>NW_028258147.1:43990448-44300034 GCF_053883595.1 Heterocephalus glaber | reverse complement strand
GTAAATGAAATCTATGTAAATAGGGAAGGGTGGAGGGTGTGAAGGTTGCAGAGGTAATGGGGAAAAAAATAAGAACCAAGATACATCATTACAGGTACAAACACCCAGTGATAAATGTAAATGAATTGTATACCTAAAATGTACCAATAAAAGAACATAAAAAAAAACTACTTACTTGCTTAAAGACATGGGTCTTTCTAGAACTCCAAGGATAAAGCCTGCTAAGAGAATTCTTTCTCCCTTAAATGAAAATATGAAGAAGTTCTGAGGTCAATAACTATAGTGATGAATATTTGAATACTATCAATAATTTCTACCTTCCTCCCTCTGACTGTGAGCACGAAACGCACATTTGGCCATGAAGGATGGTCCAGCCATTCTACATGACAATGGGATGCAGCCTCATAGCCATTGAGAAGTCTCTATTGTTTTTACCTCCACTGACATACAAGTCAAACAGCAGGGAAAAGAAAAGTCTCTTCTCCAAAGTTCATCAGAAAAAAACTAAGATATTCCATGGCTGAAGATCTCACAAGACCTGATCATGACTCTGGCCCTTAGCAGCATTCATGGTGAAAAAAAAATCACATGGCCAGGTTATGTACAGGCTCATTTTTTAACTTTTCTAAGGAATATCATGCCCTGTAGCAGGCTACATGCACAGAGAGGTCTCATCTATCATCAGCAATCTCACCACAACAAACACTTTCTTCATCACTGCAGATATCTGAAAGGAAGGCAAGCCACACCCTGCTAAAAATCTTATCCTTTGCTCTGCAAGAACACTGGGCTGTGCTCTGGCATCACCACTGGCACAAAGGCTTTCTCTTCACTCTGATACTGGAAGCAATTTGAGTGCAAAACTATCATCCTGAGACTCACTATCATCAACTACTGACCTGCAAAGAATTCTGTGCTTTCTCCTTGGCAGGGTGGCCCATCACAACACCACTGGACCAAAGAATAATCCCTCCAAGGATGTAGAGAAGATCAACATTCATTTTTACTTCACTATACATGAAGGAAATATTTCAGCATCAGTGGATTGGCTCAGTTCTTCCTTCATTGCTCTCCTGGGCTCCAGAAGCTAAAGCAAAGTCTCACAGCAACCCCACTACCCCACGACTCCACATCAGGGACCCCCAATATCACTTAGTGAGGCCATGGATATTCCCTGCCTATGCTGCAATGAAGTGTCCATGGCTGTTCTTATACAGATCCTGGTGATGTTCAGGCTCACCATGAGCTGTGGACTCCCTCACTGGAAAAGAAGCACAAGAGATTCTACCCTTTGTGGTCTCCTCCGTGTCTGCCTGTACAACTCCCATGTCATCCTATCATTCAGGTTCCATCACCACCACCAAAACTCCTCCCTCCTTCTTGTCAACAAACTAGCCATGCAATGGTAATGGATGCCTTTGAGGAGATACCTCCCAATTCACTCCAATTCCCCATCTCAGGGACCCACTCTGTCACAGTGACCTCATGCCCTGCTTACTCCCTATGGGACAAGTATGAAATACACGTCATCTCTCCTGGAAGGGAACCAATAGCATCTGATGCTTCCTCATGACAGCAAGAAGGCACAGAGCACCACACTTGGTCGATGAAGGGGCAGAATCAAAGGTTCACCATCAATAGCCAACCTGTCACAGAAAAAAGGCTACGATGCTGAGTGTGGCACAAACTCTGAACCACTCAAGTAGTCAAGACCTTAGAGGGTGCATGTCTAGAAACATGTGAATACCTCCTCGTGCACACCCTCTTTCACATCCATCTGAATACAGACCATCACTTGGTGCCCAATGAGGTACTAGCATGCTGATTCTCACCTGACACCTGCATGCAGTTCCAGCCATAGTCTGCTCATCTTCCCTTGAAGGAACCTGCAGAAAACGGAGAAGACTAAAGTCAGTGTTGTGAGTCAATGAACATTTCAATTCCCACAAAAACCACTGACTCACAATGGAAATGTACCTGGCTGCTGCGGAAATAACTGCATGAAAACAATCCTGTCCCCACAGTCAAACCTCTCCTAAGTGGACCCCTGCAGACTCTCCGTGCTACAGCTCCCCGGGGCTGGGACACAGAGCAAGCACCCAAACCTAGACACCATGTCTTCTTCAAGTGCTCACTCTTTTACCATCCATTTCACCTAAGCTGTGACATAGTGTCCCCTCCCAGAGAGTGGCATTGCTGTGGATTCCATCCTTCCTTAACTTGAGCAACTTCAAATCAAGCAGTGGGCTACAAATGCAAGCACAAGCCACACCTTTGTCACTTACACATGTGGAAGTGGCAGGACCTCATTAGTGGCCTGGGCACAAAGCCCACACTTACCTGGATGTCTGTATTCAACCACCTGATTATACTGTGCTGCTCACTGTGACATGACTGTCCCTGTGAAAATGACATCAGAGAATACTGATTTAGTCCATGCAAGTCTCCTTCCCCACCAGCACATTGAGTATTGTGGGAGGTCACTGTGTTAGACTGTGGCCCCTTTGCTTTAACACCTCAGTCTCAGGGGTGGTTTCCTAGAAAAAATATGGTAAGAGAATTCTTTCTCCACTTGAAAGGAAACCTGCAAAGTTCTAAGGCTCAATAATCATAGTGAGGATGTTAGCAAGAATCCTGGCCTCCCCCATCCACCTAGCCAACATGAAAACTACATTACGGGTCAGTTCCCCTACATGAAAATGGGATACTTACCAGCAGCCACTGGAAGATTTCACCTTCACTGGCACACAGGTGAATCAGTGGGAAAAGCAAAGTGTGCCCAGTGCCCTCCCACAATGTACATCAGTAAAGAAGAGAAGGTGTTTGCATGGCTGAGGGTAGCAGCATCTCCCAAGACCTTTTGGTAGGATACCTGGTGATGAAACATTTAATACCAGTTAGGCAGAGGCTCCTTCTGACCTGGATACAGACATCTGGCCTCTGACAATCAGCTTGTACCCATGGTGGTATTTCCCTGGCCTTCCGTAAGTGTACATCAACCAACTTCTTGATCACTCTGTATCTATGAAGGGAAAAGGAACAAGATCATGCTAAAAGGATACAGCATGTTCTGCAAGCATACAATGTGCTCGATTCATTGACAACCACCACTGGTGTGGGAGGCTTCCACTCCACCACATACCAGATTGAAACTGAGGGAAGAATATCATCCCAAGGCTCTGATCCTCATCAAGTGGGTGCCTGCAAGTTACCTGTGCTTCTTTCTCAGCAGTCTGGTACTGAAGCATGTCACTGCATATAGAAAACAAGCAATCCCAGGACACAGGGACCTTGAACAGTACTTTCCCTACCCTATACAAAAAGAAAACTCACACAGACTAGATTTCTGATTTGTTAGTCTTTTATACTTGAATTTATTCATGCAAAATATGGTATCGACTACACTCAGGGCCCCAACATGCTCCACTGAAGCCTAGGAAGATCCATTTCCTGTGCTGTGATGGAGGCCATACTTGCTGCTATCTGAATCCTGGTGAGGTTCCAGGGTCTGGGCTTTCCTGGCTGTGAGGTCTAGAAAAAACACCCAAAAGAACCCATCCTGTACTTTATCCTATGCCCTTCTTTTTCTCCATCTGCACAATCTGCACATCATGGGATTACTCAGGTGTCCATCACCACTACAAGGACCCTCATTTATGCACACAAAGCCAGAGAAGAGAAAATGGACACTCCTGAGCAGACCCTGGACAAACTGTTACAATCTGTATCTCAGGGAACTACTCTAGGATAATTATCTGAATCCTTGCTTTTTCTCTACAATGCCTAGTTTGTTGTTGTTGTTATTGTTGCTCTTTTTCTTTGAAGCAAAAAATTTATTAGTACATTTCACGTAAACATAACGATAGCATTCATCACAGGGAATTTGTACCTGTTCATGATGTATCTTTCTTCTTTTTTTCCCATTCTCCTCCCCTCCCTCTACCTCTCTCTTTCTCCTTTATTTACAAAAGCTTTGTTTCCATTTTTTCTTCTATTTTCTTTTCTTTCTTCTTTCCTCTCCTCCTCCCCTCCCTCTTTTGTTCCCCTTTACAATGGCCAGTTTAAAGGCACACTTTTGGCCTGGATTCAGTAGAACCTGATTCTACACCCTGATAGGAATGAGGCCCTTAACCTCACACTTGCCAAATAAAGGAGACTACCTCAGAGTTTCACTATCAACAATGAAAATCACATCTGAAAATAAGGTCTCTGATGTGTGAATGTGGAGTCAGCTCAGAACTCAACAGTCACAGTGACCTTCCCAGCATAAGAATCCAGTACATGACAACATCTCATTGGGCTATTACCCTTATGCTAGCCACCTGGATATTGAAGACTGGATGGGTGCCAGTGGGTTGTAATTTATACTTTTGTTTTTCCTTGGTTTGTTCAAGGTTTTTTCAACACATTCAAGTGATCACTTCCATTAACTTGAAAGCACCTATGGAAAACTGTCATTTAGCTCTCATCTTGCTCTTCCATGTCACTGACTCTTTCTGCCCCTCACCCAGAAACAGAAAGGCATCCTTCAGCTATGTGTTAATAGAGTCCTTAATTCTATGTAAATTGTATTCTCTGGCATGTCCAAATGTGTAATAGAGCCATCTGTAAATTTTTCAATGTTTACTGTTGTGTTATAACACCACCATGTCTACATCCAACCATGATGTGATGGATTCCTGAAATTGTACAGGTTCAATATTCATTTCTGTCTCATACAAAATGCAGTATTGCATTCACTAGATATTTTCATCCTGTCTCTCATTTCATCCATTAGTACTTGTAACAAAACCTCAGTAACAAGTGTCAAGGACATCCTCATCACTCATCCCTGTATATGAAGATCTGGTTTCCTGTGATGTGGTGAATGCCCACATTAGCACTTATAGAGAGATCAGTCGTGTTCTACTTTACAAACTTATTTTGCTTGCTGTGATGTATTCACCCATCTATGGACTCTTGTCATAGACTTCTGATTTGGTATATGTCTCATTTGCACTTATACAACTCCAAATTCCCTATGTCACTTCATCATTTCAGCATCCACTTACGTTATCTAGATACTTTCAGGCTTCCATGGATAAAGCCTTGTAAGAGAGTGTTGTCTGTCTTCAGTGATACATGCAAACCTTCCAAGGACAATATTTCAGAGATGGACTCAGTGAAAATTACATAAATCTCTTCTCCACCAGTAGCAATACAAGCATATTACATCTATTACATTCCAGAAAAGATGCAATGACATTTGATGTATCCTTGTAATATTAAGGTGATAATATGTTTTGAAAACATGTATCACCAGAAGTGGGGACTATAATAAAACCTAACACAGTCATAAAATGAATTGTTGAAAATGAGATGTCACTAGTGAGTGACTATCATCCCAGACCAATACACTAGCCAAGACCTTAACATCTGAGCACCTAGTTAGGAACTTGTCAGGATTATAGAAGATCAAACAGCCTTCACTGGACTATGACCATTTTATCATTAACCTTGTTACTAGGGTGACTGCAACAACCATCTTTTCTGGATCACTGTGTTCTCTTGAAGGGCATCTGAAAAAATACAAAGCCAGTTTGGCATAGAAGGTGCTGTGTCAGAACATGAGCCCACTCCCTTTTTAATGTCCATTGCTAAAGGACAGCTAAACTCCTCAGGATACTTGGATTCACCAAACAAAAACAGTATTGTCAGAGAGCCCATATTTTGTCATCTCCACACCCTGGAAATTAACCTATGCTTACTGCAGTCCTAGAGTTCCATGATAATTTCAATTAACCAGTTCATAATCACTCCCTCAGCAGTCCTTGCTAAAACACCAATTTTCCCTATGGCATATAAAGGATAAACTCATATTTACTAGAACTGTGAAGGACAAAATTATTTCTTACAGGAGCAGTGACCACTAACTCTAGTAATAGTCAGGACACCCTCATCCCTTTCCTCTATAGATGAAGATCTGGTTTAGGGTACCTCACCACTTACTTCATAACCCTCTATGGACTTTACTCACTCCCATGGGTAGGATAATCACAGTGTCTTCAGAGGAACTTGAAAATCAAATCATGAAAAATGATTTTGGAACCTATGTCATTCAAGGAAGACATTGACACATTCCCTTGGTCATGGCGTTCAACATGACAAATCATATTCTTATCACAATTACATGGCTAAAGCTGAACAATGAGGTAAAAGCCTACTAAGAAATACCATCTTGTTTGGAAGAAACACTAGCAAAATTCCCATGGTCAATATTAGGGGATAGGAAATATGGTCAATGACCTGCATCCCTATACAATAACCTATCACAATCTCTAAATAAGTCCATAGTACAATGTCATATTTACAAAAAGCATTACTGACAAATCATATTTTGAACTGTGTTCTAAGCAGAGGTTACCACAGGAGTTCAAAAGCATCATTCATGATATAAATACCAAAAAATAAGAAATGCCTCTAATGATTTAAAGTCAACAAACCTGTACACTAGGATAAAACTTAATGGAATACCTGCCAAAAAGCCAGGGTAACATTGTGTTAGATATCCCATCCACTTTACCAAGAAATCTGAAGGTTATCTGTTGGCATCTTGGTAGGGACAATTTCTTAATTACCAGGTTAGTCATAACATTTCATAAATTACCATTCTTAAGTTCAATCACTATAACTTAATAACTTGGAATCTTAGACAACACTTTGAGATGTGTGTTTAGGACACATCATCTTTCTCCTGAGGGGAGAAAAAAAGGACAACTTTAAAATTTTGGTCACCTCCATCATCAGGGAAACCAACTGAAGTACTTAGATCTTTAGAACTTCAAGGTCAGAGATATTGTTCTTCACACCATTTTCTCTTGGTTGGCTACCTGTAGAAAAAATTATGGTCAATACTGTAATGTGGATCAGTTGAATAACTTACATGGATCCCTGCATATGCCTCCACACCTCCTAGGATTAAATTCAGAGTTTATCAAAACTTTATATAATAAGCTACTTGTTACTAGCAGTGGTAAACAGAATCATTCCTTTACTAAATATATACAGGAAACTTGCTAAAATAAATGAAAGAACCCCACACTTACAATATCCCTCTTGATCATCATGCCCATGAGTTCAACAAACTGCCACTGTTGTCATCATGAGAATTACCACCGTATCTGCATGGAAATGTAAAAACATGGGTGACAAGTATATGTATGGTAAGACTTTTCTACTGGGACCCTTCAAATAATTTTCTTTATTGTCATTATTGCAAGATTTCATTTCTACCTGGACTCATCAACTCTACTTGTATTCTTGATTATTTTATGATGACCATCATTGTTCCAAACCTCATTATCTCATGACTGCTAATATTTAACTTGTTAACTACCATGATGCATAAATGCATAATAATAACCTGAGTACATGAAAGTCATTTGAAATTCCCAGGGTAAATTCTCTCTAAATGTAAGATAATGCAATAATATCATTTCTAGAATATGAAATACTGCATTCCTTATCTACATACTTACATTTTTTTAATCATATGATAAAAATTGCAGGGAAACAAACATCACTGACCCAGATATTTGATGATCTAATGGTTGGTCTGGCATGTGCTGTACATGAAAATATTTACTCTAATACAGAAATATCTCCTGATAATGAACTTTTTAAGTTCACTGTTAACCCTTGACAGGAATCAAGACACAACCTACCAGGAACTGTTGAATAGCTTCTATTACATCCATGATCACAGGACTCTACCTGGATTCTTGTGGTTCTCCAAGGTCAAGGATAATGTCAGATAAGACAGTATTTCTTCATGGAATATCTGCCTAGTTCCTATGATTACTATAGTTGGGACTATGTGATAAATACTTGGATATGTGCAACCTCCTTACAGGGTTACACATTCTCTCTGAAATACAGAAAAGAAACTGCATGGTTTCAAGTGTTCCTAAGGATGTTATTATTCCTCACCTGAATACTGGCAAAGAAATCATGATGGCAAGTGGTAGGGAAACCATAACCACTTGCCTCATGTGATCTGAAGATCAGGTGGTCTGTGCTTTAGTTTTGGTCTACATCAGCACTTGTTTGCATAAAAGCAATGCCTGCCATTAAAGGCTGATGTTAGATTAACTGTGATCTCATGATAGAAATCTGCAAAGGCTTTAGAAAATACATCTTTAAGAATACTTGAGAAGGTAAAACCAGTAAGATTGCCAAGCTGTGCTGTGGTCTGGGCCTACATCAGAATCTACATGAAACCACCTACCTACATGGTGTGCTGACCAACAGTTCAAAGGGTTACTATAAGGTCTTGACAGAAATCTAAAAATCCCAGTGTTTGGTGCACATCTTATTGCATGTCTATACCTGCAAATAAAGAAAAATCCATGTTTACTGTTACAAAATTTATTTTTTACCTATAAACATACTGTTCTAGTCAGTGTTTCCAAGGAAACAGATTTACCACAGGATATACAAATTTATAGGACTGTCTTACAATATTCTCCCAAAAAGTCAAACCCAGAAAAGTGCAATAGATCTTTCCACATAATATTCCACATGAGTCCAGCCAGAGGCCTACAGCGCTCAGCAATGTCTCATGCAAGTTCATATCAAGAATCTGCACCAAAAGGCCCAAGGGCCAGTGGTAGAAGCTCAAAAGTCTATGCTGGCAGGGTGAATAATCTGTGCCAGAACACTGAGGGATCTGCACTGGAACCAGGGAGTGACGCTCAAGACAAAGGCAAAGACCAGCAACCCCCCGCCCACTGAGGGAGCAACAGCAAGAAAAGCCACTGAGTTCCAGTTCCAATGAAGCTTCTCCTGGGAAATCAGCAGCCAGCATTCCTCCCCTCCTATCCTCCTTTTATGCAGTTCTGGCAACAATCCTTAGGTGGGTCACCCACATGTGGAATCTCCCTCAGTTAAGCTGAGTATTCCCACTTAAGCTGGCCATTATTTCATCTGCACACATACCAAACACAATTTCAGTAGAAGAATTTCAACAGTATCATTAACTACCTTGATGTCTGGAAACAAGATCTTTAATGAGAAATGTAACAGCAGCTCATCTCTGTGCACTTGGAAAGAGCTTGATGGGAGAGCAAAAGACTTGAGAACACAAGTTCCAGTGTCACAGTTCTAATTTCATGGTTTCTCAGTGTTAGTCAAGGGTGTTATCTATCCTTCCTTATCACTTGCCTGGATACCTGGAAAGCTCCGTTAATAAACATGTATGTACACAGTGATGTCTTGACTGGAATCTAAGTAGATCCATGTGATAAATACATTTAAGGACACAGTCTGTTCTATCAAGATACCAACAAATAACCTTGGTCCACTTTCATCATTAGGGAACTGTTAACACTCTTTGGATCCCATCAAAACTTCAGTACCAGCAACATTCTCAGAGTCATCATATTCTCTTCACATAACACCTTCAATGAGTAAATGGTCAATACTGTGGAAAAAATAGTATATCTTACCAAGACACATATAGTTATTAATAGAATTATTACTAAAGTCATTATATTTAAACTCTAAATGCTAAGGAATAAAAAAACAGCATTGTTTCCCAACTGACAATTTTTTCCCTACCTGACACACAAAAGCATGATAACACAAATATCACCTTGATTGCCTAGGTATCTGAAAATCAAATGGTCCATATATTTTTAAAGCCCACATCATCACTCAAAAACCAGCAAAATCTCCATGAAAAATCACTGAGAAGCCTCACCAGCCCCAACCTCTGACTTTCCCCTCATCTTTATAAAATATGAACACCCTCATGTAGGGAACAGGAGAAGGGGACATTACCAGAACCTCTGCAGTAAGTCCTAGTGACCTGTGAGCCATGGCAGCACACAGCGAATTACAGGAAAGGTAGACAAATGAGACTGAGAAGAAGCTGAGCTTTGGGTCTGATCAGTGCTGCTCTGGGTGGCAAAGACAAAAACCATCTAGCTTCCAGCACCTTTTATTCAGTACATGGGGAAACAAATGTAACAAGTGAAAAATAGAGTTCAGTACTTCACATTGGGATAAACAAGGTGTAACAAAAAGCTGGGGGGCAGTGGGAATCTAAGAACAATGAGGAATTATGCAGATGAAGATTTGGTTCCTCCCTGGCATCTCTCACAGGTGTGGTTTTGTCCTGGAGATTGCAGCATCCGGGGGGATCACCAAGGTCTCAGTTGTGACCAGAGGCCAAAATGCAATTATGTCTGGAATGTCCTAGCTGGGCTGTAGGCAGAGAACTAGGCCTACTCAAATGATTTTTCCCTAGTATTATGTAGCATTGCTCCCAACACTCTCAGACAGTTATGATGCCCCTAACAATCCTTTGTCTCCTGTTTACAGGCAGCAAACGCTCCAGTCAGTCCTTAGGACCTAATGAGATCTGATTAGGGCATGCCTCTGCTACTCAGTGTTACGCAGCCCTGGAATTGACCATTATGGGGGTATTTGCACTAAAGAAGTTAATAGATTCCACACTTGGGGCATTTCTTTTGGGAGAACCAGTTATTAAGCATTTACCAGAATATGCTGGTGCACAAAGTAATAAATGAACAGGGAGAAGCACTATGAATACTGACAACTCAATCTTTTTGTTTCTCATGAACTTCTTGCAACTTTTGTAGATGAAAGAATATGTCAGTTTGCTCCACATATGCGTTAAAATACACTATTTTTCTAAACTGTTATATATTTTATGAAAAGAGATGTCAGACACTTTTATTACAAATTTCTTAATATTATATTAATGCTGGTTAGGAACTTACAAATCTCGTCAAAAGTTTATAAATGTGCTTACAAAGATAGGTATTAAATAATTCTTATTATATAATTGTTCAAAAAGATTTACATAAGTGTATATATTACTAGACCTAGCATAGAAATCAGATACATAAATTTATAACATAGGTATAAATTTATAAAATCACTGATACAGGTTTGAACACACACACACACACACACACCTTCATCCATTCATCCTAGTGATAGTCTTATTAGTAGTGGGTCTCTAGGGCTCAGACTTACTAAAATGTTTCTGATTTAAATCCAAAGAGCTGAAAACTCATAAGTTGGGTTGGAGATGCTTACAAGCCAGAAAAATCATGTTCTAGAATACATTAAGAGTAATAGGAATGCACAGAACGTATAAGAAACCCATTCACCAGCTGAAAAGGCCTCTGAGATTGGACAGAGTGGAAACAAAAAGGCCAGTTCAAATCACAAAGCCAAATCTCACTAAAAGGTCTTTCTTTTGAAGACTGCATTTAACTGACCAGTAACCTAGCAAGTAGTAAATTTTTAGAATGCAGTTTAGCTGAAAAGCTGGTTTTATGAAGGAGCCAGTGGACACTGGAAGTAATCAATATGCCTGTCCCCATGGGCCATGGCCTAAGTACATATGGATTTCAGACCCCTGCTTCTAGTTGCATACTGGTCATGCCTCCTGATTAGCTCTGACACACAAAGAGCTCTGAAATTATCTTTCCTGTTCTGACTATACAAAAACAGCTGAACAAACTAAAAATCAGCAACTTTAATTAGATCTGTAAGAGCACTGAGGTCACATCACAAACTGCCACAGCAAAAACCAGACAGACATGCAAATATAGAGAACCACAGTTTACTGGGACCAGAGACATATGGAGATAGAAACTGGTAGGAAAAAATAAACAGCAACTGATGAACTGCTGAAAGCTGACTTCAGACTAACTCCAGAGTTAAAACCACTGTATCCAGTTTTAGGGAGCCTCCTATGCTGGTGTGGGTTTGGCCTTCAGAAGACCCACCAGGGGTGAGTCAAATATGAGAGACAATCTTCTCTTCTGTGAGCAGTGAAGAACAGAAGTAACCACTTTGAAATAAGCCCAGACAGTACTACTTTCTCTAATGAGATTGTGCTCAAGGGAAGCTACTTTGCTACAGCCTTATCTGATGAAGAGGAAGAGCAACTAGACATTGTTAGTCATTCTAGATTTTCTGTCTTGTGTAATAGGAAAAAAAAGTTGAGAAAAGTTACTGATGGCTACAACTTGGCAACTCAAGTCCATTAAAAAAACTGATATATAATTTTAAGGTGGAATGCTTCCCTTCCTCAAAATCTTATCCCTACACTGACAGAGCTCCTACATAAAAACAGTGGGTTACAAATGAGACACCTAAGAGAGACATTCTATTTAAGAAGAGGTTCTTAGAAGACTTGGAGACAGCATGGAAGTGGAAAAGAATGGGAAATTAGAGAAAAATGGAATCTTTGGTGCACAGTTATAATAAACCTTAAACAGGAAACACCCAGGTCCTGGCCAGACTAATATCATCTTTATACTGATAGCCTGACTGACTCAGTGCCCAACAACAAAATTTTGGATATACTAAAGGCAGGAAGAACATGCGATCTGAAGAAACAGAATGAGCATCAGTACTTGATTTAGATATAACACAGATTTTGAAATTGTCAGATAAGAAGCTTACAACAACTGTGATTGATATATTAAAGGTTTTATGGTATGCTAAAGAATTTATTTGGTCTTTGATCCCATTCCTGGCAAAGAATTTCAAAATCCCTTGGAACTTCCTGAGTTATGGGCATGTTTGTGTTACTGTTGATCTTAACAAGATGACTCACGGTAGATGCCTAATTAGCTTCAGAATCAGGGCTGGTCATTAGAGAGACCAAACTCATGATTAGAAGGCTGGAATCCTGGGCCAGTCTGACCTCCATGAAGGAGAAAGCACTGAAGATTGAACTCAGTCACATGCCCAGTGGTTTACACAGTCATGCCTGTGTGATGACAGCCCATACGAAAACTCTGGACACCGAGTGGAGCATCCCAAATGATGAACACACTGCAGTGCACACACAATGCTACATCCAGATTCCATAGAAATGATACAAGAGAACTGAATCCCGGGTCTTCCAGAACTTTTCCTGTGTGTTTCCTTCATAATAAAACTGTATCTGTAAGAACAGCATTATTGGGAAGCTGCACTTTTGAGCCTGGCGGTAGAACCACTGAGCTAAAGCCCCAGCAGTACAGCATTTTTAATGTGTTATGTGAATAATTAGAGTGAATTATCAAAATTGGAATGGTTGTTGGGACTTTAAAATTTATAGCTTGTCAGTCAGAAGCATAGGAAATATGGGGACTACACTTGCTGCTGGCATCTGGAGTAAGAGGCAGTTTTATGAAGGGCTAAACAATTAAATTGTGAATTACAGATGGTTCCAGAATCAAATGGCAATGAGTAGAATTGAATCAGAGCAAGAGACAATGGAAAAAGTAGAAAACATTTAAGAACACATGTGGAACAGAAGAATTACAGTCAGTATGCTACAGAGAAACTTGTATATCATGGTTTATTGTGGCACAAATTCAAAATAGCCAAGATATGGAATCAGGCTAGATGAAAAAGGATAAATGGTTGAAGAAAATATGATATGTACAAACAATGGAGTGTTATTCAGCCATAGAAGAAACAAAATTAAGTCATTTGTGGTAAACGGATGGAAATAAAGACCATCACAATAAGTGAAATAAGCCAGACTGAGAAAGATAAGTACATGGATTTTTTCAAAAAGTACATGAAAGCAGGAGGGACACTACTTGACCAGAGAAAGGGGATTGATAGGTCTCCCACCACCTCAGCAGCTATCAAGTATAGTAGCTGCCCTCTACCTATGGTGCCTTGCCCCCTCCCCTGTATGATATCATGCCAAGATGGTTGCTCCCACCAAAGAACAAACTCTTCTTCCCAGCATGCCCCTGTTCCCACCTAGACAATAACCTAATACACGCTCACCTCCTACCACCTAGTGACATCATCGGCTCCTCCATTCCCTAGTCACTACCTCACTCAACCCTACCTCAGCCCATACAAGCCCCACACCAGTCTCTATAAAAGACTCTCCCTGCCCCAGTCATATTGCTTTTGTTTCTCCTTTGTTCAGAGACAGCCCGGCAGATATATTCCCCTAATAGAGGCTTGTTGTGGGCTGGGCTGGTCTTGGTTTTTGGCCTTTATACATGACAGGAATAAAGAAGAGGAAGAAGTAGGTGTGAGGCAGGGTAATAGGGGGCTAGATATGATCAAACTATGTTATAGGCCTGTATGAAAATCCCGCAATGAAAACCAGCCTTTTTAAAAACTACTATACCCTAAAATTAATACCTATAGAAAAGAACAGTTCAGTAACATAATCAAAAAGAAATAGAACCTCTAACAAACAATCAAAAGGGAACGGGAGATACAAAAATACATTGTGGCAGAAATGAGGAATGCCTTGAAGGATGATCAGATTAGAAATGACTGGGGAAAAGATCAGTGAGCTGGATGATAAGTCAATAGAAACTCCCTAGGCTGAAAGACAAAGAGAAAACTAAAGAATAAGAAAACAACCCAGAACATTCAAGAATTGTGGGACAATTACAAAAGGCATAACATGCCCATAATGGGAACTCTAGAAGAAGAGAGGAACATACAAAATAACTGAAGTAATAGTAGCTCAGAATCTTCTAAAATGAAGGACACACACCAAATCTCAGGTTCAAGAACCTTTACAACAATACGCAAGGTAAATACAGAAAAAATTATAAGTACACGTATCAAATTCAAGGTGTGACCATCAAAAACAAAGAAAATCTTGTGAAAAGCAGGGAGTAAGACCTTACCTACAGAAAGACAAAGGTAAGAATTACACCAGTGTTCTCAGAAATCATGTAAGCAAGAAGAGAATGCAGGAAAATATGTAAGGTGTTGAAACAAATAACCCATCCGTACAATGCTAAAATTCTTTGTACGCCAAACTGTATTTCTGACATAAAGAAAAATGTCTTTTTCCAATAACAACTGAAGAAATGTAATGCCAACAGATATGCTAGACAAGCAATGTTCCAATAAGTTCTTTAGAGATAGAAATCAAATATGACCGGAAAGAGACCGAGGAAGCAGAAAGGAGAGAAGGAATTAAGGAAGGTAGAAGGAAGAAAGACAGGAGAGGGGGAGGAAAGAGGTGGGGAGAGGCGGACAGTAACAAGGGAAGGGAGAAAGAAAGGGCATTGGAGAGGAATAAAGGAAGGCAAAATAGAACATTTTATTCTCACTCTATTAGATAACTGCTCAAAGTAATAGTAGCAACACTATATTGGGTGCATAGAATTTATGAATGAGTGGAATCGGTGACAGCAACAGTGGCAGGGATGGTGAAACTTTTATAGCTTTCAGTGATACAAACAGCCTGCTGCAGCACAAGTGCCATAGGTTTGCCACCACTGGCATAGGGAGCAGTAGCACGGGGGAATTGAGGATGCTCCGCTATAAGGTACCTATGTTAGCAGAGCAGCAGTATACTGTTATTTGAAGCTAACAAGTTAGACTTGGTGGTCTTAGATAAGCTGTAAATACATATTGCAAACTCTATGACAAGCACTAACATTTTTTTAAAATTTTTATTTATTTCATATTTCTTTTTGGTACTGGGGATTGAACTCTGGTCCTTGCACTTGCGCAGCAGGCGGCAAAACCACTGAGCTAAATCCTTGTCCCACACAAACATTTTTAAAAGGTATAATTGCTATGCTAAGTGAAGAGAGAAAATGTATTCATTAAAGAAACAAGGCAAGAAAAACGACAGAAGGACTGCCCTCTAGAATATATAAAGAACTGAAAAGAATCTGACCCCCCAGATTCAAACACCCAATTCCAACACGGGCACCTGAAGGGAACAGACATTTCTCAAAGAAGAAAAAGCAGCAAACAAATATATGAAAAAATGTTCAACATCACTCATCATTCAAGAGATGCAGATGAAAACAACCCTGAGATTCCACCTCACACCACAAAGAATGGCTGCTATCAAGAAATCATCCAATCACAATCGCTGGCAGGGTTGTGGGGAGAAAGGAACCCTTCTCCACTGCTGGTGGGAGTGTAGACTGGTGCAGCCACTGTGGAAATCAGTACGGAGATACCTCAAAGAACTAGGGCTAGAGGTCCCATTTGACCCAGCTATTCCCCTGCTGGGGATCTTCCCCAAAGAATTAAAAGAATCACACCGCAGTGATATATGTGACCCCATGTTCATAGCGGCAGTTTGTAACAGCTAAAGCTTGGAGGCAGCCCGAGTGGCCATCAACTGGAACCTGGATAAAGAAAACGTGCGGGTTTTTAATAAAAACCATAAAGAATGAAAAAGAATGAAAAACTAGAGTCATTTATAGCGAAATGGATGTCTATCAAGGCCATGCTCTTAAGGGAAACAAATAGGACACACATGTGTCAATACCAAATACTTTGGCGAGTGTGAGAAACTGATAGTGTAAACAAGGGTTAAAATGATTAAAACGAATAATGGATCATTTGAAATAGGAAAAAAGGTCCAAAGACGAAGGGGTGAAGGGAGGGGAACGGGAAGGATAAAGAGGGAAAGGAAAAACTATGAGAAAAGAAAACATAAGTGGAAATGATGTCTATGTAAATAGGGAAGGGTGGAGGGGGTGAAGGGCACACAGGTAATGGGGAAAAAAAAATAAGAACCAAGATACATCATGTACAGGAACAAACACCCAATGAGAAATGGAAGTGAATCGTATACCTGAAATGTACCAATGAAAGAACTTAAAATTTAAACGTTAACAAAGAAACAAAAGAAAAACGAGGGAAGATTTTTGAAGAAATGTAAAACTGTCATGACTAGAAAACACAAGCACGGTAGAGATTAACTGAACTATATCAATGATTATTGTTAATCTGAATTACCTAAATATACCAATTTAAACGTAAAGACTGTCAGAGTATACTTTTGAAAAAAATTCAAGTATAGCTTTTCTAGTCTACATAATTCCATTTGACATAAGTGAAAGTGGAAGGATAGAGAAGGATGATATACCATGGCAACACAACCCAATGAAATCTGAACTAGCAATATCAATTTCAGACAAAGCAGACTTCAAGAAAGAATCAGGGATAAAGAATTGTACTAGATAATGATAAATGGAGTCAGCTCTCCAAGAAAGCATAGGAAATCTTAACATATATGCACCTGAACAACTGATTCTCAAAATATGGGGGGAAAAAGACCATTAGAGCTACCAGAAGAAATAGACACATACCTTATTATAGTTGGAAACTTCAACACTCTTCAATCAGTAATTGATAGATGCAGCTGAAAGAAAAAATGGAAGTGCACAGTTGAATGAAAGGCCACCATCAATTCATTGGATGTAACTGACATTTCATAAATACTTCAACAAAGCAGAACACATCCTCTTGGAGCTCACAGGGAACACTTACTAACACAGACCCCATTCTAGGCCACGGGACGGATGTTAACACATCATAGTTTGTTCTTGTACTACAATGAAATTAAGCTCGATATCAATAATAGAGACATAGCTAGACAATTCCCAAAATATCTAGACTGTAACACACTTCCAAATAACATTTATCAGGCGCGTCTCAAGAAACTTTAAAATATTTTAAAGTAAATGATGAGAACACAAATTATCAAAATATGTTGAAGGCAGCAAAACCAGTGCATAGAGGAAAATCGATAACATTGAAAGACTAGTGTTAGAAAAAAAGAAACAGTAATCTAAACTTCCACTTTAGGAAGCTACACAAATGAGAGCAATATGAAATGAATGCAAGGGCCAGGGATTGAGCTCAGTGGTTCCGCCACCTGCCTCACAAGTGCAAGGTCCCAGCTTCGATCCCCGGTACCCAAAGAAAGAAAGAAATCAAATGAATGCAAACAAACGAAAAAACCAATGAAAATTAGTGCCTAAATCAATACAACGGAAAAATAAAAAAAAGTTTTAAATATTGCTAAAAGCAGAATATGGTTCTTTGAAGATGGATGAAATCGATAAATCCTAACCAGGCTCAGCAAGGCAAAGAGAGAAAGAGGTCAATTACTAATATCACAAACAAGAGAGGACATCAATACTGAGCTCGTTGAAATGAAGAAGATAATTAACAGTATTCTGAACAACTCTATGCTGTCAGAGACCAGAGAAGCGAGGCCTAACTGGCCTCTCTGAGCACAAAGGAGAAAGGCTGCACTCAGGGTGACTCCATATTGCGGGTTCCAGGGAAAAGCTAGCACACCTAAGATTAAGTTGTTTACCAGAGTATGTACTAGTGGCTATTGGAAAGCAGATGAGCCTTGTGCTACTTTGATCGCTTGTACCGGTGTTTAGGTGAATAAATGCAAGATGAGCCAGATGCTGGGGCTCCTAAGGGGCCAGAGCCCCCTGGCTGCCCAAAGTTAAACTGAGTCACGTCTCTTTGTCATTCATCCTTGCTTGCCCCCGGGTCAAGAAGAACAAAGTACCGGGTCTAGGTCCCAGTAGAAGGCTTGACTTGGCCAGTGGGGTGGGTCAGCTACACTATGTCACAAATTTGATCATTTAAATGAAATGGACCAATTCCCTGCAAGATACAATCTACAAAACGTATAGGAGAAATCAAATGCCAGAAACTAGAAACAACCAAATGATATCAAAAAGTGAGCGGATGAACAAACATTCGTACATTCATACAATGGAACATCATGAAGCAATGCAAAAAGCAATAACAACTTAATAAGATGGGTTGGTATGTAGTGTACTGGTAGCCTGCTTGCCTAGCATGTCCAAGTCCTTGTGTTCAATCTCCAGTACTGAATATCAGCAACAAACAAAAGGAAATATACATGCAAAGAAGCCAGGTGTGGTGGCACATGCTGTTCACTTCAGGTACTTAGATGGATGCGGCAAGAACATCACATATTTGAGGCCTTCTTGGGTAACTTGGTGAGACCAGATCTCAAAATAAAATTGAAAAGGGTTATAAATGAAGTTCAGTGCTTTTTGTATTCAACTTCCTGTAAGGGGAGAAGATGCATGGAGAAGCCTTCCGTACATATTCCTAATTGAAAGTATTTGGCCTAAAACTCCTCCCTACTGTATTACTCCAACTGTATGACATCTTGAAATGGCAAACCTACAGGCACTTGGGCTAGGGAGTGAGCTTAGATCTCAGTGGTAGAGCACTGCCTACCATGCTGGAGGACCCGTGTTCAATTCCTTTCAGTGCGAGGACATATACATATAGATGTAGATATAGATATAGGTATACAATAAAAAGCATCAGGTGTCACCAGGTTATTAGGGTATTAGGATTTGGGGCAAATGTGAGGGGAAGTGTAAATATATGAAGAACAGGGAAGTTTCAGTGTAAAGAAATTATTCCATACAATACTATTAGGATGGATATATAACATTATGCATTTGTCAAAATTCATAGAATTACACAACACAGAGTGAACCTTAATGTAAACTATAGTCTTTACTTAATAAAACATATAAAAGTGTTGGTTCCTTAACTGTATCAAATGTACCACACTAATGCAAGATGTTAATATTAAGGGAAACTGTGGAGAAGAAAATCTATGGGAACCCTATACGATTGACTCAACTTTTCTGTAAAACTAAATTCTAAAAACCAGTCTATTAATTTAACAAAAATAGCTATCACTTTTAGATACCTTCTAAACCTACCTGCAGTAGGTAGATTTTCCTTCTTCAGTCTTCCTTATCACCCTGAGGACACAGGAAGGGAACACTACATGTTCCCTTTCACTCTCGGATTTTAGTTTTGTTGTTTTTGTTTTCTCCTCTCCTGGAATGACAGGTAAGCTTTGTTAGTTTTCTGTAGTCGTTATTGGCAACCACCAGCTCTTCCTGTTCCCAGTCTGAACATAGTCTTGGCTAATTATTACCATAATCTTTAATTAGTTGTTGTTTGGCACAGTGAATGATCACTATTTCCTAAGCCTGAACTGTTTCAAACTCATTCCATAGTAGAGTTATAACTGTTTCAAGTGTCTGCTTGGATCTTGATCATTTTTTAGGGCAAATGATCAATATTTGTTCTTATAGAAGTACTGTTTTGTCCCTAACCTACTTCTTTCAAAATGAAATGTTTATGGATAGTTTCCTTCTTGCACATTTCTTCACACTGGAAACTCTCAAAACTCTTGAAAATATGGATGCTTCTCCCAGTTTTATGGTATAGAGCACAGGTTAGCCAACTTTTCTTGTAAAGGGCCTGATCATAAGTCCTTCTGGTTTTGCCAACTTCTATCTCAAATGACTCACTGTGTCTTTCTATTGTGAAAGCCATCCATAGGAGTTTACACAAAGGAGTCAAATTGAGCCTCAATAGCCCTAAACAGTAAGCTGCTCTAAACGTGCTGCCTCTGAACTTCTTTCTCTCCCTGTCTCACTTTACCTACCAGTGTTTTGTGGGTCATTTCCTACGTAAACTGCCCGGGGTTCTGGTATCTCAGGGTCAGTAACCCAAACTTAAGGTAACTGCAATAGAAAGATGAAACGTGCATTAACATGGTGAATAGATTTGAAACTAAGATTGATGGTGAAAGAAATTGTGAACACAAAATGAGAAGACAGATGTAAGAGTACTGAGAAAAGATAAAGCACTCCACAAATATAAGGTGAAAACGTTTATATTATGGTTGTCATTAGAGTCTGAACCAGAAAATTGCTGTATAAAACACTACCAATTCAAAGCTACTCTTAATTAGGAAGGCAAGCAGTCATATGAACAATATGAAACAGATGATTGAAAAGTAACAGCATCAAAGTACTATAGAAAATTTAAGCTGCATGTTTCATAGCTTTTTATAGATTTTTCTGTCAAATAAAGTTTGTAGAATAACAATGTCTCTATATAAGTTAGCCAGATAAAAAAAGGTAACATTTGCAATAGTGTTTTTGACCTATTTTGAAAGTGAGAAAAACATTATAGAAAGAGTTGACTTTTCTTTTCAACATAACCTATCCTAATTTCCTTCCTCTTTTCCCAAACACAGTGAAACTCATTAAATTGTTGTCTATTCATGTTCATGGTTTTATGATTTTCACCCCACATCCATGGCCCTATAAGCAATATACACTGTAAGTTTTGTGATTTTAAAATTTACATAAATATGGTCATGCTGTTCAAATCATTCTGTAACTTGCTGTGATCACACAACATTACCACTGAGACCCATCCGTGCTGATATATGTTTATTGAGTATACACACGTCTTTGGAGAGATCCTGCCTCTTCTATTGGATAAGTTATTTTGTGTGTCCTTTAATAAAATACATCAGGGATTCACAAGTGGAGCAATTTTGGCCAGGGCAGTGTCTGGAGCCATTTGGGGGATGTGACACTGCCATCTAATGGGTAGAGGCCAGCGAAGCTGCTAAGCTTCCCACAGTGCACAGGACTGCTCCCACATCAAAGACGCATCTGGTCCAAAATGTTAACAGTGCCGAGAAAAATCCATGGTATAAATAAAAACCATCTATTCTACATTCCTGAAGGACTCCTGAAAATGGGGAAGTAACCCAAATAGACCATTCAAGCTGAGATAGTACCCATTCTGCCTGGTGGATCATCAGAGCTGTGTCTTCCATGCACTAGAGAATGTTTGCTTCTTACACATGGATTTTCAACTGTTTTATGGATAACCATTATTGCTTATTGTGGGGGTTGTGTTTATGGGCATGTGTCCTGTGTGTGTGTGTGTGTGTGTGTGTGTGTGTGTGTGTGTATTATGCTAGGAGAGATTACCCACAAGTTGGATCCTTTGTATTCTTCATATTAATAGGAAAATATAATTAGAATTAAACTAGATTTAAGGTAGCAAAGAGTAACCATATTTTAGGATCTCATACATGGTGTTAAAAGATAATTTTTAAATGATAAAATCATGATTCTCCTATACAAAATAAACATTTGTTAAAGATTTTACTCTTCTCATGAATTTGAAAAATGTTAAGGTATTAACCAGTTTAAAAGAGAATCCAAGGAATAGACACAAGGGCCAGGGATTTAGCTCAGTGGTTTTGCTGCCTGCTGCGCAACACAAGGACTCAAGTTTGATCCCTGGTACCAAAAAAAAGAAAACAACAAAGAATAGGCACAAATACCGTGGACTCTTGACCTACAAACTCAATCGGTTTCCAAGGACTGGTTGTAACTCAAGTTGGTTGTAAGTCAATACAGCCGAGATCTGAATTTTTCCCTGGGTACACACTATAGATAACAAAAGGCAGACTTAGGTCCATTAACTTAATTAACCCAAGTTGTTCGTATGTCAGGCCAGTCGTATCTTGAGGGTCCAAGGTATAGGGGAAGAACAGTGAAATGAATGTGCAAATTGAGACAAGATTGGCTTTTCCATCATAGGAGAGAGAGACTGAGCTTCTCTCCTCTGCCAGACAGGAAATAATTTGGTGTTTATAAACAACAAATGCTTTGCATTTCTATCTATTATCAATCATTTACAAAGTTGTAAAGCAGCTCCCAAAGAACAAGATAACCCAATAGGGAGTAGGACTTCTTTTCCTGTAAAGGCATAAATTTAAGAATGTATAGCCCAAACTTCAGAATATACACAACCTACTATTGTGATTATCTTGTGTAAGCTGTGAAGCAAATACAGGATTTCCACTACCCCCAAGAGAATGGATGTTTCTTTTGTCAGTCATCATGGGAAGAACACATTCCAGGGCAGTAAAACAATGCCAGGCCCAGGTTGAGACAGTTTGGAGAACTTCCTTCTCTAAGGTGGGAAAAATTGGACCTCAGTCCCAAAGTAGGGAGGTACCCAGAGTCGCCTGTCTCTTGCCTCCCTGATCTGCCTCCCTACCATAGGATGGATGTGGGAATGAGGCAGGGTTTCATAGTTTCAGTTTGGATGTGTCAGTTCTAAACCTATCTAATTCTCCTGGCTGTTGTAAATTATTCTGTTTTAAGTTTCTTTTCCTTGATTTTCAAGATAAAGTGGATGATTTTAGCACATTTTAGATATGAGGAATTTGGAGAAGGAATGACCTTGCTTGGAGACCACAATAGGATGACTCATCAGTGGTCATCAGGGGAAGACAGTGATATCCAGCAGCAGTACTGTCCAGAAGAAAAACCAAAAGGCTGGGGTCAAAAGTGACTGGGCCTGAATATTCATTAGGCACTAACCTGGGGACATCAGAAACAGGGAAATAATTTGAGGAAGGACAGTTTTCTGCAGTTTTGCTGATTTGAGCTTACACCACAGAAGCTGGGCTTGAACCTGAAGTATGACTTTTGCTGTCAAAGATTATTAAAGTCTGAGACTCGTGTTACTGGTTGTGGGAACATTTCATAAACAAGAAAGAGTGAAAATGCAGTGATAAAGGTGATAGGATAAAAGGGTGCTTTTCTTCAGTTGTGAAATTCAGTTCCTCATTTGGTCTAGAAATGGTGAACAAACTCATATGTAATAGGTAACAAGACAATCAACAGCAAGAAAAAAATCAAGATCATGATGATCCAGTCTTCCAGAGGATTTAATCATCTGCCATTGGAATTACTATGCTTAAGACACCTTCTGCAGAATTCTTTGCATAAGCCTATTAAAGACAGTTCATGAAACGTGCTTCTCATTTTGTGCCACCTATTCAGATATAGGTTTGGCTTTAGACTCATAAGTCCAAGACCACAGAAATTCACCCTCTTATTTTATTTAGTAAGAATTAGTATGCTAAGCCTAAATTTTACACTTCTCAGCCTAAATGTCAGGGACAACTGTAGGTACATGATTAGCCCCCAGATGGAATTTGCATCAGAAAGGCAGCATGTCTCATAGAAAGGTCTGGAACCTTGGTCTTAAATTGCACCCTGACACCTACTAATTGAAAAATCTTGAATAATTTGAATCTCAATGGGTTTTTATTTAATCTTATTAAAATGAATGGTTTAACCAGATGATTCTTTTATTTATTCATTTATTTATTTTTATTTTGGTACTGGAGATCAAACTTGGGACCTTGTGTTTGCAAGGCAGGCAGTGGAACCACTGAGCTAAATCCCTGGTCCCTAACCAGATGATTCTTATTGGTTCATCTAGCTAAAGTTTCTTTGATTTTGTAAAGCAGTTGTCCAGAATTCTTCCAGTTTTGCATGTGGCAGAGGAACAGATGTAACATATGGAAAGATAAGAGCCAAGAACTCTGACGTTTTCTCCACAAAGTTACCGACTAAACATCAAAGTGTTTGTATCTGATTTTTTAAATGATTTCAAATTTTGTCTTTTGTTCTCTTTACATCCATAGCTTTTTCACATACAGAGTAAACTAGTTAAATTAAGTCAAATAATAATAAGGAAATAATTGACATCTATTAAAACTATTAAAAATCAGGAAAATACATATGCTGGAAAAGCTATAGGAAAACAGCACACACCCATGCTGATGTTACTGGCAAAACATTTTGAGGTGACATTTTGAATATACTTATCAAGTATCATAAACTTGTTTGACTTAGTAAACCCCCTAGTCCAAATTTATATTTAGGATTGCTCTATTTCTCCAATTCTAAATTTCAACTTTAAAATTTAATATCAATTCAATAATGTTTAAAAAGGAAAAACCAAATATACTAAAATATTACTTGATACACAATAAAAGAATATGTATACCTTGGAATAAAAGAAGTATGAAAATATTAAAGGAGAAAAATCCATATACAAAAATATACTCAAAGCAGACTTAGCTTTTGTTTCTTTGCTTTTGTTGTTGTTGTTTCTTGGTACTGGTGATCGAACTCGGGTCCTTGTGCTTGCGTAGCAGGTGGCAAAACCACTGAGCTAAATCCCTGGCCCAAATTAACCTGGGAAGTTGGATTGGTTGTTTTGTTTTGTTTTGGTAACAGGGATCAAACTCGGGTCCTTGTGCTTGCACAGCAGGTGGTGAAACCACTGAGCTAAATCCCCAACCCTCTTTGCTTTGTTTTTTGAGATAGGATCTTGTGATGTAATCTAAAATGGCCTTATACTTACTATGTTGCTCAGACTGGCGCTGCACTCTCCAAAATCTTCCTGTCTCAGCCTCTTGATTCTAGGATTATAGGCACCCCTCTGTGTGGCATAGAGCAGAGTTATTTATAATTTCAAAAAATAGCACTGGCATCTAGTAATAAGAAAATGAATAAATGAAACATGTAATATACAAATACAGGGGATGTAACACAGCTCTTAAAAATTCTACAAAACAGTGAAAAATGAGGCATAGTTCCAAATTATTGTTCCAAAATCTGTAAAATGTATAAGTGCATAAAATATAGTTTTATCAACTTAGCAATATGTTCATATGGATAAAAATATTAAAAGATTTCAAACAAATGAGAAATTATGTCACTGAGATACTGGAATTACGTATACGTGTGTATTTTTAAATGTCTTTCATATAGTTAAAATGTTTCAATCACAAGTAAAAGTTCTTAGAAACATTCCTGTTTGTATTATACATATTTAAAGTGTACAACATGATGTTTTCACCTATAGTCCACCAAAAAAATGTATACATACTTCAGAAAAAACATATAAATATTTTAATACTCAATTTATTGAGACATCATGAGATTCATGTAAGTTACCTTTGGCCTCTACCATTACAAGAGGTGCTCAAAGTGGTGCCTGTGCACTTCCAGACATTTATTAGTATGGCAAACTGCTGGGTTTTAATGTTTGTAATGCTTTTAAAACATTTAAAATAGTCGTTTTGGACTTACATCCTAATTTCAATGTTAGCCTCACCATCAGGACTTCTACCATGCACTGGTACTTCAAAAATTTTTATTAATCTTTCAGATATTTGTAGTGCATCTATGAGTTAATTTTATCAGAGGGAGGGAGTTTCTTATCTCTTGTATCATTAATTGAGGCTTTCATACATGACTTGATAATTATTGGTTTCCCCTTAACAATATTACGCACTCTTACACACGCATGCACAGTGAGAGTCTTGTGAGTTCTCTGCCCTGTGACACTCAACCAAAGCCTTATATAATTTTTCCTTTTGAATTTTTTTATTCTTTCTGAGAAACTTTGACATTTTTTAACCATTGACTTTTTGTTTGTTTGTTTGGTACCAAGAATTGAACTCAGGACCTTGCACTTGCCAGGCAGGTGCGGCACCATTGCACTAACCCCTGGCACTTACCTTCCAAATTTAAAGCATTGGTTGCTTATACCCTGGTCCTGGATAGATTTGTCAGTTTTACTTTGGCTAGGGCTAGATCTTTTCAAACCGACCATTTAATGTTTTCCCTCAACTTTAAAAAAACTTCCGTTTGTTCTGGAATCTTTTAAACATGACAATAACCCATACACTGGATGTCTACTCTGTGGCTCTACTTGCTTTTTCTAAGCCTGCTAGGACATAGTCTTGGGGAAAACCTCCCCCGCTCTGAGTCTGAACCTGCGGAAAGCTGCACCACCAGGAGAGAGCTTGAATATGGTGCTGCTGAGGGCCAGGCCACTTCCCTCCCTTCCAACGTACAGCCGAACCAAAGGAACAAACGGAAAAGTGAGGAGGCAAAGCCCGCAAAGCTTGTTCAGTACAGAGGGGTCTGGAGGACTGGGCCTCAACCACATTTTTTACATACGTCAGTTTGAGAAACCCCTCCCAGGACTGAGACTGCACCGCCGCAGGCCTCAGGCCGCAGTCCGGCGCCGCAGCCGCACGCGAAGGTACTGCTAATGGTCGGAAAGTGCGCTCAAGTTGGGAGGTGCCCGGATGTTCTTACGACGCACGCCCATTGCGGCGCAGGTACCCAAGAGTGCGCATGTGCAGGAAGTAGTACTGAAGGAGGCGCAAATAAATGCCTTGACATCAACGCATAGAGTCCCACAAGTTCAACTAGGCTGTAAGAGAACTTCAATAGAGGGTTTTTTTTATGGCAGTTTATCTGCCTGATTCAAGACCCCACCCAGGACCACAAACTGCAATTTGCTATCCTGTCATTTTTCACTTTTATTAAGTTTTATTAGTACATTATTGCAGTACATAATGATTGAATACCTCGTGGGGAGTTGGTACATGTACATAACACATTTTCATTCATTTTCCATTCTTTCCCTTCATCTTTTCTCTCCTCCATTAATCCCTTGGTCCCTGTCCCTTTGGCAAAAGATCTATCTCTCAGATTTTTATTTTATTTCCTCTTTATTTATATTTTGGGTTTCTTATATAAGAGAAAGCATATCATATACACACTCTCTCTCTCTATTACTCTCTCTCTCTCTTCTTCTATCTCTGAAAAAGAAACAGTGAGGTGAATTACTTCTGAAGAAATAAGGAAAAATTTCAAGCCTACTTAGAGAAAGCAAGAGAGAGAGGAAGACAGAATAAGGTGGTAGAAATAAGCACGAATATACGAACATATTCTCTTTATGCTATGCATCCTCATACAGTACTGGCAGAGCAGGGGCCCCTGGCAACATCAAGGCCTACTCTCAGCACAGAGCTTTGCTGCCCTCCAGTGGCTGATGGACATAAAGACCAACACATTAAGTGAAATAAGCCAGAAACAGAAAATAATTACAAGGATTTTTAAAAGATGGACATGAAAGCAGGAGGGACACTACTTGACCAGAGAAAGGGAATAAAGAAGAGGAAGAAGTAGGTGTGAGGCAGGGTAATGGGGGGCTAGATATGATCAAACTATGTTATAGGCCTGTATGAAAATCCCGCAATGAAAACCAGCCTTTTTAAAAACTACTATACCCTAAAATTAATACCTATAGAAAAGAACAGTTCAGTAACATAATCAAAAAGAAATAGAACCTCTAACAAACAATCAAAAGGGAACGGGAGATACAAAAAAACATTGTGGCAGAAATGAAGAATGCCTTGAAGGATGATCAGGTTAGAAATGACTGGGGAAAAGATCAGTGAGCTGGATGATAAGTCAATAGAAACTCCCTAGGCTGAAAGACAAAGAGAAAACTAAAAGATAAAAATAAAACCCAGAACACACAAGAATTGTGGGACAATTACAAAAGGCATAACATGCCCATAATGGGAACTCTAGAAGAAGAGAGGAACATAAAAAATAACTGAAGTAATAGTAGCTCAGAATTTTCTAAAATGAAGGACACACACCAAATCTCAGGTTCAAGAACCTTTACAACAATAAGCAAGGTAAATACAGAAAAAATTATAAGTACACGTATCAAATTCAATGTGTAAAAATCAAAAACAAAGAAAATCTTGTAAAAAGCAGGGAGGTAAGACCTTACCTACAGAAAGACAAAGGTAAGAATTACACCAGCGGTCTCAGAAATAATGTAAGCAAAAAGAGAATGCAGGAAAATATGTAAGGTGTTGAAACAAATAACCCATCCGTACAATGCTAAAATTCTTTGTACGCCAAACTGTATTTCTGACATAAAGAAAAATGTCTTTTTCCAATAACAACTGAAGAAATGTAATGCCAACAGATATGCTAGACAAGCAATGTTCCAATAAGTTCTTTAGAGATAGAAATCAAATATGACCGGAAAGAGACCGAGGAAGCAGAAAGGAGAGAAGGAATTAAGGAAGGTAGAAGGAAGAAAGACAGGAGAGGGGGAGGAAAGAGGTGGGGAGAGGCGGACAGTAACAAGGGAAGGGAGAAAGAAAGGGCATTGGAGAGGAATAAAGGAAGGCAAAATAGAACATTTTATTCTCACTCTATTAGATAACTGCTCAAAGTAATAGTAGCAACACTATATTGGGTGCATAGAATTTATGAATGAGTGGAATCGGTGACAGCAACAGTGGCAGGGATGGTGAAACTTTTATAGCTTTCAGTGATACAAACAGCCTGCTGCAGCACAAGTGCCATAGGTTTGCCACCACTGGCATAGGGAGCAGTAGCACGGGGGAATTGAGGATGCTCCGCTATAAGGTACCTATGTTAGCAGAGCAGCAGTATACTGTTATTTGAAGCTAACAAGTTAGACTTGGTGGTCTTAGATAAGCTGTAAATACATATTGCAAACTCTATGACAAGCACTAACATTTTTTTAAAATTTTTATTTATTTCATATTTCTTTTTGGTACTGGGGATTGAACTCTGGTCCTTGCACTTGCGCAGCAGGCGGCAAAACCACTGAGCTAAATCCTTGTCCCACACAAACATTTTTAAAAGGTATAATTGCTATGCTAAGTGAAGAGAGAAAATGTATTCATTAAAGAAACAAGGCAAGAAAAACGACAGAAGGACTGCCCTCTAGAATATATAAAGAACTGAAAAGAATCTGACCCCCCAGATTCAAACACCCAATTCCAACACGGGCACCTGAAGGGAACAGACATTTCTCAAAGAAGAAAAAGCAGCAAACAAATATATGAAAAAATGTTCAACATCACTCATCATTCAAGAGATGCAGATGAAAACAACCCTGAGATTCCACCTCACACCACAAAGAATGGCTGCTATCAAGAAATCATCCAATCACAATCGCTGGCAGGGTTGTGGGGAGAAAGGAACCCTTCTCCACTGCTGGTGGGAGTGTAGACTGGTGCAGCCACTGTGGAAATCAGTACGGAGATACCTCAAAGAACTAGGGCTAGAGGTCCCATTTGACCCAGCTATTCCCCTGCTGGGGATCTTCCCCAAAGAATTAAAAGAATCACACCGCAGTGATATATGTGACCCCATGTTCATAGCGGCAGTTTGTAACAGCTAAAGCTTGGAGGCAGCCCGAGTGGCCATCAACTGGAACCTGGATAAAGAAAACGTGCGGGTTTTTAATAAAAACCATAAAGAATGAAAAAGAATGAAAAACTAGAGTCATTTATAGCGAAATGGATGTCTATCAAGGCCATGCTCTTAAGGGAAACAAATAGGACACACATGTGTCAATACCAAATACTTTGGCGAGTGTGAGAAACTGATAGTGTAAACAAGGGTTAAAATGATTAAAACGAATAATGGATCATTTGAAATAGGAAAAAAGGTCCAAAGATGAAGGGGTGAAGGGAGGGGAACGGGAAGGATAAAGAGGGAAAGGAAAAACTATGAGAAAAGAAAACATAAGTGGAAATGATGTCTATGTAAATAGGGAAGGGTGGAGGGGGTGAAGGGCACACAGGTAATGGGGAAAAAAAAATAAGAACCAAGATACATCATGTACAGGAACAAACACCCAATGAGAAATGGAAGTGAATCGTATACCTGAAATGTACCAATGAAAGAACTTAAAATTTAAACGTTAACAAAGAAACAAAAGAAAAACGAGGGAAGATTTTTGAAGAAATGTAAAACTGTCATGACTAGAAAACACAAGCACGGTAGAGATTAACTGAACTATATCAATGATTATTGTTAATCTGAATTACCTAAATATACCAATTTAAACGTAAAGACTGTCAGAGTATACTTTTGAAAAAAATTCAAGTATAGCTTTTCTAGTCTACATAATTCCATTTGACATAAGTGAAAGTGGAAGGATAGAGAAGGATGATATACCATGGCAACACAACCCAATGAAATCTGAACTAGCAATATCAATTTCAGACAAAGCAGACTTCAAGAAAGAATCAGGGATAAAGAATTGTACTAGATAATGATAAATGGAGTCAGCTCTCCAAGAAAGCATAGGAAATCTTAACATATATGCACCTGAACAACTGATTCTCAAAATATGGGGGGAAAAAGACCATTAGAGCTACCAGAAGAAATAGACACATACCTTATTATAGTTGGAAACTTCAACACTCTTCAATCAGTAATTGATAGATGCAGCTGAAAGAAAAAATGGAAGTGCACAGTTGAATGAAAGGCCACCATCAATTCATTGGATGTAACTGACATTTCATAAATACTTCAACAAAGCAGAACACATCCTCTTGGAGCTCACAGGGAACACTTACTAACACAGACCCCATTCTAGGCCACGGGACGGATGTTAACACATCATAGTTTGTTCTTGTACTACAATGAAATTAAGCTCGATATCAATAATAGAGACATAGCTAGACAATTCCCAAAATATCTAGACTGTAACACACTTCCAAATAACATTTATCAGGCGCGTCTCAAGAAACTTTAAAATATTTTAAAGTAAATGATGAGAACACAAATTATCAAAATATGTTGAAGGCAGCAAAACCAGTGCATAGAGGAAAATCGATAACATTGAAAGACTAGTGTTAGAAAAAAAGAAACAGTAATCTAAACTTCCACTTTAGGAAGCTACACAAATGAGAGCAATATGAAATGAATGCAAGGGCCAGGGATTGAGCTCAGTGGTTCCGCCACCTGCCTCACAAGTGCAAGGTCCCAGCTTCGATCCCCGGTACCCAAAGAAAGAAAGAAATCAAATGAATGCAAACAAACGAAAAAACCAATGAAAATTAGTGCCTAAATCAATACAACGGAAAAATAAAAAAAAGTTTTAAATATTGCTAAAAGCAGAATATGGTTCTTTGAAGATGGATGAAATCGATAAATCCTAACCAGGCTCAGCAAGGCAAAGAGAGAAAGAGGTCAATTACTAATATCACAAACAAGAGAGGACATCAATACTGAGCTCGTTGAAATGAAGAAGATAATTAACAGTATTCTGAACAACTCTATGCTGTCAGAGACCAGAGAAGCGAGGCCTAACTGGCCTCTCTGAGCACAAAGGAGAAAGGCTGCACTCAGGGTGACTCCATATTGCGGGTTCCAGGGAAAAGCTAGCACACCTAAGATTAAGTTGTTTACCAGAGTATGTACTAGTGGCTATTGGAAAGCAGATGAGCCTTGTGCTACTTTGATCGCTTGTACCGGTGTTTAGGTGAATAAATGCAAGATGAGCCAGATGCTGGGGCTCCTAAGGGGCCAGAGCCCCCTGGCTGCCCAAAGTTAAACTGAGTCACGTCTCTTTGTCATTCATCCTTGCTTGCCCCCGGGTCAAGAAGAACAAAGTACCGGGTCTAGGTCCCAGTAGAAGGCTTGACTTGGCCAGTGGGGTGGGTCAGCTACACTATGTCACAAATTTGATCATTTAAATGAAATGGACCAATTCCCTGCAAGATACAATCTACAAAACGTATAGGAGAAATCAAATGCCAGAAACTAGAAACAACCAAATGATATCAAAAAGTGAGCGGATGAACAAACATTCGTACATTCATACAATGGAACATCATGAAGCAATGCAAAAAGCAATAACAACTTAATAAGATGGGTTGGTATGTAGTGTACTGGTAGCCTGCTTGCCTAGCATGTCCAAGTCCTTGTGTTCAATCTCCAGTACTGAATATCAGCAACAAACAAAAGGAAATATACATGCAAAGAAGCCAGGTGTGGTGGCACATGCTGTTCACTTCAGGTACTTAGATGGATGCGGCAAGAACATCACATATTTGAGGCCTTCTTGGGTAACTTGGTGAGACCAGATCTCAAAATAAAATTGAAAAGGGTTATAAATGAAGTTCAGTGCTTTTTGTATTCAACTTCCTGTAAGGGGAGAAGATGCATGGAGAAGCCTTCCGTACATATTCCTAATTGAAAGTATTTGGCCTAAAACTCCTCCCTACTGTATTACTCCAACTGTATGACATCTTGAAATGGCAAACCTACAGGCACTTGGGCTAGGGAGTGAGCTTAGATCTCAGTGGTAGAGCACTGCCTACCATGCTGGAGGACCCGTGTTCAATTCCTTTCAGTGCGAGGACATATACATATAGATGTAGATATAGATATAGGTATACAATAAAAAGCATCAGGTGTCACCAGGTTATTAGGGTATTAGGATTTGGGGCAAATGTGAGGGGAAGTGTAAATATATGAAGAACAGGGAAGTTTCAGTGTAAAGAAATTATTCCATACAATACTATTAGGATGGATATATAACATTATGCATTTGTCAAAATTCATAGAATTACACAACACAGAGTGAACCTTAATGTAAACTATAGTCTTTACTTAATAAAACATATAAAAGTGTTGGTTCCTTAACTGTATCAAATGTACCACACTAATGCAAGATGTTAATATTAAGGGAAACTGTGGAGAAGAAAATCTATGGGAACCCTATACGATTGACTCAACTTTTCTGTAAAACTAAATTCTAAAAACCAGTCTATTAATTTAACAAAAATAGCTATCACTTTTAGATACCTTCTAAACCTACCTGCAGTAGGTAGATTTTCCTTCTTCAGTCTTCCTTATCACCCTGAGGACACAGGAAGGGAACACTACATGTTCCCTTTCACTCTCGGATTTTAGTTTTGTTGTTTTTGTTTTCTCCTCTCCTGGAATGACAGGTAAGCTTTGTTAGTTTTCTGTAGTCGTTATTGGCAACCACCAGCTCTTCCTGTTCCCAGTCTGAACATAGTCTTGGCTAATTATTACCATAATCTTTAATTAGTTGTTGTTTGGCACAGTGAATGATCACTATTTCCTAAGCCTGAACTGTTTCAAACTCATTCCATAGTAGAGTTATAACTGTTTCAAGTGTCTGCTTGGATCTTGATCATTTTTTAGGGCAAATGATCAATATTTGTTCTTATAGAAGTACTGTTTTGTCCCTAACCTACTTCTTTCAAAATGAAATGTTTATGGATAGTTTCCTTCTTGCACATTTCTTCACACTGGAAACTCTCAAAACTCTTGAAAATATGGATGCTTCTCCCAGTTTTATGGTATAGAGCACAGGTTAGCCAACTTTTCTTGTAAAGGGCCTGATCATAAGTCCTTCTGGTTTTGCCAACTTCTATCTCAAATGACTCACTGTGTCTTTCTATTGTGAAAGCCATCCATAGGAGTTTACACAAAGGAGTCAAATTGAGCCTCAATAGCCCTAAACAGTAAGCTGCTCTAAACGTGCTGCCTCTGAACTTCTTTCTCTCCCTGTCTCACTTTACCTACCAGTGTTTTGTGGGTCATTTCCTACGTAAACTGCCCGGGGTTCTGGTATCTCAGGGTCAGTAACCCAAACTTAAGGTAACTGCAATAGAAAGATGAAACGTGCATTAACATGGTGAATAGATTTGAAACTAAGATTGATGGTGAAAGAAATTGTGAACACAAAATGAGAAGACAGATGTAAGAGTACTGAGAAAAGATAAAGCACTCCACAAATATAAGGTGAAAACGTTTATATTATGGTTGTCATTAGAGTCTGAACCAGAAAATTGCTGTATAAAACACTACCAATTCAAAGCTACTCTTAATTAGGAAGGCAAGCAGTCATATGAACAATATGAAACAGATGATTGAAAAGTAACAGCATCAAAGTACTATAGAAAATTTAAGCTGCATGTTTCATAGCTTTTTATAGATTTTTCTGTCAAATAAAGTTTGTAGAATAACAATGTCTCTATATAAGTTAGCCAGATAAAAAAAGGTAACATTTGCAATAGTGTTTTTGACCTATTTTGAAAGTGAGAAAAACATTATAGAAAGAGTTGACTTTTCTTTTCAACATAACCTATCCTAATTTCCTTCCTCTTTTCCCAAACACAGTGAAACTCATTAAATTGTTGTCTATTCATGTTCATGGTTTTATGATTTTCACCCCACATCCATGGCCCTATAAGCAATATACACTGTAAGTTTTGTGATTTTAAAATTTACATAAATATGGTCATGCTGTTCAAATCATTCTGTAACTTGCTGTGATCACACAACATTACCACTGAGACCCATCCGTGCTGATATATGTTTATTGAGTATACACACGTCTTTGGAGAGATCCTGCCTCTTCTATTGGATAAGTTATTTTGTGTGTCCTTTAATAAAATACATCAGGGATTCACAAGTGGAGCAATTTTGGCCAGGGCAGTGTCTGGAGCCATTTGGGGGATGTGACACTGCCATCTAATGGGTAGAGGCCAGCGAAGCTGCTAAGCTTCCCACAGTGCACAGGACTGCTCCCACATCAAAGACGCATCTGGTCCAAAATGTTAACAGTGCCGAGAAAAATCCATGGTATAAATAAAAACCATCTATTCTACATTCCTGAAGGACTCCTGAAAATGGGGAAGTAACCCAAATAGACCATTCAAGCTGAGATAGTACCCATTCTGCCTGGTGGATCATCAGAACTGTGTCTTCCATGCACTAGAGAATGTTTGCTTCTTACACATGGATTTTCAACTGTTTTATGGATAACCATTATTGCTTATTGTGGGGGTTGTGTTTATGGGCATGTGTCCTGTGTGTGTGTGTGTGTGTGTGTGTGTGTGTGTGTGTGTGTGTATTATGCTAGGAGAGATTACCCACAAGTTGGATCCTTTGTATTCTTCATATTAATAGGAAAATATAATTAGAATTAAACTAGATTTAAGGTAGCAAAGAGTAACCATATTTTAGGATCTCATACATGGTGTTAAAAGATAATTTTTAAATGATAAAATCATGATTCTCCTATACAAAATAAACATTTGTTAAAGATTTTACTCTTCTCATGAATTTGAAAAATGTTAAGGTATTAACCAGTTTAAAAGAGAATCCAAGGAATAGACACAAGGGCCAGGGATTTAGCTCAGTGGTTTTGCTGCCTGCTGCGCAACACAAGGACTCAAGTTTGATCCCTGGTACCAAAAAAAAGAAAACAACAAAGAATAGGCACAAATACCGTGGACTCTTGACCTACAAACTCAATCGGTTTCCAAGGACTGGTTGTAACTCAAGTTGGTTGTAAGTCAATACAGCCGAGATCTGAATTTTTCCCTGGGTACACACTATAGATAACAAAAGGCAGACTTAGGTCCATTAACTTAATTAACCCAAGTTGTTCGTATGTCAGGCCAGTCGTATCTTGAGGGTCCAAGGTATAGGGGAAGAACAGTGAAATGAATGTGCAAATTGAGACAAGATTGGCTTTTCCATCATAGGAGAGAGAGACTGAGCTTCTCTCCTCTGCCAGACAGGAAATAATTTGGTGTTTATAAACAACAAATGCTTTGCATTTCTATCTATTATCAATCATTTACAAAGTTGTAAAGCAGCTCCCAAAGAACAAGATAACCCAATAGGGAGTAGGACTTCTTTTCCTGTAAAGGCATAAATTTAAGAATGTATAGCCCAAACTTCAGAATATACACAACCTACTATTGTGATTATCTTGTGTAAGCTGTGAAGCAAATACAGGATTTCCACTACCCCCAAGAGAATGGATGTTTCTTTTGTCAGTCATCATGGGAAGAACACATTCCAGGGCAGTAAAACAATGCCAGGCCCAGGTTGAGACAGTTTGGAGAACTTCCTTCTCTAAGGTGGGAAAAATTGGACCTCAGTCCCAAAGTAGGGAGGTACCCAGAGTCGCCTGTCTCTTGCCTCCCTGATCTGCCTCCCTACCATAGGATGGATGTGGGAATGAGGCAGGGTTTCATAGTTTCAGTTTGGATGTGTCAGTTCTAAACCTATCTAATTCTCCTGGCTGTTGTAAATTATTCTGTTTTAAGTTTCTTTTCCTTGATTTTCAAGATAAAGTGGATGATTTTAGCACATTTTAGATATGAGGAATTTGGAGAAGGAATGACCTTGCTTGGAGACCACAATAGGATGACTCATCAGTGGTCATCAGGGGAAGACAGTGATATCCAGCAGCAGTACTGTCCAGAAGAAAAACCAAAAGGCTGGGGTCAAAAGTGACTGGGCCTGAATATTCATTAGGCACTAACCTGGGGACATCAGAAACAGGGAAATAATTTGAGGAAGGACAGTTTTCTGCAGTTTTGCTGATTTGAGCTTACACCACAGAAGCTGGGCTTGAACCTGAAGTATGACTTTTGCTGTCAAAGATTATTAAAGTCTGAGACTCGTGTTACTGGTTGTGGGAACATTTCATAAACAAGAAAGAGTGAAAATGCAGTGATAAAGGTGATAGGATAAAAGGGTGCTTTTCTTCAGTTGTGAAATTCAGTTCCTCATTTGGTCTAGAAATGGTGAACAAACTCATATGTAATAGGTAACAAGACAATCAACAGCAAGAAAAAAATCAAGATCATGATGATCCAGTCTTCCAGAGGATTTAATCATCTGCCATTGGAATTACTATGCTTAAGACACCTTCTGCAGAATTCTTTGCATAAGCCTATTAAAGACAGTTCATGAAACGTGCTTCTCATTTTGTGCCACCTATTCAGATATAGGTTTGGCTTTAGACTCATAAGTCCAAGACCACAGAAATTCACCCTCTTATTTTATTTAGTAAGAATTAGTATGCTAAGCCTAAATTTTACACTTCTCAGCCTAAATGTCAGGGACAACTGTAGGTACATGATTAGCCCCCAGATGGAATTTGCATCAGAAAGGCAGCATGTCTCATAGAAAGGTCTGGAACCTTGGTCTTAAATTGCACCCTGACACCTACTAATTGAAAAATCTTGAATAATTTGAATCTCAATGGGTTTTTATTTAATCTTATTAAAATGAATGGTTTAACCAGATGATTCTTTTATTTATTCATTTATTTATTTTTATTTTGGTACTGGAGATCAAACTTGGGACCTTGTGTTTGCAAGGCAGGCAGTGGAACCACTGAGCTAAATCCCTGGTCCCTAACCAGATGATTCTTATTGGTTCATCTAGCTAAAGTTTCTTTGATTTTGTAAAGCAGTTGTCCAGAATTCTTCCAGTTTTGCATGTGGCAGAGGAACAGATGTAACATATGGAAAGATAAGAGCCAAGAACTCTGACGTTTTCTCCACAAAGTTACCGACTAAACATCAAAGTGTTTGTATCTGATTTTTTAAATGATTTCAAATTTTGTCTTTTGTTCTCTTTACATCCATAGCTTTTTCACATACAGAGTAAACTAGTTAAATTAAGTCAAATAATAATAAGGAAATAATTGACATCTATTAAAACTATTAAAAATCAGGAAAATACATATGCTGGAAAAGCTATAGGAAAACAGCACACACCCATGCTGATGTTACTGGCAAAACATTTTGAGGTGACATTTTGAATATACTTATCAAGTATCATAAACTTGTTTGACTTAGTAAACCCCCTAGTCCAAATTTATATTTAGGATTGCTCTATTTCTCCAATTCTAAATTTCAACTTTAAAATTTAATATCAATTCAATAATGTTTAAAAAGGAAAAACCAAATATACTAAAATATTACTTGATACACAATAAAAGAATATGTATACCTTGGAATAAAAGAAGTATGAAAATATTAAAGGAGAAAAATCCATATACAAAAATATACTCAAAGCAGACTTAGCTTTTGTTTCTTTGCTTTTGTTGTTGTTGTTTCTTGGTACTGGTGATCGAACTCGGGTCCTTGTGCTTGCGTAGCAGGTGGCAAAACCACTGAGCTAAATCCCTGGCCCAAATTAACCTGGGAAGTTGGATTGGTTGTTTTGTTTTGTTTTGGTAACAGGGATCAAACTCGGGTCCTTGTGCTTGCACAGCAGGTGGTGAAACCACTGAGCTAAATCCCCAACCCTCTTTGCTTTGTTTTTTGAGATAGGATCTTGTGATGTAATCTAAAATGGCCTTATACTTACTATGTTGCTCAGACTGGCGCTGCACTCTCCAAAATCTTCCTGTCTCAGCCTCTTGATTCTAGGATTATAGGCACCCCTCTGTGTGGCATAGAGCAGAGTTATTTATAATTTCAAAAAATAGCACTGGCATCTAGTAATAAGAAAATGAATAAATGAAACATGTAATATACAAATACAGGGGATGTAACACAGCTCTTAAAAATTCTACAAAACAGTGAAAAAGGAGGCATAGTTCCAAATTATTGTTCCAAAATCTGTAAAATGTATAAGTGCATAAAATATAGTTTTATCAACTTAGCAATATGTTCATATGGATAAAAATATTAAAAGATTTCAAACAAATGAGAAATTATGTCACTGAGATACTGGAATTACGTATACGTGTGTATTTTTAAATGTCTTTCATATAGTTAAAATGTTTCAATCACAAGTAAAAGTTCTTAGAAACATTCCTGTTTGTATTATACATATTTAAAGTGTACAACATGATGTTTTCACCTATAGTCCACCAAAAAAATGTATACATACTTCAGAAAAAACATATAAATATTTTAATACTCAATTTATTGAGACATCATGAGATTCATGTAAGTTACCTTTGGCCTCTACCATTACAAGAGGTGCTCAAAGTGGTGCCTGTGCACTTCCAGACATTTATTAGTATGGCAAACTGCTGGGTTTTAATGTTTGTAATGCTTTTAAAACATTTAAAATAGTCGTTTTGGACTTACATCCTAATTTCAATGTTAGCCTCACCATCAGGACTTCTACCATGCACTGGTACTTCAAAAATTTTTATTAATCTTTCAGATATTTGTAGTGCATCTATGAGTTAATTTTATCAGAGGGAGGGAGTTTCTTATCTCTTGTATCATTAATTGAGGCTTTCATACATGACTTGATAATTATTGGTTTCCCCTTAACAATATTACGCACTCTTACACACGCATGCACAGTGAGAGTCTTGTGAGTTCTCTGCCCTGTGACACTCAACCAAAGCCTTATATAATTTTTCCTTTTGAATTTTTTTATTCTTTCTGAGAAACTTTGACATTTTTTAACCATTGACTTTTTGTTTGTTTGTTTGGTACCAAGAATTGAACTCAGGACCTTGCACTTGCCAGGCAGGTGCGGCACCATTGCACTAACCCCTGGCACTTACCTTCCAAATTTAAAGCATTGGTTGCTTATACCCTGGTCCTGGATAGATTTGTCAGTTTTACTTTGGCTAGGGCTAGATCTTTTCAAACCGACCATTTAATGTTTTCCCTCAACTTTAAAAAAACTTCCGTTTGTTCTGGAATCTTTTAAACATGACAATAACCCATACACTGGATGTCTACTCTGTGGCTCTACTTGCTTTTTCTAAGCCTGCTAGGACATAGTCTTGGGGAAAACCTCCCCCGCTCTGAGTCTGAACCTGCGGAAAGCTGCACCACCAGGAGAGAGCTTGAATATGGTGCTGCTGAGGGCCAGGCCACTTCCCTCCCTTCCAACGTACAGCCGAACCAAAGGAACAAACGGAAAAGTGAGGAGGCAAAGCCCGCAAAGCTTGTTCAGTACAGAGGGGTCTGGAGGACTGGGCCTCAACCACATTTTTTACATACGTCAGTTTGAGAAACCCCTCCCAGGACTGAGACTGCACCGCCGCAGGCCTCAGGCCGCAGTCCGGCGCCGCAGCCGCACGCGAAGGTACTGCTAATGGTCGGAAAGTGCGCTCAAGTTGGGAGGTGCCCGGATGTTCTTACGACGCACGCCCATTGCGGCGCAGGTACCCAAGAGTGCGCATGTGCAGGAAGTAGTACTGAAGGAGGCGCAAATAAATGCCTTGACATCAACGCATAGAGTCCCACAAGTTCAACTAGGCTGTAAGAGAACTTCAATAGAGGGTTTTTTTTATGGCAGTTTATCTGCCTGATTCAAGACCCCACCCAGGACCACAAACTGCAATTTGCTATCCTGTCATTTTTCACTTTTATTAAGTTTTATTAGTACATTATTGCAGTACATAATGATTGAATACCTCGTGGGGAGTTGGTACATGTACATAACACATTTTCATTCATTTTCCATTCTTTCCCTTCATCTTTTCTCTCCTCCATTAATCCCTTGGTCCCTGTCCCTTTGGCAAAAGATCTATCTCTCAGATTTTTATTTTATTTCCTCTTTATTTATATTTTGGGTTTCTTATATAAGAGAAAGCATATCATATACACACTCTCTCTCTCTATTACTCTCTCTCTCTCTTCTTCTATCTCTGAAAAAGAAACAGTGAGGTGAATTACTTCTGAAGAAATAAGGAAAAATTTCAAGCCTACTTAGAGAAAGCAAGAGAGAGAGGAAGACAGAATAAGGTGGTAGAAATAAGCACGAATATACGAACATATTCTCTTTATGCTATGCATCCTCATACAGTACTGGCAGAGCAGGGGCCCCTGGCAACATCAAGGCCTACTCTCAGCACAGAGCTTTGCTGCCCTCCAGTGGCTGATGGACATAAAGACCAACACATTAAGTGAAATAAGCCAGAAACAGAAAATAATTACAAGGATTTTTAAAAGATGGACATGAAAGCAGGAGGGACACTACTTGACCAGAGAAAGGGAATAAAGAAGAGGAAGAAGTAGGTGTGAGGCAGGGTAATGGGGGGCTAGATATGATCAAACTATGTTATAGGCCTGTATGAAAATCCCGCAATGAAAACCAGCCTTTTTAAAAACTACTATACCCTAAAATTAATACCTATAGAAAAGAACAGTTCAGTAACATAATCAAAAAGAAATAGAACCTCTAACAAACAATCAAAAGGGAACGGGAGATACAAAAAAACATTGTGGCAGAAATGAAGAATGCCTTGAAGGATGATCAGGTTAGAAATGACTGGGGAAAAGATCAGTGAGCTGGATGATAAGTCAATAGAAACTCCCTAGGCTGAAAGACAAAGAGAAAACTAAAAGATAAAAATAAAACCCAGAACACACAAGAATTGTGGGACAATTACAAAAGGCATAACATGCCCATAATGGGAACTCTAGAAGAAGAGAGGAACATAAAAAATAACTGAAGTAATAGTAGCTCAGAATTTTCTAAAATGAAGGACACACACCAAATCTCAGGTTCAAGAACCTTTACAACAATAAGCAAGGTAAATACAGAAAAAATTATAAGTACACGTATCAAATTCAATGTGTAAAAATCAAAAACAAAGAAAATCTTGTAAAAAGCAGGGAGGTAAGACCTTACCTACAGAAAGACAAAGGTAAGAATTACACCAGCGGTCTCAGAAATAATGTAAGCAAAAAGAGAATGCAGGAAAATATGTAAGGTGTTGAAACAAATAACCCATCCGTACAATGCTAAAATTCTTTGTACGCCAAACTGTATTTCTGACATAAAGAAAAATGTCTTTTTCCAATAACAACTGAAGAAATGTAATGCCAACAGATATGCTAGACAAGCAATGTTCCAATAAGTTCTTTAGAGATAGAAATCAAATATGACCGGAAAGAGACCGAGGAAGCAGAAAGGAGAGAAGGAATTAAGGAAGGTAGAAGGAAGAAAGACAGGAGAGGGGGAGGAAAGAGGTGGGGAGAGGCGGACAGTAACAAGGGAAGGGAGAAAGAAAGGGCATTGGAGAGGAATAAAGGAAGGCAAAATAGAACATTTTATTCTCACTCTATTAGATAACTGCTCAAAGTAATAGTAGCAACACTATATTGGGTGCATAGAATTTATGAATGAGTGGAATCGGTGACAGCAACAGTGGCAGGGATGGTGAAACTTTTATAGCTTTCAGTGATACAAACAGCCTGCTGCAGCACAAGTGCCATAGGTTTGCCACCACTGGCATAGGGAGCAGTAGCACGGGGGAATTGAGGATGCTCCGCTATAAGGTACCTATGTTAGCAGAGCAGCAGTATACTGTTATTTGAAGCTAACAAGTTAGACTTGGTGGTCTTAGATAAGCTGTAAATACATATTGCAAACTCTATGACAAGCACTAACATTTTTTTAAAATTTTTATTTATTTCATATTTCTTTTTGGTACTGGGGATTGAACTCTGGTCCTTGCACTTGCGCAGCAGGCGGCAAAACCACTGAGCTAAATCCTTGTCCCACACAAACATTTTTAAAAGGTATAATTGCTATGCTAAGTGAAGAGAGAAAATGTATTCATTAAAGAAACAAGGCAAGAAAAACGACAGAAGGACTGCCCTCTAGAATATATAAAGAACTGAAAAGAATCTGACCCCCCAGATTCAAACACCCAATTCCAACACGGGCACCTGAAGGGAACAGACATTTCTCAAAGAAGAAAAAGCAGCAAACAAATATATGAAAAAATGTTCAACATCACTCATCATTCAAGAGATGCAGATGAAAACAACCCTGAGATTCCACCTCACACCACAAAGAATGGCTGCTATCAAGAAATCATCCAATCACAATCGCTGGCAGGGTTGTGGGGAGAAAGGAACCCTTCTCCACTGCTGGTGGGAGTGTAGACTGGTGCAGCCACTGTGGAAATCAGTACGGAGATACCTCAAAGAACTAGGGCTAGAGGTCCCATTTGACCCAGCTATTCCCCTGCTGGGGATCTTCCCCAAAGAATTAAAAGAATCACACCGCAGTGATATATGTGACCCCATGTTCATAGCGGCAGTTTGTAACAGCTAAAGCTTGGAGGCAGCCCGAGTGGCCATCAACTGGAACCTGGATAAAGAAAACGTGCGGGTTTTTAATAAAAACCATAAAGAATGAAAAAGAATGAAAAACTAGAGTCATTTATAGCGAAATGGATGTCTATCAAGGCCATGCTCTTAAGGGAAACAAATAGGACACACATGTGTCAATACCAAATACTTTGGCGAGTGTGAGAAACTGATAGTGTAAACAAGGGTTAAAATGATTAAAACGAATAATGGATCATTTGAAATAGGAAAAAAGGTCCAAAGACGAAGGGGTGAAGGGAGGGGAACGGGAAGGATAAAGAGGGAAAGGAAAAACTATGAGAAAAGAAAACATAAGTGGAAATGATGTCTATGTAAATAGGGAAGGGTGGAGGGGGTGAAGGGCACACAGGTAATGGGGAAAAAAAAATAAGAACCAAGATACATCATGTACAGGAACAAACACCCAATGAGAAATGGAAGTGAATCGTATACCTGAAATGTACCAATGAAAGAACTTAAAATTTAAACGTTAACAAAGAAACAAAAGAAAAACGAGGGAAGATTTTTGAAGAAATGTAAAACTGTCATGACTAGAAAACACAAGCACGGTAGAGATTAACTGAACTATATCAATGATTATTGTTAATCTGAATTACCTAAATATACCAATTTAAACGTAAAGACTGTCAGAGTATACTTTTGAAAAAAATTCAAGTATAGCTTTTCTAGTCTACATAATTCCATTTGACATAAGTGAAAGTGGAAGGATAGAGAAGGATGATATACCATGGCAACACAACCCAATGAAATCTGAACTAGCAATATCAATTTCAGACAAAGCAGACTTCAAGAAAGAATCAGGGATAAAGAATTGTACTAGATAATGATAAATGGAGTCAGCTCTCCAAGAAAGCATAGGAAATCTTAACATATATGCACCTGAACAACTGATTCTCAAAATATGGGGGGAAAAAGACCATTAGAGCTACCAGAAGAAATAGACACATACCTTATTATAGTTGGAAACTTCAACACTCTTCAATCAGTAATTGATAGATGCAGCTGAAAGAAAAAATGGAAGTGCACAGTTGAATGAAAGGCCACCATCAATTCATTGGATGTAACTGACATTTCATAAATACTTCAACAAAGCAGAACACATCCTCTTGGAGCTCACAGGGAACACTTACTAACACAGACCCCATTCTAGGCCACGGGACGGATGTTAACACATCATAGTTTGTTCTTGTACTACAATGAAATTAAGCTCGATATCAATAATAGAGACATAGCTAGACAATTCCCAAAATATCTAGACTGTAACACACTTCCAAATAACATTTATCAGGCGCGTCTCAAGAAACTTTAAAATATTTTAAAGTAAATGATGAGAACACAAATTATCAAAATATGTTGAAGGCAGCAAAACCAGTGCATAGAGGAAAATCGATAACATTGAAAGACTAGTGTTAGAAAAAAAGAAACAGTAATCTAAACTTCCACTTTAGGAAGCTACACAAATGAGAGCAATATGAAATGAATGCAAGGGCCAGGGATTGAGCTCAGTGGTTCCGCCACCTGCCTCACAAGTGCAAGGTCCCAGCTTCGATCCCCGGTACCCAAAGAAAGAAAGAAATCAAATGAATGCAAACAAACGAAAAAACCAATGAAAATTAGTGCCTAAATCAATACAACGGAAAAATAAAAAAAAGTTTTAAATATTGCTAAAAGCAGAATATGGTTCTTTGAAGATGGATGAAATCGATAAATCCTAACCAGGCTCAGCAAGGCAAAGAGAGAAAGAGGTCAATTACTAATATCACAAACAAGAGAGGACATCAATACTGAGCTCGTTGAAATGAAGAAGATAATTAACAGTATTCTGAACAACTCTATGCTGTCAGAGACCAGAGAAGCGAGGCCTAACTGGCCTCTCTGAGCACAAAGGAGAAAGGCTGCACTCAGGGTGACTCCATATTGCGGGTTCCAGGGAAAAGCTAGCACACCTAAGATTAAGTTGTTTACCAGAGTATGTACTAGTGGCTATTGGAAAGCAGATGAGCCTTGTGCTACTTTGATCGCTTGTACCGGTGTTTAGGTGAATAAATGCAAGATGAGCCAGATGCTGGGGCTCCTAAGGGGCCAGAGCCCCCTGGCTGCCCAAAGTTAAACTGAGTCACGTCTCTTTGTCATTCATCCTTGCTTGCCCCCGGGTCAAGAAGAACAAAGTACCGGGTCTAGGTCCCAGTAGAAGGCTTGACTTGGCCAGTGGGGTGGGTCAGCTACACTATGTCACAAATTTGATCATTTAAATGAAATGGACCAATTCCCTGCAAGATACAATCTACAAAACGTATAGGAGAAATCAAATGCCAGAAACTAGAAACAACCAAATGATATCAAAAAGTGAGCGGATGAACAAACATTCGTACATTCATACAATGGAACATCATGAAGCAATGCAAAAAGCAATAACAACTTAATAAGATGGGTTGGTATGTAGTGTACTGGTAGCCTGCTTGCCTAGCATGTCCAAGTCCTTGTGTTCAATCTCCAGTACTGAATATCAGCAACAAACAAAAGGAAATATACATGCAAAGAAGCCAGGTGTGGTGGCACATGCTGTTCACTTCAGGTACTTAGATGGATGCGGCAAGAACATCACATATTTGAGGCCTTCTTGGGTAACTTGGTGAGACCAGATCTCAAAATAAAATTGAAAAGGGTTATAAATGAAGTTCAGTGCTTTTTGTATTCAACTTCCTGTAAGGGGAGAAGATGCATGGAGAAGCCTTCCGTACATATTCCTAATTGAAAGTATTTGGCCTAAAACTCCTCCCTACTGTATTACTCCAACTGTATGACATCTTGAAATGGCAAACCTACAGGCACTTGGGCTAGGGAGTGAGCTTAGATCTCAGTGGTAGAGCACTGCCTACCATGCTGGAGGACCCGTGTTCAATTCCTTTCAGTGCGAGGACATATACATATAGATGTAGATATAGATATAGGTATACAATAAAAAGCATCAGGTGTCACCAGGTTATTAGGGTATTAGGATTTGGGGCAAATGTGAGGGGAAGTGTAAATATATGAAGAACAGGGAAGTTTCAGTGTAAAGAAATTATTCCATACAATACTATTAGGATGGATATATAACATTATGCATTTGTCAAAATTCATAGAATTACACAACACAGAGTGAACCTTAATGTAAACTATAGTCTTTACTTAATAAAACATATAAAAGTGTTGGTTCCTTAACTGTATCAAATGTACCACACTAATGCAAGATGTTAATATTAAGGGAAACTGTGGAGAAGAAAATCTATGGGAACCCTATACGATTGACTCAACTTTTCTGTAAAACTAAATTCTAAAAACCAGTCTATTAATTTAACAAAAATAGCTATCACTTTTAGATACCTTCTAAACCTACCTGCAGTAGGTAGATTTTCCTTCTTCAGTCTTCCTTATCACCCTGAGGACACAGGAAGGGAACACTACATGTTCCCTTTCACTCTCGGATTTTAGTTTTGTTGTTTTTGTTTTCTCCTCTCCTGGAATGACAGGTAAGCTTTGTTAGTTTTCTGTAGTCGTTATTGGCAACCACCAGCTCTTCCTGTTCCCAGTCTGAACATAGTCTTGGCTAATTATTACCATAATCTTTAATTAGTTGTTGTTTGGCACAGTGAATGATCACTATTTCCTAAGCCTGAACTGTTTCAAACTCATTCCATAGTAGAGTTATAACTGTTTCAAGTGTCTGCTTGGATCTTGATCATTTTTTAGGGCAAATGATCAATATTTGTTCTTATAGAAGTACTGTTTTGTCCCTAACCTACTTCTTTCAAAATGAAATGTTTATGGATAGTTTCCTTCTTGCACATTTCTTCACACTGGAAACTCTCAAAACTCTTGAAAATATGGATGCTTCTCCCAGTTTTATGGTATAGAGCACAGGTTAGCCAACTTTTCTTGTAAAGGGCCTGATCATAAGTCCTTCTGGTTTTGCCAACTTCTATCTCAAATGACTCACTGTGTCTTTCTATTGTGAAAGCCATCCATAGGAGTTTACACAAAGGAGTCAAATTGAGCCTCAATAGCCCTAAACAGTAAGCTGCTCTAAACGTGCTGCCTCTGAACTTCTTTCTCTCCCTGTCTCACTTTACCTACCAGTGTTTTGTGGGTCATTTCCTACGTAAACTGCCCGGGGTTCTGGTATCTCAGGGTCAGTAACCCAAACTTAAGGTAACTGCAATAGAAAGATGAAACGTGCATTAACATGGTGAATAGATTTGAAACTAAGATTGATGGTGAAAGAAATTGTGAACACAAAATGAGAAGACAGATGTAAGAGTACTGAGAAAAGATAAAGCACTCCACAAATATAAGGTGAAAACGTTTATATTATGGTTGTCATTAGAGTCTGAACCAGAAAATTGCTGTATAAAACACTACCAATTCAAAGCTACTCTTAATTAGGAAGGCAAGCAGTCATATGAACAATATGAAACAGATGATTGAAAAGTAACAGCATCAAAGTACTATAGAAAATTTAAGCTGCATGTTTCATAGCTTTTTATAGATTTTTCTGTCAAATAAAGTTTGTAGAATAACAATGTCTCTATATAAGTTAGCCAGATAAAAAAAGGTAACATTTGCAATAGTGTTTTTGACCTATTTTGAAAGTGAGAAAAACATTATAGAAAGAGTTGACTTTTCTTTTCAACATAACCTATCCTAATTTCCTTCCTCTTTTCCCAAACACAGTGAAACTCATTAAATTGTTGTCTATTCATGTTCATGGTTTTATGATTTTCACCCCACATCCATGGCCCTATAAGCAATATACACTGTAAGTTTTGTGATTTTAAAATTTACATAAATATGGTCATGCTGTTCAAATCATTCTGTAACTTGCTGTGATCACACAACATTACCACTGAGACCCATCCGTGCTGATATATGTTTATTGAGTATACACACGTCTTTGGAGAGATCCTGCCTCTTCTATTGGATAAGTTATTTTGTGTGTCCTTTAATAAAATACATCAGGGATTCACAAGTGGAGCAATTTTGGCCAGGGCAGTGTCTGGAGCCATTTGGGGGATGTGACACTGCCATCTAATGGGTAGAGGCCAGCGAAGCTGCTAAGCTTCCCACAGTGCACAGGACTGCTCCCACATCAAAGACGCATCTGGTCCAAAATGTTAACAGTGCCGAGAAAAATCCATGGTATAAATAAAAACCATCTATTCTACATTCCTGAAGGACTCCTGAAAATGGGGAAGTAACCCAAATAGACCATTCAAGCTGAGATAGTACCCATTCTGCCTGGTGGATCATCAGAACTGTGTCTTCCATGCACTAGAGAATGTTTGCTTCTTACACATGGATTTTCAACTGTTTTATGGATAACCATTATTGCTTATTGTGGGGGTTGTGTTTATGGGCATGTGTCCTGTGTGTGTGTGTGTGTGTGTGTGTGTGTGTGTGTGTGTGTGTATTATGCTAGGAGAGATTACCCACAAGTTGGATCCTTTGTATTCTTCATATTAATAGGAAAATATAATTAGAATTAAACTAGATTTAAGGTAGCAAAGAGTAACCATATTTTAGGATCTCATACATGGTGTTAAAAGATAATTTTTAAATGATAAAATCATGATTCTCCTATACAAAATAAACATTTGTTAAAGATTTTACTCTTCTCATGAATTTGAAAAATGTTAAGGTATTAACCAGTTTAAAAGAGAATCCAAGGAATAGACACAAGGGCCAGGGATTTAGCTCAGTGGTTTTGCTGCCTGCTGCGCAACACAAGGACTCAAGTTTGATCCCTGGTACCAAAAAAAAGAAAACAACAAAGAATAGGCACAAATACCGTGGACTCTTGACCTACAAACTCAATCGGTTTCCAAGGACTGGTTGTAACTCAAGTTGGTTGTAAGTCAATACAGCCGAGATCTGAATTTTTCCCTGGGTACACACTATAGATAACAAAAGGCAGACTTAGGTCCATTAACTTAATTAACCCAAGTTGTTCGTATGTCAGGCCAGTCGTATCTTGAGGGTCCAAGGTATAGGGGAAGAACAGTGAAATGAATGTGCAAATTGAGACAAGATTGGCTTTTCCATCATAGGAGAGAGAGACTGAGCTTCTCTCCTCTGCCAGACAGGAAATAATTTGGTGTTTATAAACAACAAATGCTTTGCATTTCTATCTATTATCAATCATTTACAAAGTTGTAAAGCAGCTCCCAAAGAACAAGATAACCCAATAGGGAGTAGGACTTCTTTTCCTGTAAAGGCATAAATTTAAGAATGTATAGCCCAAACTTCAGAATATACACAACCTACTATTGTGATTATCTTGTGTAAGCTGTGAAGCAAATACAGGATTTCCACTACCCCCAAGAGAATGGATGTTTCTTTTGTCAGTCATCATGGGAAGAACACATTCCAGGGCAGTAAAACAATGCCAGGCCCAGGTTGAGACAGTTTGGAGAACTTCCTTCTCTAAGGTGGGAAAAATTGGACCTCAGTCCCAAAGTAGGGAGGTACCCAGAGTCGCCTGTCTCTTGCCTCCCTGATCTGCCTCCCTACCATAGGATGGATGTGGGAATGAGGCAGGGTTTCATAGTTTCAGTTTGGATGTGTCAGTTCTAAACCTATCTAATTCTCCTGGCTGTTGTAAATTATTCTGTTTTAAGTTTCTTTTCCTTGATTTTCAAGATAAAGTGGATGATTTTAGCACATTTTAGATATGAGGAATTTGGAGAAGGAATGACCTTGCTTGGAGACCACAATAGGATGACTCATCAGTGGTCATCAGGGGAAGACAGTGATATCCAGCAGCAGTACTGTCCAGAAGAAAAACCAAAAGGCTGGGGTCAAAAGTGACTGGGCCTGAATATTCATTAGGCACTAACCTGGGGACATCAGAAACAGGGAAATAATTTGAGGAAGGACAGTTTTCTGCAGTTTTGCTGATTTGAGCTTACACCACAGAAGCTGGGCTTGAACCTGAAGTATGACTTTTGCTGTCAAAGATTATTAAAGTCTGAGACTCGTGTTACTGGTTGTGGGAACATTTCATAAACAAGAAAGAGTGAAAATGCAGTGATAAAGGTGATAGGATAAAAGGGTGCTTTTCTTCAGTTGTGAAATTCAGTTCCTCATTTGGTCTAGAAATGGTGAACAAACTCATATGTAATAGGTAACAAGACAATCAACAGCAAGAAAAAAATCAAGATCATGATGATCCAGTCTTCCAGAGGATTTAATCATCTGCCATTGGAATTACTATGCTTAAGACACCTTCTGCAGAATTCTTTGCATAAGCCTATTAAAGACAGTTCATGAAACGTGCTTCTCATTTTGTGCCACCTATTCAGATATAGGTTTGGCTTTAGACTCATAAGTCCAAGACCACAGAAATTCACCCTCTTATTTTATTTAGTAAGAATTAGTATGCTAAGCCTAAATTTTACACTTCTCAGCCTAAATGTCAGGGACAACTGTAGGTACATGATTAGCCCCCAGATGGAATTTGCATCAGAAAGGCAGCATGTCTCATAGAAAGGTCTGGAACCTTGGTCTTAAATTGCACCCTGACACCTACTAATTGAAAAATCTTGAATAATTTGAATCTCAATGGGTTTTTATTTAATCTTATTAAAATGAATGGTTTAACCAGATGATTCTTTTATTTATTCATTTATTTATTTTTATTTTGGTACTGGAGATCAAACTTGGGACCTTGTGTTTGCAAGGCAGGCAGTGGAACCACTGAGCTAAATCCCTGGTCCCTAACCAGATGATTCTTATTGGTTCATCTAGCTAAAGTTTCTTTGATTTTGTAAAGCAGTTGTCCAGAATTCTTCCAGTTTTGCATGTGGCAGAGGAACAGATGTAACATATGGAAAGATAAGAGCCAAGAACTCTGACGTTTTCTCCACAAAGTTACCGACTAAACATCAAAGTGTTTGTATCTGATTTTTTAAATGATTTCAAATTTTGTCTTTTGTTCTCTTTACATCCATAGCTTTTTCACATACAGAGTAAACTAGTTAAATTAAGTCAAATAATAATAAGGAAATAATTGACATCTATTAAAACTATTAAAAATCAGGAAAATACATATGCTGGAAAAGCTATAGGAAAACAGCACACACCCATGCTGATGTTACTGGCAAAACATTTTGAGGTGACATTTTGAATATACTTATCAAGTATCATAAACTTGTTTGACTTAGTAAACCCCCTAGTCCAAATTTATATTTAGGATTGCTCTATTTCTCCAATTCTAAATTTCAACTTTAAAATTTAATATCAATTCAACAATGTTTAAAAAGGAAAAACCAAATATACTAAAATATTACTTGATACACAATAAAAGAATATGTATACCTTGGAATAAAAGAAGTATGAAAATATTAAAGGAGAAAAATCCATATACAAAAATATACTCAAAGCAGACTTAGCTTTTGTTTCTTTGCTTTTGTTGTTGTTGTTTCTTGGTACTGGTGATCGAACTCGGGTCCTTGTGCTTGCGTAGCAGGTGGCAAAACCACTGAGCTAAATCCCTGGCCCAAATTAACCTGGGAAGTTGGATTGGTTGTTTTGTTTTGTTTTGGTAACAGGGATCAAACTCGGGTCCTTGTGCTTGCACAGCAGGTGGTGAAACCACTGAGCTAAATCCCCAACCCTCTTTGCTTTGTTTTTTGAGATAGGTTCTTGTGATGTAATCTAAAATGGCCTTATACTTACTATGTTGCTCAGACTGGCGCTGCACTCTCCAAAATCTTCCTGTCTCAGCCTCTTGATTCTAGGATTATAGGCACCCCTCTGTGTGGCATAGAGCAGAGTTATTTATAATTTCAAAAAATAGCACTGGCATCTAGTAATAAGAAAATGAATAAATGAAACATGTACTATACAAATACAGGGGATGTAACACAGCTCTTAAAAATTCTACAAAACAGTGAAAAAGGAGGCATAGTTCCAAATTATTGTTCCAAAATCTGTAAAATGTATAAGTGCATAAAATATAGTTTTATCAACTTAGCAATATGTTCATATGGATAAAAATATTAAAAGATTTCAAACAAATGAGAAATTATGTCACTGAGATACTGGAATTACGTATACGTGTGTATTTTTAAATGTCTTTCATATAGTTAAAATGTTTCAATCACAAGTAAAAGTTCTTAGAAACATTCCTGTTTGTATTATACATATTTAAAGTGTACAACATGATGTTTTCACCTATAGTCCACCAAAAAAATGTATACATACTTCAGAAAAAACATATAAATATTTTAATACTCAATTTATTGAGACATCATGAGATTCATGTAAGTTACCTTTGGCCTCTACCATTACAAGAGGTGCTCAAAGTGGTGCCTGTGCACTTCCAGACATTTATTAGTATGGCAAACTGCTGGGTTTTAATGTTTGTAATGCTTTTAAAACATTTAAAATAGTCGTTTTGGACTTACATCCTAATTTCAATGTTAGCCTCACCATCAGGACTTCTACCATGCACTGGTACTTCAAAAATTTTTATTAATCTTTCAGATATTTGTAGTGCATCTATGAGTTAATTTTATCAGAGGGAGGGAGTTTCTTATCTCTTGTATCATTAATTGAGGCTTTCATACATGACTTGATAATTATTGGTTTCCCCTTAACAATATTACGCACTCTTACACACGCATGCACAGTGAGAGTCTTGTGAGTTCTCTGCCCTGTGACACTCAACCAAAGCCTTATATAATTTTTCCTTTTGAATTTTTTTATTCTTTCTGAGAAACTTTGACATTTTTTAACCATTGACTTTTTGTTTGTTTGTTTGGTACCAAGAATTGAACTCAGGACCTTGCACTTGCCAGGCAGGTGCGGCACCATTGCACTAACCCCTGGCACTTACCTTCCAAATTTAAAGCATTGGTTGCTTATACCCTGGTCCTGGATAGATTTGTCAGTTTTACTTTGGCTAGGGCTAGATCTTTTCAAACCGACCATTTAATGTTTTCCCTCAACTTTAAAAAAACTTCCGTTTGTTCTGGAATCTTTTAAACATGACAATAACCCATACACTGGATGTCTACTCTGTGGCTCTACTTGCTTTTTCTAAGCCTGCTAGGACATAGTCTTGGGGAAAACCTCCCCCGCTCTGAGTCTGAACCTGCGGAAAGCTGCACCACCAGGAGAGAGCTTGAATATGGTGCTGCTGAGGGCCAGGCCACTTCCCTCCCTTCCAACGTACAGCCGAACCAAAGGAACAAACGGAAAAGTGAGGAGGCAAAGCCCGCAAAGCTTGTTCAGTACAGAGGGGTCTGGAGGACTGGGCCTCAACCACATTTTTTACATACGTCAGTTTGAGAAACCCCTCCCAGGACTGAGACTGCACCGCCGCAGGCCTCAGGCCGCAGTCCGGCGCCGCAGCCGCACGCGAAGGTACTGCTAATGGTCGGAAAGTGCGCTCAAGTTGGGAGGTGCCCGGATGTTCTTACGACGCACGCCCATTGCGGCGCAGGTACCCAAGAGTGCGCATGTGCAGGAAGTAGTACTGAAGGAGGCGCAAATAAATGCCTTGACATCAACGCATAGAGTCCCACAAGTTCAACTAGGCTGTAAGAGAACTTCAATAGAGGGTTTTTTTTATGGCAGTTTATCTGCCTGATTCAAGACCCCACCCAGGACCACAAACTGCAATTTGCTATCCTGTCATTTTTCACTTTTATTAAGTTTTATTAGTACATTATTGCAGTACATAATGATTGAATACCTCGTGGGGAGTTGGTACATGTACATAACACATTTTCATTCATTTTCCATTCTTTCCCTTCATCTTTTCTCTCCTCCATTAATCCCTTGGTCCCTGTCCCTTTGGCAAAAGATCTATCTCTCAGATTTTTATTTTATTTCCTCTTTATTTATATTTTGGGTTTCTTATATAAGAGAAAGCATATCATATACACACTCTCTCTCTCTATTACTCTCTCTCTCTCTTCTTCTATCTCTGAAAAAGAAACAGTGAGGTGAATTACTTCTGAAGAAATAAGGAAAAATTTCAAGCCTACTTAGAGAAAGCAAGAGAGAGAGGAAGACAGAATAAGGTGGTAGAAATAAGCACGAATATACGAACATATTCTCTTTATGCTATGCATCCTCATACAGTACTGGCAGAGCAGGGGCCCCTGGCAACATCAAGGCCTACTCTCAGCACAGAGCTTTGCTGCCCTCCAGTGGCTGATGGACATAAAGACCAACACATTAAGTGAAATAAGCCAGAAACAGAAAATAATTACAAGGATTTTTAAAAGATGGACATGAAAGCAGGAGGGACACTACTTGACCAGAGAAAGGGAATAAAGAAGAGGAAGAAGTAGGTGTGAGGCAGGGTAATGGGGGGCTAGATATGATCAAACTATGTTATAGGCCTGTATGAAAATCCCGCAATGAAAACCAGCCTTTTTAAAAACTACTATACCCTAAAATTAATACCTATAGAAAAGAACAGTTCAGTAACATAATCAAAAAGAAATAGAACCTCTAACAAACAATCAAAAGGGAACGGGAGATACAAAAAAACATTGTGGCAGAAATGAAGAATGCCTTGAAGGATGATCAGGTTAGAAATGACTGGGGAAAAGATCAGTGAGCTGGATGATAAGTCAATAGAAACTCCCTAGGCTGAAAGACAAAGAGAAAACTAAAAGATAAAAATAAAACCCAGAACACACAAGAATTGTGGGACAATTACAAAAGGCATAACATGCCCATAATGGGAACTCTAGAAGAAGAGAGGAACATAAAAAATAACTGAAGTAATAGTAGCTCAGAATTTTCTAAAATGAAGGACACACACCAAATCTCAGGTTCAAGAACCTTTACAACAATAAGCAAGGTAAATACAGAAAAAATTATAAGTACACGTATCAAATTCAATGTGTAAAAATCAAAAACAAAGAAAATCTTGTAAAAAGCAGGGAGGTAAGACCTTACCTACAGAAAGACAAAGGTAAGAATTACACCAGCGGTCTCAGAAATAATGTAAGCAAAAAGAGAATGCAGGAAAATATGTAAGGTGTTGAAACAAATAACCCATCCGTACAATGCTAAAATTCTTTGTACGCCAAACTGTATTTCTGACATAAAGAAAAATGTCTTTTTCCAATAACAACTGAAGAAATGTAATGCCAACAGATATGCTAGACAAGCAATGTTCCAATAAGTTCTTTAGAGATAGAAATCAAATATGACCGGAAAGAGACCGAGGAAGCAGAAAGGAGAGAAGGAATTAAGGAAGGTAGAAGGAAGAAAGACAGGAGAGGGGGAGGAAAGAGGTGGGGAGAGGCGGACAGTAACAAGGGAAGGGAGAAAGAAAGGGCATTGGAGAGGAATAAAGGAAGGCAAAATAGAACATTTTATTCTCACTCTATTAGATAACTGCTCAAAGTAATAGTAGCAACACTATATTGGGTGCATAGAATTTATGAATGAGTGGAATCGGTGACAGCAACAGTGGCAGGGATGGTGAAACTTTTATAGCTTTCAGTGATACAAACAGCCTGCTGCAGCACAAGTGCCATAGGTTTGCCACCACTGGCATAGGGAGCAGTAGCACGGGGGAATTGAGGATGCTCCGCTATAAGGTACCTATGTTAGCAGAGCAGCAGTATACTGTTATTTGAAGCTAACAAGTTAGACTTGGTGGTCTTAGATAAGCTGTAAATACATATTGCAAACTCTATGACAAGCACTAACATTTTTTTAAAATTTTTATTTATTTCATATTTCTTTTTGGTACTGGGGATTGAACTCTGGTCCTTGCACTTGCGCAGCAGGCGGCAAAACCACTGAGCTAAATCCTTGTCCCACACAAACATTTTTAAAAGGTATAATTGCTATGCTAAGTGAAGAGAGAAAATGTATTCATTAAAGAAACAAGGCAAGAAAAACGACAGAAGGACTGCCCTCTAGAATATATAAAGAACTGAAAAGAATCTGACCCCCCAGATTCAAACACCCAATTCCAACACGGGCACCTGAAGGGAACAGACATTTCTCAAAGAAGAAAAAGCAGCAAACAAATATATGAAAAAATGTTCAACATCACTCATCATTCAAGAGATGCAGATGAAAACAACCCTGAGATTCCACCTCACACCACAAAGAATGGCTGCTATCAAGAAATCATCCAATCACAATCGCTGGCAGGGTTGTGGGGAGAAAGGAACCCTTCTCCACTGCTGGTGGGAGTGTAGACTGGTGCAGCCACTGTGGAAATCAGTACGGAGATACCTCAAAGAACTAGGGCTAGAGGTCCCATTTGACCCAGCTATTCCCCTGCTGGGGATCTTCCCCAAAGAATTAAAAGAATCACACCGCAGTGATATATGTGACCCCATGTTCATAGCGGCAGTTTGTAACAGCTAAAGCTTGGAGGCAGCCCGAGTGGCCATCAACTGGAACCTGGATAAAGAAAACGTGCGGGTTTTTAATAAAAACCATAAAGAATGAAAAAGAATGAAAAACTAGAGTCATTTATAGCGAAATGGATGTCTATCAAGGCCATGCTCTTAAGGGAAACAAATAGGACACACATGTGTCAATACCAAATACTTTGGCGAGTGTGAGAAACTGATAGTGTAAACAAGGGTTAAAATGATTAAAACGAATAATGGATCATTTGAAATAGGAAAAAAGGTCCAAAGACGAAGGGGTGAAGGGAGGGGAACGGGAAGGATAAAGAGGGAAAGGAAAAACTATGAGAAAAGAAAACATAAGTGGAAATGATGTCTATGTAAATAGGGAAGGGTGGAGGGGGTGAAGGGCACACAGGTAATGGGGAAAAAAAAATAAGAACCAAGATACATCATGTACAGGAACAAACACCCAATGAGAAATGGAAGTGAATCGTATACCTGAAATGTACCAATGAAAGAACTTAAAATTTAAACGTTAACAAAGAAACAAAAGAAAAACGAGGGAAGATTTTTGAAGAAATGTAAAACTGTCATGACTAGAAAACACAAGCACGGTAGAGATTAACTGAACTATATCAATGATTATTGTTAATCTGAATTACCTAAATATACCAATTTAAACGTAAAGACTGTCAGAGTATACTTTTGAAAAAAATTCAAGTATAGCTTTTCTAGTCTACATAATTCCATTTGACATAAGTGAAAGTGGAAGGATAGAGAAGGATGATATACCATGGCAACACAACCCAATGAAATCTGAACTAGCAATATCAATTTCAGACAAAGCAGACTTCAAGAAAGAATCAGGGATAAAGAATTGTACTAGATAATGATAAATGGAGTCAGCTCTCCAAGAAAGCATAGGAAATCTTAACATATATGCACCTGAACAACTGATTCTCAAAATATGGGGGGAAAAAGACCATTAGAGCTACCAGAAGAAATAGACACATACCTTATTATAGTTGGAAACTTCAACACTCTTCAATCAGTAATTGATAGATGCAGCTGAAAGAAAAAATGGAAGTGCACAGTTGAATGAAAGGCCACCATCAATTCATTGGATGTAACTGACATTTCATAAATACTTCAACAAAGCAGAACACATCCTCTTGGAGCTCACAGGGAACACTTACTAACACAGACCCCATTCTAGGCCACGGGACGGATGTTAACACATCATAGTTTGTTCTTGTACTACAATGAAATTAAGCTCGATATCAATAATAGAGACATAGCTAGACAATTCCCAAAATATCTAGACTGTAACACACTTCCAAATAACATTTATCAGGCGCGTCTCAAGAAACTTTAAAATATTTTAAAGTAAATGATGAGAACACAAATTATCAAAATATGTTGAAGGCAGCAAAACCAGTGCATAGAGGAAAATCGATAACATTGAAAGACTAGTGTTAGAAAAAAAGAAACAGTAATCTAAACTTCCACTTTAGGAAGCTACACAAATGAGAGCAATATGAAATGAATGCAAGGGCCAGGGATTGAGCTCAGTGGTTCCGCCACCTGCCTCACAAGTGCAAGGTCCCAGCTTCGATCCCCGGTACCCAAAGAAAGAAAGAAATCAAATGAATGCAAACAAACGAAAAAACCAATGAAAATTAGTGCCTAAATCAATACAACGGAAAAATAAAAAAAAGTTTTAAATATTGCTAAAAGCAGAATATGGTTCTTTGAAGATGGATGAAATCGATAAATCCTAACCAGGCTCAGCAAGGCAAAGAGAGAAAGAGGTCAATTACTAATATCACAAACAAGAGAGGACATCAATACTGAGCTCGTTGAAATGAAGAAGATAATTAACAGTATTCTGAACAACTCTATGCTGTCAGAGACCAGAGAAGCGAGGCCTAACTGGCCTCTCTGAGCACAAAGGAGAAAGGCTGCACTCAGGGTGACTCCATATTGCGGGTTCCAGGGAAAAGCTAGCACACCTAAGATTAAGTTGTTTACCAGAGTATGTACTAGTGGCTATTGGAAAGCAGATGAGCCTTGTGCTACTTTGATCGCTTGTACCGGTGTTTAGGTGAATAAATGCAAGATGAGCCAGATGCTGGGGCTCCTAAGGGGCCAGAGCCCCCTGGCTGCCCAAAGTTAAACTGAGTCACGTCTCTTTGTCATTCATCCTTGCTTGCCCCCGGGTCAAGAAGAACAAAGTACCGGGTCTAGGTCCCAGTAGAAGGCTTGACTTGGCCAGTGGGGTGGGTCAGCTACACTATGTCACAAATTTGATCATTTAAATGAAATGGACCAATTCCCTGCAAGATACAATCTACAAAACGTATAGGAGAAATCAAATGCCAGAAACTAGAAACAACCAAATGATATCAAAAAGTGAGCGGATGAACAAACATTCGTACATTCATACAATGGAACATCATGAAGCAATGCAAAAAGCAATAACAACTTAATAAGATGGGTTGGTATGTAGTGTACTGGTAGCCTGCTTGCCTAGCATGTCCAAGTCCTTGTGTTCAATCTCCAGTACTGAATATCAGCAACAAACAAAAGGAAATATACATGCAAAGAAGCCAGGTGTGGTGGCACATGCTGTTCACTTCAGGTACTTAGATGGATGCGGCAAGAACATCACATATTTGAGGCCTTCTTGGGTAACTTGGTGAGACCAGATCTCAAAATAAAATTGAAAAGGGTTATAAATGAAGTTCAGTGCTTTTTGTATTCAACTTCCTGTAAGGGGAGAAGATGCATGGAGAAGCCTTCCGTACATATTCCTAATTGAAAGTATTTGGCCTAAAACTCCTCCCTACTGTATTACTCCAACTGTATGACATCTTGAAATGGCAAACCTACAGGCACTTGGGCTAGGGAGTGAGCTTAGATCTCAGTGGTAGAGCACTGCCTACCATGCTGGAGGACCCGTGTTCAATTCCTTTCAGTGCGAGGACATATACATATAGATGTAGATATAGATATAGGTATACAATAAAAAGCATCAGGTGTCACCAGGTTATTAGGGTATTAGGATTTGGGGCAAATGTGAGGGGAAGTGTAAATATATGAAGAACAGGGAAGTTTCAGTGTAAAGAAATTATTCCATACAATACTATTAGGATGGATATATAACATTATGCATTTGTCAAAATTCATAGAATTACACAACACAGAGTGAACCTTAATGTAAACTATAGTCTTTACTTAATAAAACATATAAAAGTGTTGGTTCCTTAACTGTATCAAATGTACCACACTAATGCAAGATGTTAATATTAAGGGAAACTGTGGAGAAGAAAATCTATGGGAACCCTATACGATTGACTCAACTTTTCTGTAAAACTAAATTCTAAAAACCAGTCTATTAATTTAACAAAAATAGCTATCACTTTTAGATACCTTCTAAACCTACCTGCAGTAGGTAGATTTTCCTTCTTCAGTCTTCCTTATCACCCTGAGGACACAGGAAGGGAACACTACATGTTCCCTTTCACTCTCGGATTTTAGTTTTGTTGTTTTTGTTTTCTCCTCTCCTGGAATGACAGGTAAGCTTTGTTAGTTTTCTGTAGTCGTTATTGGCAACCACCAGCTCTTCCTGTTCCCAGTCTGAACATAGTCTTGGCTAATTATTACCATAATCTTTAATTAGTTGTTGTTTGGCACAGTGAATGATCACTATTTCCTAAGCCTGAACTGTTTCAAACTCATTCCATAGTAGAGTTATAACTGTTTCAAGTGTCTGCTTGGATCTTGATCATTTTTTAGGGCAAATGATCAATATTTGTTCTTATAGAAGTACTGTTTTGTCCCTAACCTACTTCTTTCAAAATGAAATGTTTATGGATAGTTTCCTTCTTGCACATTTCTTCACACTGGAAACTCTCAAAACTCTTGAAAATATGGATGCTTCTCCCAGTTTTATGGTATAGAGCACAGGTTAGCCAACTTTTCTTGTAAAGGGCCTGATCATAAGTCCTTCTGGTTTTGCCAACTTCTATCTCAAATGACTCACTGTGTCTTTCTATTGTGAAAGCCATCCATAGGAGTTTACACAAAGGAGTCAAATTGAGCCTCAATAGCCCTAAACAGTAAGCTGCTCTAAACGTGCTGCCTCTGAACTTCTTTCTCTCCCTGTCTCACTTTACCTACCAGTGTTTTGTGGGTCATTTCCTACGTAAACTGCCCGGGGATCTGGTATCTCAGGGTCAGTAACCCAAACTTAAGGTAACTGCAATAGAAAGATGAAACGTGCATTAACATGGTGAATAGATTTGAAACTAAGATTGATGGTGAAAGAAATTGTGAACACAAAATGAGAAGACAGATGTAAGAGTACTGAGAAAAGATAAAGCACTCCACAAATATAAGGTGAAAACGTTTATATTATGGTTGTCATTAGAGTCTGAACCAGAAAATTGCTGTATAAAACACTACCAATTCAAAGCTACTCTTAATTAGGAAGGCAAGCAGTCATATGAACAATATGAAACAGATGATTGAAAAGTAACAGCATCAAAGTACTATAGAAAATTTAAGCTGCATGTTTCATAGCTTTTTATAGATTTTTCTGTCAAATAAAGTTTGTAGAATAACAATGTCTCTATATAAGTTAGCCAGATAAAAAAAGGTAACATTTGCAATAGTGTTTTTGACCTATTTTGAAAGTGAGAAAAACATTATAGAAAGAGTTGACTTTTCTTTTCAACATAACCTATCCTAATTTCCTTCCTCTTTTCCCAAACACAGTGAAACTCATTAAATTGTTGTCTATTCATGTTCATGGTTTTATGATTTTCACCCCACATCCATGGCCCTATAAGCAATATACACTGTAAGTTTTGTGATTTTAAAATTTACATAAATATGGTCATGCTGTTCAAATCATTCTGTAACTTGCTGTGATCACACAACATTACCACTGAGACCCATCCGTGCTGATATATGTTTATTGAGTATACACACGTCTTTGGAGAGATCCTGCCTCTTCTATTGGATAAGTTATTTTGTGTGTCCTTTAATAAAATACATCAGGGATTCACAAGTGGAGCAATTTTGGCCAGGGCAGTGTCTGGAGCCATTTGGGGGATGTGACACTGCCATCTAATGGGTAGAGGCCAGCGAAGCTGCTAAGCTTCCCACAGTGCACAGGACTGCTCCCACATCAAAGACGCATCTGGTCCAAAATGTTAACAGTGCCGAGAAAAATCCATGGTATAAATAAAAACCATCTATTCTACATTCCTGAAGGACTCCTGAAAATGGGGAAGTAACCCAAATAGACCATTCAAGCTGAGATAGTACCCATTCTGCCTGGTGGATCATCAGAACTGTGTCTTCCATGCACTAGAGAATGTTTGCTTCTTACACATGGATTTTCAACTGTTTTATGGATAACCATTATTGCTTATTGTGGGGGTTGTGTTTATGGGCATGTGTCCTGTGTGTGTGTGTGTGTGTGTGTGTGTGTGTGTGTGTATTATGCTAGGAGAGATTACCCACAAGTTGGATCCTTTGTATTCTTCATATTAATAGGAAAATATAATTAGAATTAAACTAGATTTAAGGTAGCAAAGAGTAACCATATTTTAGGATCTCATACATGGTGTTAAAAGATAATTTTTAAATGATAAAATCATGATTCTCCTATACAAAATAAACATTTGTTAAAGATTTTACTCTTCTCATGAATTTGAAAAATGTTAAGGTATTAACCAGTTTAAAAGAGAATCCAAGGAATAGACACAAGGGCCAGGGATTTAGCTCAGTGGTTTTGCTGCCTGCTGCGCAACACAAGGACTCAAGTTTGATCCCTGGTACCAAAAAAAAGAAAACAACAAAGAATAGGCACAAATACCGTGGACTCTTGACCTACAAACTCAATCGGTTTCCAAGGACTGGTTGTAACTCAAGTTGGTTGTAAGTCAATACAGCCGAGATCTGAATTTTTCCCTGGGTACACACTATAGATAACAAAAGGCAGACTTAGGTCCATTAACTTAATTAACCCAAGTTGTTCGTATGTCAGGCCAGTCGTATCTTGAGGGTCCAAGGTATAGGGGAAGAACAGTGAAATGAATGTGCAAATTGAGACAAGATTGGCTTTTCCATCATAGGAGAGAGAGACTGAGCTTCTCTCCTCTGCCAGACAGGAAATAATTTGGTGTTTATAAACAACAAATGCTTTGCATTTCTATCTATTATCAATCATTTACAAAGTTGTAAAGCAGCTCCCAAAGAACAAGATAACCCAATAGGGAGTAGGACTTCTTTTCCTGTAAAGGCATAAATTTAAGAATGTATAGCCCAAACTTCAGAATATACACAACCTACTATTGTGATTATCTTGTGTAAGCTGTGAAGCAAATACAGGATTTCCACTACCCCCAAGAGAATGGATGTTTCTTTTGTCAGTCATCATGGGAAGAACACATTCCAGGGCAGTAAAACAATGCCAGGCCCAGGTTGAGACAGTTTGGAGAACTTCCTTCTCTAAGGTGGGAAAAATTGGACCTCAGTCCCAAAGTAGGGAGGTACCCAGAGTCGCCTGTCTCTTGCCTCCCTGATCTGCCTCCCACCATAGGATGGATGTGGGAATGAGGCAGGGTTTCATAGTTTCAGTTTGGATGTGTCAGTTCTAAACCTATCTAATTCTCCTGGCTGTTGTAAATTATTCTGTTTTAAGTTTCTTTTCCTTGATTTTCAAGATAAAGTGGATGATTTTAGCACATTTTAGATATGAGGAATTTGGAGAAGGAATGACCTTGCTTGGAGACCACAATAGGATGACTCATCAGTGGTCATCAGGGGAAGACAGTGATATCCAGCAGCAGTACTGTCCAGAAGAAAAACCAAAAGGCTGGGGTCAAAAGTGACTGGGCCTGAATATTCATTAGGCACTAACCTGGGGACATCAGAAACAGGGAAATAATTTGAGGAAGGACAGTTTTCTGCAGTTTTGCTGATTTGAGCTTACACCACAGAAGCTGGGCTTGAACCTGAAGTATGACTTTTGCTGTCAAAGATTATTAAAGTCTGAGACTCGTGTTACTGGTTGTGGGAACATTTCATAAACAAGAAAGAGTGAAAATGCAGTGATAAAGGTGATAGGATAAAAGGGTGCTTTTCTTCAGTTGTGAAATTCAGTTCCTCATTTGGTCTAGAAATGGTGAACAAACTCATATGTAATAGGTAACAAGACAATCAACAGCAAGAAAAAAATCAAGATCATGATGATCCAGTCTTCCAGAGGATTTAATCATCTGCCATTGGAATTACTATGCTTAAGACACCTTCTGCAGAATTCTTTGCATAAGCCTATTAAAGACAGTTCATGAAACGTGCTTCTCATTTTGTGCCACCTATTCAGATATAGGTTTGGCTTTAGACTCATAAGTCCAAGACCACAGAAATTCACCCTCTTATTTTATTTAGTAAGAATTAGTATGCTAAGCCTAAATTTTACACTTCTCAGCCTAAATGTCAGGGACAACTGTAGGTACATGATTAGCCCCCAGATGGAATTTGCATCAGAAAGGCAGCATGTCTCATAGAAAGGTCTGGAACCTTGGTCTTAAATTGCACCCTGACACCTACTAATTGAAAAATCTTGAATAATTTGAATCTCAATGGGTTTTTATTTAATCTTATTAAAATGAATGGTTTAACCAGATGATTCTTTTATTTATTCATTTATTTATTTTTATTTTGGTACTGGAGATCAAACTTGGGACCTTGTGTTTGCAAGGCAGGCAGTGGAACCACTGAGCTAAATCCCTGGTCCCTAACCAGATGATTCTTATTGGTTCATCTAGCTAAAGTTTCTTTGATTTTGTAAAGCAGTTGTCCAGAATTCTTCCAGTTTTGCATGTGGCAGAGGAACAGATGTAACATATGGAAAGATAAGAGCCAAGAACTCTGACGTTTTCTCCACAAAGTTACCGACTAAACATCAAAGTGTTTGTATCTGATTTTTTAAATGATTTCAAATTTTGTCTTTTGTTCTCTTTACATCCATAGCTTTTTCACATACAGAGTAAACTAGTTAAATTAAGTCAAATAATAATAAGGAAATAATTGACATCTATTAAAACTATTAAAAATCAGGAAAATACATATGCTGGAAAAGCTATAGGAAAACAGCACACACCCATGCTGATGTTACTGGCAAAACATTTTGAGGTGACATTTTGAATATACTTATCAAGTATCATAAACTTGTTTGACTTAGTAAACCCCCTAGTCCAAATTTATATTTAGGATTGCTCTATTTCTCCAATTCTAAATTTCAACTTTAAAATTTAATATCAATTCAATAATGTTTAAAAAGGAAAAACCAAATATACTAAAATATTACTTGATACACAATAAAAGAATATGTATACCTTGGAATAAAAGAAGTATGAAAATATTAAAGGAGAAAAATCCATATACAAAAATATACTCAAAGCAGACTTAGCTTTTGTTTCTTTGCTTTTGTTGTTGTTGTTTCTTGGTACTGGTGATCGAACTCGGGTCCTTGTGCTTGCGTAGCAGGTGGTAAAACCACTGAGCTAAATCCCTGGCCCAAATTAACCTGGGAAGTTGGATTGGTTGTTTTGTTTTGTTTTGGTAACAGGGATCAAACTCGGGTCCTTGTGCTTGCACAGCAGGTGGTGAAACCACTGAGCTAAATCCCCAGCCCTCTTTGCTTTGTTTTTTGAGATAGGATCTTGTGATGTAGTCTAAAGTGGCCTTATACTTACTATGTCGCTCAGACTGGCGCTGCACTCTTCAAAATCCTCCTGTCTCAGCCTCTTGATTCTAGGATTATAGGCACCCCTCTGTGTGGCATAGAGCAGAGTTATTTATAATTTCAAAAAATAGCACTGGCATCTAGTAATAAGAAAATGAATAAATAAAACATGTACTATACAAATACAGGGGATGTAACACAGCTCTTAAAAATTCTATGAAACAGTGAAAAAGGAGGCATAGTTCCAAATTATTGTTCCAAAATCTGTAAAATGTATAAGTGCATAAAATATAGTTTTATCAACTTAGCAATATGTTCATATGGATAAAAATATTAAAAGATTTCAAACAAATGAGAAATTATGTCACTGAGATACTGGAATTGCATATGTGTGTATTTTTAAATGTCTTTCATATAGTTAAAATGTTTCAATCACAAGTAAAAGTTCTTAGAAACATTCCTGTTTGTATTATACATATTTAAAGTGTACAACATGATGTTTTCACCTATACTCCACCAAAAGAAATGTATGCATACTTCAGAAAAAAACATATAAATATTTTAATACTCAATTTATTGAGACATCATGAGATTAACGTAAGTTACCTTTGATCTCTACCATTACAAGAGGTGCTCAAAGTGGTGCCTGTGCACTTCCAGACATTTATTAGTATGGCAAACTGCTGGGTTTTAATGTTTGTAATGCTTTTAAAACATTTAAAATAGTCGTTTTGGACTTACATCCTAATTTCAATGTTAGCCTCACCATCAGGACTTGTACCATGCACCGGTACTTCAAAAATTTTTATTAATCTTTCAGATATTTGTAGTGCATCTATGAGTTAATTTTATCAGAGGGAGGGAGTTTCTTATCTCTTGTATCGTTAATTGAGGCTTTCATACATGACTTGATAATTATTGGTTTCCCCTTAACAATATTACCCACACATGCACAGTGAGAGTCTTGTGAGTTCTCTACCCTGTGACACTCAACCAAAGCCTTATATAATTTTTCCTTTTGAATTTTTTTATTCTTTCTGAGAAACTTTGACATTTTTTAACCATTGATTTTTTTTTTTTTTTGGTACCAAGAATTGAACTCAGAACCTTGCGCTTGCCAGGCAGGTGCGGCACCGTTGCATTAACCCCTGGCCCCTACCTTCCAAATTTAAAACATTGGTTGCTTATACCCTGGTCCTGGATAGATTTGTCAGTTTTACTTTGGCTAGGGCTAGATCTTTTCAAACCGACCATTTAATGTTTTCCCTCAACTTTAAAAAAACTTCCGTTTGTTCTGGAATCTTTTAAACATGACAATAACCCATACACTGGATGTCTACTCTGTGGCTCTACTTGCTTTTTCTAAGCCTGCTAGGAAATAGTCTTGGGGAATACCTCCCCCGCTCTGAGTCTGAACCATTCCAGTACGGCCAGCCCCTCATATCTGTGGAAAGCTGCCCCACCTGGAGAGCGGTTCGCCATGGCAGCCGTCCTCTTCCCTCCCTTCCAACCTACAGCCAAACCAAACGAACGAACAGAAAAGTGAGGAGGCAAAGCCCGCAAAGCTTGTTCAGTACAGAGGGATCTGGAGGACTGGGCCTCAATCACATTTTTTACATATGTCAGTTTTAGAAACCTCTCCCAGGACTGAGACTCCACCGCCGCAGTCAGGCACCACAGCTGCTCCGGAAGGTACTGCTAACGGTCGCCAAGTGCGCGCCAGTTGGAAAGTTCCCAGATGTTCTTATGACACTTGTGATGCCCGGATGTTCTTATGACGCATGCTCATTGTGGCGCAGGTACCTAAGAGTGCGCATTTGCAGGAAGTAGTACTGAAGGAGGTGCAAAATATGCCTTGACATCAACGTGTAGAGTCCTACAAGTTCAACTAGGCTGTAAGAGAACTTCAATAGTGGGGATTTTTTATGGCAGTTTATCTGCCTGATCCAAGACCCCACCCAGGACCACACACTGCCATTTGATATCGTGTCATTTTTCATTTTTCTTTATTAAGTTTTATTAGTACATTATTGCAGTACATAATGATTGAATTCCTCTTGGGGAGTTGGTACATGTACATATCACATCTTAATTTTTTTTCCATTCCTTTCCCTTCATCCTTTTTCTCCTCCATTCATGTCTTCATCCCCTTCCCTTTTGCAAAAGATCTTTCTCTCTGATTTTTATTTTATTTTCCTCTTTATTTTTATTTTGGGTTTCTTATATAAGAGAAACCATGTCATATTTAAGCTTGTATGTCTGATTTATTTCACTTAACATTATGATCTCAAGGTGCATCTATTTTCCTACAAATTTCCTACCAAGTTTCCTTCAAGATAATCCTTTTATATGACATAGTAATAATACTCCACTTGTGTAAAGACCATATTTTCTATATCCATTCATGCCTTGATGCACATAAAGCCTGCTTAGAAGATTTCTCTCTTATGAGTTGTGCTGCCATAATCAGTTTTTCAGTTTGTCTTTAATGACATTCACATTTTGAGGTTGTTTTGTAGTATTTGGGATCCAACCCAGAGCTTCATTAATGCTAGGCCAGTGCTCTACCACTGAGCTAAATCCCCAGGTCTGGCATTGACATTTTTTAGGAAGACAGGGTGGTTGTTTTGTATAATGTGTCCATCTATTCTGTTTTATCTTCTGTTATCTCAGAATCAGGTTATGAATTGGTGGTAGAAGTTCATACATGATGAGGTTTGCATCCCTGTGGCTGTGTTGTCTCAGAAGGCATGTCATAGGATTTGGTGTTGACTAATCATTCAGTTGAGGTGGTGTCTTCCAGCTTTCTCCACTATAAAGATACCTTTTCCCTCATTGCAGTTAAGGGCCTTTTTTTTTTTTTGGTTCCTGTTCCCCATGGAATCTCCATAGGGTCTTTTATTACAGCATGTCAAATATAAATCTCTTTAACTTTATACCTGCCTTGCTCTTATGAAATTCCCTCTACCAGTTGGCAGTCTTACTACAAACCCAGAACCTCCAGCTAGAAACCTCAGGGGTCTTTAATTACTCCTTGTCCATATGTAGCCAAGAGGTCCTAGAGATTCTCAGAAACATCTCCCAAATCAGACACCTCTTCTACTTTAATAATTCAACAGTCTAAGGGACTGTATTTGGTGAGGATTTAGGCAACATATTCTCTAAGGAAGAGGATGGGATGTATACATTTATGCGCAGGGACAGTTGGAACCCTGTAAAAGACACTTTCATCATGCATAGTTGTAGGAACATCCCAGCTTCTTTTGGGAAAACACCTCCACCTTCAACCCAAGACCTCCAATCTGTACTTTCAGGAGTGGATATTTTTGGATTTAACCAAATAAGAACAGTCATTTCCATGGTTATACAGGTTGGTTATGAATAAATCATTTACAAAAGGCCAATCAGAACAAATGTGAAGAATGTTATTTGAAATGATGGAAATGCATATCTTCTCATCTGGGGAAATCATCTGAGAGCTGCTACAGCCCAAGGGAAGCCTGGAATAGATAAGAGAAGGTATGCCTAAGAACCAAGAAGTGGAGCCAGGTCTGAGGAAGAAGAACAAGACAGTGAATGCTGGAAGTTTTTTAATCCTTCCTGAAGTCAGATGTCAGAATTGAACAAACAAACCAGCTTTTTGTTACTTAAGGCTTTCAAATGTATTTCTTACTTTTAGCCTGAAATATGGTTATGTGATATGGGTCACACATTTGGCCATAAGAGAAGAATAAATTATGGGAGACACTATTAAAAAAATCACTTTAAAATTTATTCCAGTTGAAAAGGATGCATATGCTGCTGTTGGGATGGGAGAGCCCAATGCCTGTTGTGCCTATGAGGAAGAAAAGGAGCAAGCTAAAGTGGACTGACTAAGGCTGAAGAACCTCTGCTAGGACACTTGCTATGGCTGAAGAGAAAGGCTGAGGCAACGGATGGACACGGCTATGAATGGCCAAAGACTTTTGCCATGGAGATGACCAGGCCCTGAGCAGACAACAAGCAATATTGTCAGTGTCTTGAGATCAGCAAAGCAGCAGAGGTCTTGGGGCAGGACTGCAGCTTGCAGACTAAGACAGCCCTACACACAAGTGAGGTCCTAAAGGACCACACTTGCTAGCTGTGGAAGAAATCCCACAAGGACAGAACGTGACTGGGCGCTGTGTGGTGGCTGAGCAGCAGGGGAGTCAGGCCCTCCCAGAGACCGATTGAGCCTTTCTAGAGCTCATGGAAGGATCAGGACCCCACGGGTCTTGCCAGGTCAGGAGCTCTAGTGTGGCTCAGGTGGGCCCACGCCCTCAGGCTGAGGTGGGCACAGGTGCGGCCAGGAAGCTGCTGGGGCCTTGTGGAGAGCATCGGACACAGGCAGAGCCACTCCTGCACCCACACACCATACTGTTTTTGACCACACACCTGGGGCAGTGGCCTAGACCCGTCCACGACTCACCGGGGGCTGCCCCACCCCATCTCCAGAACCTCCCAAAGAGCCAAGGTTGGACCTGCCCCCGAGAGGTGTCACTCACATGCCATGCAGGTGTCAAGGGCAGGACCTCGAGGGGAGTGACTTGGTCACCGAGACACGATACCGGACACACACAAGTTAACTGAGGAGAGGTTTATCTCGGCTCGCACTTGGTAGAGGTTTCCGTCCCTAGTCAGCAGCTCGAAGGCAGCGCGGCATGGCAGAGGGGCCTGGCAGACAGAAAGCAGAGTCCAGGGAGCAGAAGCAGTGAGATGAAGGCTTCCAGGCCCTGAACCAGGTGATTTCTCTCAGCCCAGATCCCACCTCCTGACAACCCAGGTGTACCACGCCCATGAGGCAATCACCTCCCAGAGCCAGCTTGTGAGTGGGTCAGGCTCTGTGGACAGGTAGCTCTAAACTGTCCCCAAGGGAGAGGGATGGGAGGGCGACCTTAGGGGCAGGAGGAGGGGCGCACATCCCTGCAGGTCAGCTTCCCAAGCTGGAGCTCTCTCCTCCTGGGACCAGAGCAGGCGGGGCGTGCAGTGACACCGAGCGGCCACTGGAGGGCAGCAGAGCCCTGTGCTGAGATCATGCGCTGAGGTTGCCAGGGGCCCCAGCTCTGCCAGTATTGTATGAGGATGCCTAGCATAAAGAGAATATGTTCGTATATTCGTGCTTATTTCTACCACCTTATTCTGTCTTCCTCTCTGTCTTGCTTCCTCTAAGTAGGCTTGAAGCTTTTCGTTATTTCTTTAGAAGTAATTCACCTCACTGTTTCTATTTCAGAGAGATAGAGAGAGAGAGAGAGAGAGGGAGAGAAAGAGAGTGTGTAGGTCTTGCTCAGTATCCGAGATCTGAGATTGCTGGGAAGCACCACCACATCTGACTTTTCCTTTTCTCTTGCAGTTAGGAGTGATGTATCTGGTCTCTGGTTTTTCCGTAGTGACCTCAGATATCACACCCTGAACTTTTGTTTGTTAAATTTAGGTCTTTAAATTTCTTGATTAACTTTTGTTTGGAAGAGGTTTAGCTTCCAGGAAAACTGAGAGAATGCTGGGCTGGCACAGCTCTGAGCGAGGGCGGGGACCTAGGCTCCCCAGAGGGTGGAGCATCTCCAACAAGCACTCCTTACTCCTCTGCATAGGGGGACCCTGCCCTTTCCCGGTTATCTGATGGTTTGTTCCTAGGGCCACAGTGATGCTCCGCTGGGATCATTGCACTGAGAGCTCCGCTGGGTGCCTGAGCTGAGCTCCGCAGTGGCACAGGTGGGTCTCAAGTGAGCTGTTTGCCGCCCTGGCGCTCTGCCTTCCTGTGGCCTGGGGCCTTCCGCATCCTGCGACAGGCGCTTCCTTCCTTGTCCCAAAGGCCTCTCAGGGACCCAGGTGGCTGCCCTGAGCTGACAGGGAGAGTGAATTCTGGGCCGTGCTGGTTCCAGCTTCCTCCCTTCCTGTTTGCCCATGCTCTGAGCCGCTCTCCTGGCTTCCACATGGTCCTCTGCATGGCAGTGTCCCCGCTGTCCTGATCCGGGAGGAGGAATGTAGGGGGGCCGCCTCTGCTGGGCTTCTGCACCCCGGAAGCTCCTCACTCCCCTGGGTGCCAAAGGGCAGAGCACGCAGTGAGCCCGCGTGGTGACCTTGGCCCCTGAGGTGCTGGATCCCAGGCTGTGCCGGTGGTTCCAGCCCGGCCTGGTCGGGCCCCAGGAAGCAGCGGGTCCTGCCTGCAGAGGAGCCCCTTTCCACCTTGCGGCCACGCGAGTGTGAACACCGGCAAACCCGGAGCTGGGGCTGGTTTAGTGCATGGTGATAGGTATGGGTCTAGTTTGAATCTTTGGCAGGTTGAAATCCAGTTGTTCCAGCACCAATTATTAAATAGGCTATCTTTCAGGGAGGAGGATTTTAGTGAAACTCAAAGAAGCTTAGATCACATGACAGCATCCACCACACCACATGAACTATGAGTCAAGGTCAGGGTCCCCATGACAAGGTGGCACTAGGGATCATGGAACATCTTAGAAAAGAGCCTAGAGTCCCAAGAGCTGATGGAGGAAAAGAGGCAGATTGTAGATGTCCAGAGGAAATTGCCAGCACCCTCTTACCACTTAGCTTGGCCAAATGGATCCAGTGCTCCACCACCCTGGCCCGGTCTCCAGCCCTCGTGCTGGGACCCCCAAAGCAGGTGATTGTGCAGTTGGCCACGTGATTAAAATTTGTGATAGTGGCCCGAACGGTGGGTGCCAGAGGTTCTTTGCCCTCTTTGTTTCTCTGGGTCCAGATGGAGCCCAGGCAGTCCCAGGGCACCACATTCTTGAACAGCTCCTGTGGAGGAAGACAGCATCCCACTGGCAGAAGCCACCTCAGTTAATCGATAGCTTCAGCCATCCACAGGCAGGTGGCCATGGCCTGAGCTGGAGATCAGGAAGCTGCAGATATGGACAGAGACTTCTGCAAATAGCCGGTTTTCCTCCACTGCCCACTAGTGATGTCCAACTTATGACCTAGGACCTAGCACTGACGTGAAAATCAGTGGCATTTTCCCCATACCCATCCTCCCAAACCTCCAGCATGAGCAGACATCTGAGTCCCGCTCATTCTGAGGTATTGTCTTCTTTCCAACCTCACCTGCCCTCTGCTCCTTTGCCCAGGTCAGTGGCACATTTCCTGGGACAGCTATGACTGGGGGCCCTGTGTGGGTGTCTGCTGTAGAACCTATGAATCTCAAATGCCTACAAAGTGATAAGGCTGGCCAGGTCTCCTGGGATGATGGCAAGGTGACACATGCTCCTGCCTGCACCTCAGTGCACACCCTCCTCGGCCAGTTGATCTGACTCCCCGCCCTGTTTCCCAATTGTCCAATCTCAGTTGACATCAGAGTCACTGTGTGAAGCAGGCATGTGAGTGCCCTGTCTCTATTGTTGACCTCCACCCAAGGACAGGAGTGGCTTGGGGCTGAGAGACAAGTATAGGTGATGCAGTTGGTAGAAGAAGGAACTTTGATCTAGTAAACTGGGAATGTCAGGACTGAGGAGATCAGTGCGAGAAGGATGGGTGTCCCCCGCCCCACCCCACCCCACAGAGCTCAGCTGCTCACCACACCCATCAAGGGCAGCTGCATTGCCAGCAGCTTGGGAGAGAAGGCTAAGAGCACCTTCTGCAAGGACCTGTCCTCGTCAGTGGCAGCAGAGAACCAGGAGTGCTGTGGAGCTGGCTTCTGCTTCTTTCCTATCTCCAGAGGAGGCTCTTTCTCTGGTGCTGGCTCTGGCTGCAGAGCAGGCCCATGGTGTTCTGGACATGGAGCCAGAGCTAGGAGGAGGAAAGCTCAGCAGTGTTAGTCACTTGCCAGTTCCCTGCGGAGCATAGAAAAGACATCCTGGCCATTTGGGGGATTCCAATGCCCAACCAAAAGCCATGAAAGCCTTCCGGACTGCTGTGGCCCTCACCATCTGTTTCGGCCCCGTGGGGCTCTAGATATTCCACCTGAGCAAGGGGAAGGCACAAGGGAGGCTCCATGTCTGCTCCAGGTGAGTTCACTTGCAAGCCGGCCCTTTTGATCTTGATTTGGGGAATGTCCAGTGGATGGTGCCATTCGGACTAGGTTTCCAAAATGGGAGAGGTGGCGCTGGGGAGAGATGAGTGAGCAGCAGAGTCAGAGGCCCGGGCTTTTCTTCCACCCTGCCTCTCTGAGACAGCGTGTCTTGTGTGGTCCTCCATGCCTAGGTGTAAAGGAAAGCTGACCCCACCCCAAGCCCTCTGTGACTGTCCTAGCCTTGGCTGACTTTGTCCCACTAGGCTAATGCTAACATGGGTTTCCACTTCACACTGGTGATCCTTTCTGAGGGAGGCAGGCACAAAACTCTGTGCACCTGAGTGCTTGGGGCTGGGCTCCAAGCAAAGTAGTCCAAAACAATCCGTACCCTAGCAGTCTGCAATGTTTGCTGTACTTCCAGCCATGAAGTGGGGGCTGCGGGGGTCGGGGTGGTGGGACAGAGCTCTGACACCTCACAGCCTGTCCCTGTCCAAGCAGGCCCCTTACACACCCTAAGCGCGAGGGGAAGCACTGCCCATGAGAGGTCACGGCTAGCGCTGATGGCCAGGATGGGCACTGGGCTGCCTCTCTCACATGTGGGTTCCTCCTGAACATTAGCTGGACACATCTGCAGCCAGAGCCGAGCCAAGGTTGGAGAAGGCTCAGATTGTGGTCCTTTCTGTGGCTAGAACTTCACAAAGTGGGAAAATGGCCATAGCTCATCCTCCCCTCTCCACTGTCTCCCTCCAAGCGGTCAGGACGGGAGACAGCTTCAGAAGTGCACCCAGCTTCGTTGGGTTCTAATACCAAGGAAGTGAGGTCACATCCTCAAAGTTCCACTACATTTAGGGTGAGGAAGTGGCTTAGGATGAAGGGGCAAGGTGCAGTTTGGGTTGCGGTTATGTTGGGGTTTGGTTGAGGTTTAGGAATACATTTAGGGTTCTATCATGGCTGAGGGTGGGAGATTCAGTGTTAGAAAGTAGGCCTGCAGTTTACATTGTTGTTCATTTTTATTGTGCAGTTCACAATCATTTGAGGAGTGGCTACGTGTACATAACAGAGCTTGAAGGGCCGGGGATTTAGCTCAGTGGCACCATGCCTGCCTCACAAGCACAAGGTCCTGAGTTCAATCCCTGGTACCGAAAGAAAGAAAAACCAAAAAAACAACAACTCATAGTACAGCTTGTATATATTATGAGTTTTAGATTTATATACAATTAAGATGGTGTCAGGTAAAAGAGCCGAAGACCAAGACCAGACCAGGCCACAGCAAGCCTTTATTAGGGGAATAGATCTGCCGGGCTGTCTCTGAACAAAGGAGAGACAAAAGCAATATGGCCGGGGCAGGGAGACTCTTTTATAGAGACTGGGGTGGGGTTTGTAGGGGCTGAGGTGGGGTTGAGTGAGGTAGTGACTAGGGAATGGAGGAGCCAGTGATGTCACTAGGTTGTAGGAGGCGAGTGAGTATTAGGTTACTTTCGAGGCGGGAACAGGGGCATGCTGGGAAGAAGGGTTTATTCTTTGGTGGGAGCAACCATCTTGGCATGGCATCACACAGGGGAGGGGACAAGGCACCATAGGAAGAGGGCAGCTACGATACATAATAGCTGCTGAGGTGGTGGGAGACCTATCATTCCAGGCTTTTGTTGTATGATAGTTGGGTGAAGGTCTCTTCTTCTGGAGCTGCTTCCTGCTGACCAGGGGCAAAGATCGGGGCTAGATCTGGATCTCATGAGGCCAGTGGCAAGTGGGGACCTCTTCCTTTTGCTGTATTGGCTGGTACCCTGCCGTGATGAACTCTGTGACTGTCTGGCTGGTGAATACCCCCAATTGTTCCTGCAAGAAATTTTGAAAACAGCAAACCAGGCACAGTCCAAAACAGAGAATTAAACAGATAATACTGAGGGGTCCCAAGAGTAGTAATAGCCAGGTGAGCCATGAGCTCCAGGAACTGAACATACCCCACCATTGATTAGTACCTTGGGGGGCATATCTATCTGGCCCATTGAGTTTTAATTTTTTTCATTTGACCTGTAATTTTTTATTTATTATTTACATAGGTTTTACAGAGACAGCTGGATGTTTAGGGGCCCATTTGTTATAGAAGTAAGAGACTGTTATGGAAGAGATCATAGCTCCTGATCTAAGGGCCCCTGTGTCATGTCCTTGCTCTTAGAGAATGAGTGGAAAAGTGATAAACACAATTTATATAATCTTTATAATCCTTTGTTTGGAATATAAAAGGTGTATGTAACTGAGCAAATGTCTTTTGGACGCCAACCTACCGATGAGTGTAGTGTTACTATGAACCTGACTTCTCCTTTAAATTCAAGGCCAGGACAGTTTGATTCCTGTATCTCTCAGTTTTTGGAAGCCTCCTAGATATATTTAAAAATAAAGAGAACTGATAACCTCCACAAGGACCCTGGCCAACTTGAGGCGATCAAGTGTAACATAAAAGGCTTGATCTTTTTAGACATGGGTAGGTATCCAGGAAATATGAGCACAATGAGAAGAGCCATCATAAACAGAGAACAAGGATGTACATTATTTTAAAAGGAATAAATCTTGTAGCTGCTTGGTATAGAACTTATCCTGACTGTGGCTGACAAGCAGGGGATTTTTTCCCAATACTCTTACTTTCTGGTTTTTTTTTTTTGATCACTACACAATAGTTAATTAGTTATCACAGAATCAGAAAAACACTTATCTAAAAGGAGAGATCTGGAGACCAGTGGTTTCTAGGATTGGGTATCCATAAAGAACTTCTTTTAATTTTTTTGAAAAGAATCTGTACACACTTGTAGCTAATTAATGATTTTTGCTTCTATTTAGTACCCAAAGTTTTGTCTTTTTGAAATGGCTGTGTCATGAGTGAACCAAAAGATTTTAATGGGTGGGCTATGTCTTGATTTTTCTGAAGTTTAGCTTTATTATTATGTCATTGTTTTCTACCTCTTTTGGTTATTTTTTCTGCTGGGTGTTTAAGACCAAGTTAAAGTGAGACCTGTGTCAATCAATATGAACCTCTTGTTATCTATTAAGGTCAGTTAAGTCTCCCCAGGCCATTACTTTGGAACCATGCATAGTGCCTCTCTGCTCCTCTGTCAGCCATCTGGATGGGTCATGGCCTTGCTTGACCAAGTTGTTTTCAGTGAAAGCATTGGAAATTTTTTTCTTGGTGACCCTCCTTTGGCACACAGTACATTGTCTTCTGGTGTCCAGCAATCTCCCAGTTTAGGAGGTTGAGTGACTTACCAAAGATGTAGGACCCTGTAGAGAAGGTTCCCTCATGTCCTGGATTTTTTTTTGACCTTGAGGGGACAGGGCCAAAATATTGGCTGTCCTCATAGCCCAGTTACCTTTTAGTTCTGGTCTCCAAACTTTAGTTGTTGAACACCCAGAAGAGAAGGCCAATAGAGTTAGCATTGTAACAAGAATAATGAACTTAACTATTATAGTTTTACCTGAATAACAAACATTTTGGAATTTAAAATATAGAGAACTGTTACTGTTATCAGTCATGGTTGTTTTTTAGTAGTTGAATTCCTGTAGAATATTAACAGAAAAAGAGCCACAAATAATATTTTAACATGACAATTATGATGACTTTACCTTTGTAACACATTTAAATGTCCATCTTGATATAAAGTAGCCATTGTTAAGTGTACTCATTTTTTAAAAACACTAAAAGTTTTAACCTAAATTATCTTTAAAAAAATAAATAAATAATCTTTTGATAGGATACCATCTAAAGAAAATAGCCCATATATGTATCTGTTATCATAAATAGCTAGAGTGTATGAAAAGGCAAATACCTGAATCAAAAAGAGGTTATTATCATAAACAAATATTAGAAAACCTGTACAGTCAGAAAGTACAAATACATTTAGTACACTAGAAAAAATAAAACCTTGTTATTGTTGTTTTTTACAGGATATTTAGTCCTTTGAAAATGACCAGTGTAAGCACACCATAATAACATATTTAGAATTTATCCCTTTGATGACAATTGATATAAACAGTATAATAATATATTTAAATAATATTTATTCCTGTAAGTCTTTTATAAGGCTATGAAAACTATCGGGTCAGTCTGTTGTAAGATGAAAACTGTTGAGGTCCCCCTAGTGAACAAAGACTGGAAAATATTTCCATGCGGCCGCTCCTTTGTTCACCAAGGGGAGCATGCCTTGAACTTAATAACCTTTATCTATAAACAAAACAGCTGTATGATTGGACAAAAAACAAAGATATAAGACAATTTCTAAAACTAGAGTGCACTCAAATATATTTAGCCGAATGGAATTATAATCTCTTTATAATTTTAGGTTTATAATTATAAATAAAACTAAAACTTTTTGTAAGTCAATTAACAGAGATCTCTTGTAGAATTAAAATCAGAAGGAATGACACTTCTATTTCTGTAAACCTTTTATAACAAACTTGAAACCAACAAGTAAACATATATATTTCCTTTATAAATCACTTCCACACACCTTCTTCATGTACCTAGGCCTTTTGGTCTTGTCCTGCTAACAAGACAAACATATAAAATCCTTTTATATCAAAAATATATCTTTTACTTATAGCTTTTTAAATATTTTGTCTCTGACTCATTATAAACATTTTATACTTTTGTCAGTCATTATCTCATCCCTAGTGGTCTTTGTTAAGTAAATAAAGTTCTAATTCCTGTTTAAGGGTTAGACACAGGTGGTTTCTGCCACTGATGACAGCCCTAAACACATGACAGTTAAGGCACCTATCTCACAAGTTTGTTCAAGGATTCCCACTTCGTTCTTTAGTTGGGATGTTATCTATAGTGTAGCTACAAATCAAAGAAGCTATATAACCTTTACTTTAAACAGCAGAAGCAATGGGCTAAGGCAAGTTTTTAAAGGGATACACTACCTGGTTTGTTTCCACGTCTACTTTAATAGCTAATCTATTAAACTTTAAAACTTTTTCCTATCAACAGAGTTATAAAGTGGGGCAGGTATGAGTGGTGAGGCTAGGACTATTTGAGAAGGAGAACAGGTTTGACAGAGGGAGGGTTAAAAGCATAGTTAGGAAAGGCTTGTATGTAGGGGATTTCTGACCATTTGCCATTGCATTGACAGAAGTTGTGTAAATCGCACAGTATGTTAAGATTGAAAGTGCCATTTTTGGGCCCTGGAAACCCATTATCTAATTTATACAGAGGTCAAACCTGATTGTAATAGAAAACAAGTCTTTGTGGCTTAAAGTGTGGTCCCAACAATCCGAGGGGTTTGAGTTGTGCCAGAAGGCAGCCCGGAGGTGTTGAGGGGCGGGCTTTGGATTGTTGGGCCCCCTGATTAGAGCGGGTGAGGAGGCAGCCCCTGGGGCAAAAGACAAAGGGGAGAAACGTCCTTGTCTCCTTTGACAATCTCCGAGTGAGTCTCCCAAAGGGAGAGAACGAGAGGAGGCGGGCTGATGGGACGTCTCCCAGGGGCACGGTCCTGGGCCCAGAGGCCGTGGGGGTTTCTCTGACTAAGCCCTTGGATTTCTGAGAAGTCCTCGGAGGGAGAGAGAATGAGACAGAGAACCCGACGAGAGGGAGGCTGAACTCCCTACTCACCCAGACATTGGTGACCGGTGTGGATGTGTAGCGCCAGCAATGGCAAAGGTAGAAATCCCTGGAGGGCCCTGGCAACGGCAGATAGGTCGGTTGGAGATGGCCAAAAGGTCAATCAACCCCGTTCTGCGGGGGATCGTCCATTAATGGACCATCTACCATCCGAGTCACGGCACCAGAAATGTCAGGTAAAAGTGCCAAAGACCAACACCAGGTCAGGACACAACAAGCCTTTTTTAAGGGAATAAATCTGCTGGGCTATCTCTGAACAAAGGAGAGACAAAAAGTAATTTGGCCACGGCAGAGAGAGTCTTTTATAGAGATTGGGGTGGGGTTTGTAGGGGCTGAGGTGGGATTGAGTGAGGTAGTGACTAGGAATGGAGGAGCCTGTTATGTCACTAGGTGGAAGGAGGTGAGTATTAGGTTATTCTCTAGGCGGGAACAAGGGCATGCTGGGAAGAAGGGTTTATTCTTTGGTGGGAGCAACCATCTTGGCATGACGTCACACAGGGGAGGGGGCAAGGCACCATAGGAAGAGGGCAGCTACTATACATAATAGCTGCTGAGGTGGTGGGAGATCTATCAGACAGAAATAAAAAAATAATAACGTTCATGATAGCTTTAAAAAATTAAACCTGGAAATCGGCCAAAAAATGAAGTAAAATTCCTCTACAACAAGAGCTATAGCAGTTTGGAAAAAAAGAGAGATTGAAGAAGAAACTATAAAGTGAAAAGACATACCCTGTTTCTGGATAGGCAGAAACAATATTGTCAAAATGATGGCACTTCATAAATGATATACATGTTTAATGCAAACTCTAATCAGTATATCATGAGTATTTGTAGGGAATAGGGAAAGGGGACATTACTAGAACCTCTGCAGAGAGTCCTACTCTCCTGCGAGCCACAGCAGCACAAGAAAAATTAACTTATTATACAGGAAAGGTAGGAAAAATGAGACTTGGAGAAGAACCTGAGCTTTGGGCCTGATCAGTGCTGCTCTGGGCAGCAAAGACAAAAGCCCCCAAGCTTGCTGCACATTTTATTCAGTACCTCGGGAGAAACAAATGTAACAAATGAAATGCAGAGTTCAGTACCTCACAGCGGGATAAACAAAGTGTAACAAAAGACTGGGGGGCAGCAGAAATCCAAGAACAATGAGGAACTGCAGATGAAGATTTGGCTCCTCCCAGGGTGTCTCCCGCAGGTGTGGTCTTGCCCTGGAGCATCACAGCATCACAGGATCATTGAGGTCTCAGTTGTGACTGGAGGCCAAAATGGAGTTATGTCTTGGAATGCCATAGCTGGCCTATAGGCAGGAGAACTATGGCTAATCAAATGGTTTTTCCCTAAAATTATGTAGCATTGCTCCCAACAAGTATTATTCTCAGAACTATATATCACACTCCTTTAATTTAAAAGGAATTTGTAGAGTCTAGAGACACTAAAGCATCCTGTCAGGTAAAAGGCCAAAGATCAAGACCAGACCAGGCCACAACAAGCCTTTTTTAAGGGAATAAATCTGCTGGGCTATCTCTGAACAAAGGAGAGACAAAAAGTAATTTGGCCACGGCAGGGAGAGCCTTTTATAGAGATTGGGGTGGGGTTTGTAGGGGCTGAGGTGGGATTGAGTGAGGTAGTGACTAGGAATGGAGGAGCCTGTTATGTCACTAGGTGGAAGGAGGTGAGTATTAGGTTATTCTCTAGGTGGGAACAAGGGCATGCTGGGAAGAAGGGTTTGTTCTTTGGTGGGAGCAACCATCTTGGCATGATGTCACACAGGGGAGGGGGGAAGGTACCATAGGAAGAGGGCAGCTACTATACATAATAGCTGCTGAGGTAGTGGGAGACCTATCACACTCTTGAGCAACAAAAGCAAAGCAGGAGGCATTACAATCCCAGATTGAAAGTTACATGACAAAAGTACAGTGATGAAAACATCAAAACAGATATGGTGATCAACACACTAGAATTCAGAATGAAGAAATGCTTTCAGGTGCTTTCATCCACTGAATTTTAAACAAAAGGAGCCCAAACAATACACTGGAGGAAAGACAACCTCTTCAACAAATTATGCTGGGAAAACTGGTGGTCCTAATATAGAAGGTTAAATACAGACCCATATCTCACATAAGTTGTGTTAAAATCAATTTAAATATGAACATGCTTAAGATCTCAGCCATTAAGGAAATGCAAATGACAACCACAGTGAGATTCCCTTAGTACAGCACCTATCATCCATACAATTTAAGGTAACAAGTGCTGCCCCTTATACATAGTGCAATTTGTGTTCAAAAATATTTTGCCATATCCTTAAAAAGTTGAGTACACATTTGCTATTCTGTTTTATATCCTCAAAAGGTTGAGTACACATCTGCTTTATTTCTGTTTCCATTCCTAGGTAGCTATCCAGAAGAACTGAAGACATGCATTCAAACAAAAATGGATGTGTTTTTTTTTTAGCTCTCAAGGATGATTTATTGTCTCCTTTCCAAAAACATTTTACTACACACAAATATTCCTTCTTCTTTTTGCCCCCTCCTCTTATTCCTCCTCTACTTTCTGTCTTCCCCACCTTTGAAATTCTCATAATTTATTTATCTGGTATTGTATTAGTTCAGTCAATCCAGTTCCCCTTCTTGAAATATCTCAGTCACTTCAAGCCATGTCAGAGATTTTTGGCTCTGTTACTTCATTGTCCATTTCTGTTTTCTGCTTTTCTTCTTAAAGCATGACTTTACTGTTGGAAAGCTACTTTCTCTTTTTTCCATATCAAGTGAACTGCTGTTAAGGCAAAGGAGCCCAACCATGTCAATGTTCCTATCACTCTGTAGGCAACTCCTAAGAAAAAGTCACCACCTTCACACCATGTCAGGGTGGAAAGAATAGACTTTTCTGCATGGAACCTGGTTACTGGAAAATTATAGGTATGTTGAAACTGTAATTACCAGCAGGCAAGCCTTCAGTAAAATAGTGAATTCAATGGAGTCTACAGTACAGTTGTTTGAATGATTGAAAGGCAGCTGTCCACATCCAGACAATTAAACCATCATTGAGGAAGCCATTGTTTTCTGAATTGTTTCTATCCAGATCATAGATTGGTTTAGGCCAGTATGGGGGCTTTGTGCTTCCTGCAAATTTGCTATAAAGATTATTGAAACTTGGATTCTGAAACTTGACATACTTATCTGACCACCATGTAAGTCCGTCTTTAGCATTGGGACTCTGATATGCATAAGTGAATTAAGCTTGTATGAAAGAATTATGGACTCATGGAACATGCTGTTGACAATAGCACCACAAGGAACAATGGAAATACCATGGTGAGATACTTTGAATGGAGCACAATCCTCAACATCTCTCACATCCTCACTCACCAGTTGGTTATTACTTCTGGATCAAATATATCAATATTCTTATAGAAGCCATATAATTTGTACTACATATAAACATTACCCTCTATTTTCTCTGGAAGGTAAAAGGGTATAGAGTAGGTGCATTCTTTGTGAAAGTTAAAGGCATTTTCCCACAATTGAGTCAAACTTTTGCATATGTTTTGTGTAATTAATCTATTTTCTTGGCGCACTTTGCAGACAATATAAGGATGACACCCATGCAAAGGCAGAATACTCCTGTGCCAAAAAAATAGGACTATCATGGCTGAGAAATGTAGCTGGTGGGCAGGCAAATTTTGCTGCTTCATGGCAGTGTTTTCTGGCATTCTGGACAGATGATGCTCAGGTACTCCCATCATTTTAGTTATTTTACAGGCCAAGTCCAAATCTGCAGAGCAAATGTCCTAGTTGAAGTCTGAAGGCCAACAGGCTGGTGTAGACTCCAGATGGGTTCTTTACATTTGTCAAGGTCATGGCAATGATGAACTGTCCCAGAGTGGGTTCCACAAAAAGAAAACTGTTTCCAAAAAGAAAAGGGATTTTTCTCCCAGGCAGGGCAGGTGGTGAAAGTGAGGTGGGCCTAAGGGTTGCATTATCCTATAAAAACTCCATTGATTTTCTGGGAGAGCATTAACCTAACCTAATTGTAAATGATAAACCTAACAATACAGTGAATCCTAGCCCTAAGAACTGTTGTATCCTAAGAACTATTGCATCCACTCCTCTCCTGCATCAGATTTTCTTGGCTTATAGGTAGTTTGTGGGTTCCCTCTCCATACAGCTAGCCTGCTGGTTTACTAGCAAGAAGATTGGCTTCTTCTCCAGTATGCAACAAAAATGTGGAACTGAGTCACAGGGTCAGAGCTCCTCCTCCTCCTCCCATGGAGCAATTCAGCAGGATGGTGAGCAGTGAAGCACATTCTCATACTGTGGCATGTGCCAAGCATAACACAAACTCCAACACTAACACTTACTTACAAACCTTATGTTAACCTGAAACTAACCCTAACCTTACCTTAACCCATAAAAGACTAAACCCAAGCCCAAACCCTAAACTCTAATCCAACACCCAACACCAATGCTACACCCTGCCACTCACCATAACCTGACCCTGGTTGCTGACTGTGAGGTGCCCTCTCCCCACCAGCCTGCTGTCCATCCTGGCCTCTCTCCACACATCTGGATGCTTCCTTACTTGTACCCCATAGTCCTGCTGCTTGGGTCTCAGCAAGGCCTAGGGAAAGCTTAGCAGAAAGGTGAGGCCTGAGGTTAATGAGGCTGGAGGGTGCTCATGTGCAAACTGAATCCTGGACAAGGGCCGAGGCCATAGAAGGAGGCTTCTATGCTGAGGAGAGACAAGATCCAGCACTTTGTGTTGATCCCACTAGGCAGCTATCTTCAGAACAAAAGCACCATGGACTACAGGTCCCTAACCTCAGCAAGTACCTAGAGCCCCCTTGGACCTCCAAGTAGGGCAGCCTCCCTTTGCACTTGACCTGCTGGCATCAGGGAGGTCAGCAACACACTTCTTTCTGCACAGAACTCTGTTTCTTTTCCACAAAAATCATGTCTTGGAGAGAGATTTCCAGCAGGGAATCCTTGGCTCCTGCCAGCTCTTCTCTCTGAGCCAAATCAGTGAGAGGGACTTGAAAACTCAAGACTGCAACTTTTCCCAAATTTTTCAAAGCAAATAGTGAGAATTTTGTGTATAACTTCACTAGATCTCCACATAAACTTTTTGTTTCCCTGAAAATTATTTTTATAAATAAATACTAACTGAAAGACCCTAGTTAGCAAGACAGACTCCTTATTGATGCTTGACCCACCTGCCTGCCCTTTAGTTGAACTCAGGAGGAAGCTTAAAAACCTCTTTCCCTTAGAAAGTCTCTTTAGAAATAACAATTGATCAACTATTGTTTTACAAATGTAACAGCAGGATGTTCTGCTTCTGTACCTTTTGCTTGCATTACTAGTTCTATCCCATAGGGGAGCCTAGAAACTGTTGGCCTCAAAGGTGCATAAAATATGTTAATCTTCCCCCAGTTGGGGCTGGAGTCTGATTGCTCTGCCTGGCCTTAAACTTTTGATCCTCCTGCCTCAGCTTCCTGAGTAGCTGGGATTAGTGGCACCACCACATGCAGCATTAGTAGATTACTTACAGATGGAGAATATAAACACTAAACATCTCCCATTTCTAATCACATTGAAATGAAATTTCAGTGTCTATCCCATGGTTAATATTAAAAAGAAAAATCTCTTAGGTAAGTGAAACTTAGTACATTATTTGCGCAAATAAAATAAAGGATTCCCCTACCTGGCAGCTCTCAGGTCCAGAGAAAGTTCAAAGAGCCAGGACATGAAAGTTAGAAGGGCAGCAACTGTGAGCTGAACTGAGGCACAAACACAACTTCATTGATTACAAAGTCAGCTTAATTCATGACTCTGAACTTGACAAGCCTAGTTGCTGTAACTAGCTGAGCCTTGGCTATCTGTCAAAAGACTATAGTCATTGTCTGGGTTTCAATACCTATTCTTTGAGTTAAAATATTTGATGAAGTTTAAGAGGGGCTGGGTTGTGAGTGGAGCAAGATATCCTGTCTCTTAGCTGGGCTGGGAGTGTACCTCAGTGTCAGAGCACCTACTCCAAATACCTGAAGTGACCTGCTCAGTCCTCAAAAACACATAGGAATGGGGAAATGAATAACCATAACTGTGACAAGTAGCAGGAAACCAGACACAGCCATAAAGTAAAAACTGAGTATAACTGCAATGTCCACAATGCTAACAGGATTGGCAAGGACAGAAAGAACACAAAGTAATGTATTTTTTAAAGTTGATAAAAATATAATTAATTAAGAGAAAAGCAAACATGGAGAAGAAAGTAAAAGAATATATTAAAAGTGAAAAGGGAAAAAACAGAAGAAAATAAAAAGTGAAGCCCCCCAAAAGTGAGCAAGAGAGAATAAAAGAATGTAAGTATTAGAAGAAAGTAAAAAGAGAACAAGAGCAAGAAAAAATAAAAATGAATAACAAGAAAAATAATTTAGCTGGACATGGTGGCCTACATCTGTAATTCCAGCACTTGGGAGGCTGAGGCAGGATGATTGCCATGAATTCAAGGCCAGCCTGGGCTACATGGTGAGTTCAAGTGCAGCCTGAACTACATAGTGAGACCTTGTTTCAAAAAATAACTTAAAACACACACACAGAGACATAGACAGAGATATATCAACCAGTCAGAAAATTTTACAAAGTCCTAATAAACAACAGGACTGTCTCTTCCTGAGGTGGTTGAACATGCAGACAAGAGTGGGTGTCCACTCCCTGTCCCAATCTGCACTTCTCCCTATGCCTTCCGGGGCTTTGTGCCCCTCAGAGAAGAGAAGCACTGGGAGTCATCATCCCTTTGCCCTATCATATTGCAGGTCAGGCTGCCAGCTGGAGTTGTTTGGAACCAGAGCTGCTTGAAGAGAATCAGCTTTCCTGCTCTCCAGCACAAGGCAGCATGGAACAGGAGTTTACTCTGAAAGAGTCACTCAACACACTCCCAGACCAGGGCTAATGCTGAGCTCTGCTGCCCATCTGGGTCTGTGGTGCCCTTTGAGGAGCCCACACAGAGGGCAAGGGATCAACTTCCCCAGGACAGGATGTGCAGCTGGTCCCACACAATCCACTGCCCATAACTGATTCCTGAGCCAAGTCCCTACATGCAGTCATGTGTGGCTACTGTTTCCAAACCCACTTTATCTGGTTGCTTGGGCCATCAGTCTTAGAGGGAAAGTGCACCTCTTCCATATCTCTGACCTGAATCCCACTGCAGAATAAGAATTCTTATTCTCTGGGGTTTTTTCCCACAAAAGGCAGTACATTATGTCCTAATTCACATATTATATTTCTACCATTTAACAATATATTTTATACAATTTTATGGTTCAAAATATTAACATATATTTCTTTGATATTGAGATCAATGAGAAATGGTGGGCCTCAGGAGGGAGAGAGTTGCAACTGCAACTTTCACAAAGATGGAAGGCCCCTTTTGGGAGACAGGAAGCTATGTTATATTTCAAAACCTGAGATAAAAACTGATATTCAAGCAAATAACTATATTTCAACAATACTGAATATGCCTTCTATGTACTGATTTTCCCCATGAAGAAACACAATTACACACCTCTCCTGGCTGTTATTCTGACCCTAAGAGACAGCAATAAATATAGTATCTCTTATGAGTTCATCAGAAGGTAGTTTTTCAAATTTGAAATAGCCTTACTGATGTATTTGATGTATTTTTTCCCCTTGCATTCTGTCCCTGGATAACCTGTCAGAACATGCAGAATACAATTTGCCTGTGATATTTGTATCTGTGCTCAGATGAGATCAAAGCAGTCCCTCTGTGGTGGTGTGGGCCTGGAGGTCTTACAGTGTGGGGCCATGGCTTCCCACAGGCTGGGATCTGAGGGAATCAAAGCCAGCAGGCCCCATCCAGCAGCTGGTGCAGCCATTCACAGGGAGGGTGAACAGCAGGGGTGGGGCAGGCCAAGTGAGTGGCAGCTGGGGTCCAGGACCCCCAAAGTTCTGAGGCCTGGTCACTGCAGACAGGGCCTGTGGGGATGTCTGTGTCTCAGACAAGTCCCTGGTGGGCCAGACAGACTCAGTGTTTGCAGGGTCAGATGTGCCTGCCAAACCTTGGTTGGTGCAGTCTCCAGGCCCAGGTGGCTGGACTTCTGTGAGTGCTGTGATGATGCCTGTCCTTCCTGAGGCTCTGCATGAGTCCTCTGCAGCCAAGTGTGTGAGGAGATGCTCTCTGCATGTTTCCAGACTGGCATACCCACCCCAAGGCTGCATGGGGAGTGGGGCTCCTCTGGTACTCAAGCACACAGTCCTGAAGCTCTCATGAAGGCAATTCGGAAAGGATTCAACTCAAGAAGGGCAGATTCCAAGGCATAGCTCACCTCATTACATACATTAGGCAGTAAGAAGGTGTGGGTGGCCTCCTGACTCTCCTGATCTCTGCCCCTGCTTGGTATTAGACACACTCACTAGTGAGGTTTTCACCTTGGTGTCCTCAGACCATTGGTAAAAAACCTGGCCCTATCAAGTTTAACTGTTTGATAGTTGTTGCCATAAAATTCTAACCTAAAAGAAATACCTCTCCTAGTTCTTAAAACCTAGATTATTTCATATGCTGTTTCAATTCATAGAGGTGTGGATAGGCTGTTTTTTCATTTGGTGACTCAATCAAATACCTCTACTTGGTCTCATTTTCTGCAACTATGTCCTTATACCCTTCCACAGCCTTTAAAAAAATAATTAGGAAAATATTTTTTTTCTTCCACCATCTTGACAATAGTTTTTTGGGAAATAGTAAGAAAGATTTTTAGAAGAGTTGATCTAATCCAACACTTCTTTTACTGTTTTTTTTTTTTGTTTTTTTTTTAAACATAAATTCTTCACTCTTCCTGGACATCCTTTTCTTGGGAATAGCATCAGCAGCTTTAAAACCTGATCACAGCTTAGATGTATAATGGCTCAATGGAAGGCAACTTACAGGCAGCTATATGGCATGGCTGGTAATATTTGAGATATTCAGAGACAGAGAGAATGCTGGTTGCTGTTGAGTGTTTATAATTTAAAAATAGTTTCAAGAAGCAAGGTCTTAATTTTCCTATTTCTGGCTCAAATAGAGATATCTCAGATAAGAATGTAGGCCAAGGCTTTACTGTGTTAGCTTTATTTTAAAAAGCCTCATAAATATCCCTTTGTTCATTACATCCATAACAGCTTTTCTATCTTGATTCTATTTCTATACATTTCTGATTGTATGTAATTCTAGATTGGGCTCAGCAAAATAAATAGTGCACAGTGACATTTATAATGACTTGTTTTAATTTTACTAGATTCTATTGTATAGATGGTTCACAAACATCAAAACTTAATTATAACCAAATTTGGTCTACTATGACTTTGCTAAATTAATATCAATTATAACTAATTCATCAAGTGGTCTGGAAAAATCAATGTGTATTGTGAAACCTAACTATAGAATATGTGTCTTTTCATCTCACCAAAAAAGTTCTTGCATGTTTGTCTAAATTAGTAATCATTGTTTCATTTAAAATAATTTTTAAATGGGAAAAAAAGAAGCAAGGTCTTACCAGGCAGTAAATTTAATGACCTGTACTGTAAGTACAATGTAGACAAATTCCCAGTCATGTTTCAGCATGGAGTAGAGCTCACTTGAGAGAAAAAGCCAGCCCTGGCTTCACACTGGCTGTGGTTTCTCTTCCATCAGGATCTGCAAATCCACTTAGTAAGCATGGATTGGATTTTAAGTAGAAATAAAGACCATTAGATATAAATGCCTCTAAAGATAGGAAGGATGGAGGTGAGCAGTGGGCCCTTGGCAGTCCTGTGTGCTCCTGGCCTGGGAGGAGGGGGATGGCCATATTAATGCAAATGTGGCTTGTTGTGGAGGAGTAGTTTGCTTGGGCAAGGGGTTCTAGGTAGATCTACATGGCCAGGTTTTTTTCAAGACAGGATCTGTCAACCTAGCCCAGCCTGGCCTCAGAGTCACTCCTGCCTCAGTGTCCCAAGTCCTGAGATTACAGGTGTGTGCCACCACATCCAGCCAATGTCTAGATTTTTAACTCCAGCTCTCCCATTTATCAGGTCTGTGGCTTTAAAGGAACAGTGTTTGTTAGTCTCAGTTTGGTAATCTATAACATGAGGGTACCAGACCTCCCTCCCTCACTGGGTTTGGAGATGAAAGAAGGTAATGCATCAGATGCTCAGCCCTGCCCTGGCAGTTTTGTGGAATTCCTAAGAGGAAAACATGGTTTTGAAGAATTATCAGCTTATCACATGCTTGGCTTGTCAAGAATTAGCAGTTGGTGTGAGAGCTGCAGCATCAAGAGAGTTACATTCATTGGGAGCCCAGCAGGAAAGCAGATCAGCTGGCAGGTTGAAGGAGGCCCACATTTTTGCTGCATGCTGCTTATGCTCCAGTCTTCTTGCAGATAGTTCTGCATCTCCTGGGACCACCTCTACCTTTGTCCTGCCAGGACTATAATTTAGAAAATTTCCGTGGAAGTGGACATGTTGGTTTGGTGGGCCTGCTGGAATAGGATCAAGTGGGATGGAGTCCCTGATGCTGGCACCTCTTTAAGTATTGCAATACTTACATCAGCAGCAAAGGCAGGGCAATTAAACACAAAAGGTGCTTTCCTTTTAAAAATGTAGTGAAAGCCAAGGCATGCTCATTTGTCCTCTTGTTACCTTTGCTACCTTGTCCACACCATGTTGTTTCTTCTCTGCCATGCCTATTTGCCATCCCTTCTTGGAGTCAGCCAATTATTGGCATGCTTATCTGTAATCCCAGATGCTCAGGAAGTTGATGGAAGAAGAATCCCATATGATGTGAGACATTTATACATACCAAAATATTTCAAAGGTAAAATTACTTCTAAAGAGTTTGTTTATATCTGAGAATTTAACTCCAAATGAATCAGTTTCATTGTAACCTGAGAGATTGTTGTAAACAAATAGTTCTTAGAAGTGAGCCCATTACAAAGAGTGAACTGATACATTCTTTCTTTTCTTTTGGACATCTATCTAGGAATGGAAGGGTTGAGTGGTATAGTAAACCTATATACAACTTTTTCAGAAAAAGAATTTGGGGAGGGGGTACTGGGGATCAAACTCAGGACCTTGCACTTGTGAGGCAGGTGCAGTGCTACTGGGCTAAATCCTGGCACCAGTATAACACAATTTCAAATAAATAATTGAAATAGAGGAATGCTGTTGAGTCTCCAGAAGGTTAAAGGTTCAGATAGCTGCACTATTTGAAAGGGAGAGGTACTTATAAATGATTAGGATTTGACTGGAGAAATAGTTAAATGTGTCCATAGTGCTGTGAGAGGAACAAGAGTTTGTTCTAAAAAGGTACAGAAGATGTAAATCCCTAGGCATAGAGCATCTCATGACAATATCCTACTGGAATGGTGAGGGAACCAACAATACACAGGACAACACAATGGATGATTCATAGTAAATCAGCTGTTTTCCATTCATTTGTCATATGGATATGAGTTCCTGCATCTATGTTTTTCAATAAGTAATACTTCTTGCATGTTTTGAGTCCACATACAGTTTCCTAGAATTGTCTTTTTCATCTTCATTAATAAGCACAGAGAGGAAAAAAGGACGTTCCTCATTTAAAGACATAAATTTGATTTGAGTATATTAATCTCATAACTCATCAATATTGATATAAAGAAGATGAATAAACTGTAAAGGGGAGCACTGCCTCATGTCCACTGACTTGAAGCTGTGATGTACACTGAGCCTAAAGAGGAAGGTCATGATCATTCCCTTAGGCCCTCCTGAGCTGCAGATCTCTTTGACATGTTGTCTCCAGCTGCTCAGAACAGCTCTGGAAGGAGTGGTGACAGACAAAAGCTGCAGAGCAGTAGAAAGCAGGTGACATACATGTCAATTGTATTTGGGGTTTTGTCTTACTGCTTACCATGGTGCTTGCCCTGGGAAGTGGTTCTGATATGCAAAGTGTTCTGGAGTCACACTGAAACATGTTCATATGAAGAAAATCTATGAAAAGCATTCAAAGAGATAACTCATTTATATAGTATTCTAAAGCAGGTGTTGATATATTTGGCAGTTTATTTTGTTCAGAAACTGTTAATTTTACTACTGTTTTGTAGTAGGTAAAAAATACCTGAAATACATGTCTTAAAAATAAAAGGATTTTTTTAGCTCATGGTTTCAGAGAATGAAGTCAGTTGTTATCAGACTTGAAGGGAGAAATAGTGGAAATAGTTCATAGTGGAAAGAAATGAAGAAAGACTTCTACATGAGAAGCAGGAAGCACAGAGCAAAACAGGTGTCAGAGAGGAAGGTGGAGGGAGAAGATAAGGTCCCTAATGTCACAACTTCAAGACTCAACCAGGCACACCAGCGGTGTGTTTTACTAATATCCTTCACACCTCTCGTGCCAAACAAGATATTGAACAAGAGTGTCACAGGACTCCAGGAAATATTTTCCTTCTAACAATATTAATGTGTTGAAAGACAGAGAGTTGCAACTTTTGAAGAGAGAATTACAGGGCACAAGGAGCTTACAGTCTGAAGTCCTTAGGTTTCCCTGCCTCAACACCAGAAAGTGTGTTTATTCAGCAATCATATGCCTCTCTTTGACATTTTCTTCTTAAATTAGAATGAGTAAGTCAAGAGATACAGTATGGGAAAGCCTTGTCCATGAAGCCAAGAATCTTATTCCTAATTTCCTTCTGTTCACGAGAGCAGGCCTCCCTCTTTTCCGTTGTGTCCTGGCTTTGCCTGGACTTGCGACACTCATAGTGATTTCTCCATGGTGAACTAACTCTCGAACTGGCTTAGCAGACTGGTGGCCCCATTTGGAAAAGCAACACACAAGAAGAGCCCACCAAGTCCAGTAAGAAGACTGGGGTAGTCAGGCATGGTGGTGCATCCCTGTAGGCCCAGCACTGGAGAACCTGATGCAGGAGGGTCACAGAGAGCTCAAGACCAGTCAGAGATACATGGTGAGGTCCAGAGCAGACTCAATTACATAGCAACACCCTGTCATAAAACAAAAAGAGACAGAACCAGCTCTGCAAAGCCAGAGCAAACTTTTCTTAAATGCAGGCTAGGAGAGATCAGCATCCTGGGAGACAAACTGGTCAAGAAGTGTCTGGGTTATAATCTCCCATTTGACTTGTGCTCACACTGGTAAAGATTCGCTTCTGTCGTCACCCTCCGCTCAGGAGGCGGGCAGTGGAGCAGGAGCCAATCAATGTTGAGGGGCGGGATGTATGAACTGTCCAATCAGATGTCCCGGGCGGGAGGACTTTGTTTCCTGGTGGCAAAGCCACAGATCCAGAGCTCAGTGCTGAGAGCTGCCCCACCCTGGTAGACCGCCCTACTTTATGATTTCTACTGGTGGCAGGCTGCATGGGAAGCACCCGCAAGACCCTCTAGACGTGCAATGGTGATGTTGTGGGATGGGTGCCCTGACAGGGGTGGTCGGGGTGAGTTCTGAGAGAAGCGTGGGAACATCAATGGCGGCCAGGGCCTCCCCGCTGCTCCGGAGTCAGAGTTCCTCCCGGTCTGGGCGCCTTGTACACTCTGTCCCTCCCGCCCTGCCTCGGGCAGGTCTACTGTGTGTGCAGCACCCCATCTGTCCACTGCCACCCCGCCAGCCTGGAGTGCAGTCTCGGCAGCCGCAGCCCACAGCTGCATCTCTAGCTGTGCACAGAGCCTGGGGATTGTGGGCAGACCCTGGGGATTGTGGGCCGATCCTGATTCTGCTGGTAATCAAGCTGGAGGCTGTGGTGTGCTAGATCCCTAGTCTCATTTGTCCCTCCAGCAGATCTGCAAGAGCTCAGTTTTATAAATGTGTGGGATACAGGGTCTCAGAGCCACACTTCAGCCCCTCAGGCCAAGGCTGCTCTGTGATGGGAGTAGATTGCCAAAATTCCAACATGTGCCCTCAAGCCAAACTCAGGGTAAGTGATAATCAATGCCCTGAGAATTGAAAGAAAGGATTGCCTGCTTAATTGCAACACTGGGGAGGCCGAGGCAGGAACTTTTTTGGAGTTGGAGACCAGTGACCTCAAGGCCAACTATATAGTGAGACCCAGAGACAAACAACAAGACAAAAGAAATCAAAAAGAAGAAGAGGAAGAAGAAGAGGAAGAGGAAGAAGAAGAGACAAATATTCAATATTGCTGGGGACATGAGTCAGTGGTAGAGTGCTTGCCAGGCATGCAGTGAACTCCTGTGTTACGTACATAGAAGTGCAAGAACAATTTTCATCTTAATGATTGATGTGCCACCTCTACTAACAGACCACTTAAGTGAGGCCTTCCCATGGAGCTTAGAATGCAGAGAGAAGTGGAGGGGATGTTAACTGTTAGCAAGGGCAGGAGAAAGTGTTCCTGCTAAGGACCACTTCCAGAAGGAGCTGCATGTTACATAGTGTGAGAATCATTAAACTTGGGCATCTATACTGACATGTGATTTGGTAGGAGTGGAAAAAGAGAGGGATAGCACCTCAAATAATTACTGTAGATCTTGGACCATAGACACTGTTATAAGAATTGAAATGCTGATTGAGGTGGACTTTAGTTTGAGGTTGGTAGCCATATGAGTGGTCAGTGACAAAGGACTTTTCTGTGCAGGAAGGAGCAAATGGAAGGAGAAAGAAAGTGGGAGAGGAGGGGATGGTGATGGTGGTAAAATCCATGCTTACAGCAGACAGGGTCTTCCCCTGAGGTCATACTTTTTTCTAGTGTGGCAGTAAGGGCATTGTGTGCTGGCTCAATCTGAGAGTGGGTCAAACATCACAGGCACTAAGAAAGAAGTCTTTGTAAAATTTAGATAAATTTGTCTTCTGGTACTATTAATCAGATAAACTAATCAATTTTCTTTGTTTTTCAAGGGTTCTGCCAAGTAATTCAGGCTGGCCTTGAACTTATTATGTAGCCCAGGTTAGCATGCAGCTTGTGGCCATCCTCTTAAGTGACCCTCCTGAGTACTGAGACTACAGGTGTGTACCAGCAAACTTGTCTGAAATTTCTTTTGGTTTTGGTACCTGGGATCAAACTCAGGTCCTTGTGTTTTTGAGGCAGGGGTGGTGCAGCTGAGCTAAATCCCCAGCCCTGTCTGTAATTGTTTTTGAGGAAAAAGTGGAAATTAGAAAATTGTTTGGCTTGCTCTGGCTTAAAAATTGATGGCTATCATCAGCTAAATGTAATGGAAAGGAATTTCTCTAGGATACAACAGATTTTAGGTGATTGATGTTTTTATTGTACAGAAGATTTAACCTGGGACTTTTCTCTGAACTACATTCTCCACACCTTTTAATATTTTCTTAAATTTTGTGATGCTTTCATCACAGAGCAGCATTGGTCTGAGGAGCTCATTATGTTGCCAGGGCTGCAGCAAAATTTTGATCTTGTTTCAGCCTGCTGGAGTGCTGAGATGCCAGGAATGTGCCACCATGCCTGGCTAAGCTAGGAGCTTCTTCATCACCACTGTTAACCAGGATCACTGCTTGGTTAAATGAAACTTCAGTGAGGCATGGTGCTCCCCACCTTTCATCTGAGCCATTTGGGACACTGAGGTGGGATTATTGCAATAGCAAGGCCAGGATGAAGAGTGGAGCAAGACCCAGATCAACATACAGCAAAATCACTGGAGCTATGTTTCTAATTAAAGTAACTTGTGTAACATGTGCAAGGCCCTGAATTCAGTCCAGTACTAAAGCATAAAAGAAAAAGTGATAATAATCAGTAGAAAATTTACTTTGATTTGGAATTTTATACTGTTTTCACACCATCAGTCTTTGGTACAATACTTGCTCCAGATGCTGGGCAGCAGCAGTGAGTCCCTGCTGTCAGTGACAGGACACCAAGTGACAACATCCAGTGATCTACATTGCAGCACATTCAATAAACTACATGGGGTATTTAATATTTTATCATGAAATAAGCTATGTGTTACATACATTTTCTCAAATACAGGTTAATATAAGTGTGTTTATCAGTTTTAAAGGAGGCAAGGCTTAGCAAAGTTTGCTAGATTATGTATGTTCAGTGCATTTTGAATACATTATAGTTTGAACTGCCTGTGGGTTGATCAAGATATTTTCCCCTGATTACTCAAGCAGGATGTATAGACTCACTCCTTCAACTCTTTGTAAAGTGCTTCTCTGTAGAATATGAAACATATCAGGTAGTACCCTGTGTTGAGTGCTGTATTAATCAGGTTCTTCCAAGGAACTGAACTGGGATACATTATGAGTAGTGTTTTGATTTTTTAAAAAAAGTAGTGCTATGGCTTTTGTATTCTGGTTTTAGTTTGGTTTAATTTGTTTATTTACTTGTTGTGGTACTGTAGAGAGGTGCATCAGTCTGGTCATATTCTCTGACTTGTTCAATGAGGACAAGAGAATAGGATAGAAATTACCAATGGTCAGACACATGGCTGAGCAGTTTGACCACAACACACCAATCACATATACTGCTAAAGGGAAAACTCTTCTGTTCCTAGTTCTATTTTGTGCTAACTGTGGGAACCATTCTTAGTGTCTCAGTCTTGGAGAAAGTGTTTGGCTTTCTACCCTTTTCTGTTTTCCCACTGCCTCTTCCTGGCCTTAATGAGCTGAATTCTTGTCTGTCTAGAACAGTCACCTCCCAGACTTGTGCTCTTTTTCCTTTACAGTGACTTACATCTTTCTAGGGAAAGAGATGACCATGAGCATTTGTTCTGTGTTCTATATGTGGCTGGGGTCTGTATTCCTTGAATCCTCGAGTTCTCCTGAATTGCTCACTGTGTGGACAACTCTCTCATGTTATCATTCTGGAGAATCCTGTGGGAACAGCCTCTGGAGAAGGGCACAGCTGAGATAAACACAGAGCTTCACTTCACTCACCCCTAGTTGGCCTCTACATTGCCAGTCTGTGTCATCATAGCACAAGATGTAGAGATCATTGCTGGTTTTAGCTCCAGTAGAATCTGAAAGGCAGTGAGAGAGGAGGAGAAGAGAAAAAGCACCTGACATGGTGGCCCATACCTGTAATCCCAGCACTTTAGAGGCTGAATCAAAAGGATTGCCATAAGTTTGAGGCCAGAGCCTAGGCTGCTTAGTGAGATCCTGTTTCCAAAAGAGAGGGCAAGAAAGTGTTCAGGTACAGATTGAGATTTTGGTGTCACTCAGCTTGGGTTTGTAATATAGAGTTAAAAAAATGTCATTTTGTGGGGTCTTTTTGTCTTCTCAGGGTCCCATGTCATCCAGAAGCTTGTGTGTCCACTACACCTGCTAGGTCAGAGGTTTTCAGCCACTGGTGATTCTATACTTGAGAAACCATGTGAATGTAACATAACATCTCATTTATATTTTCTAGTTATGGAAAAGCAGGATTTTCAAGTTATGCCTGTGATATAAATACACCGGAAGCATTCTCTTTCTTGCTGCCTTAGAAGCAGATTAGAGGAAATGTCACTGAGGCTCAGGAGCATGCTTGCTAGTGCATAGCAAGTGTATCAATTAAAAATCTGATACACACCATCCACACTACCACCAGGGGGCAATAATTCCTCTTTTTCTTCCCTACAAACTCAAATTTAATGAATTTTACTGATTTGAATTGATATTCCTTTCCATTTTTCCTGTCTTTTATGCCTTCTTTTTCCCCCTTTTCCTCTGTAAGCTCTTCTGTAATTTATTTGCTTATGTGTTCATATTTGTGTTGAGATAGTTCTTTAATAAGCTATTTTCAGGTTTTTATCACTTGTAGAGAATGAAAATACCTTGTACAACTTATTTTATCAAGGGTATTCTCTACTGAGCAAAAGTTCTGTTACTTTTTGTATCTTTTTATTATCACCTTAACATTTGTGTCTCTACAAATTTATATCTGAAGATTTTTCCATGCTTACCAGATGAGAAAGTGATTTTCTTAAGGCTTCTTCCATGTTTTACAGTTTCTTATTTCATATTTTTGCCTTGTAGCTCCCTGGAGTGCACTTTTAAATGTTTTTGATGGGAAAAAAATCAGGTTTACTTGGCCCATATAATGTATAATTGTTCACCATAAATGTGTGATCAATCCCTTCTTCCTCTTGATTTTTACTGCCAATCATATCAAATCTCACTTTAGAATACAGTATAGTTATTGCTTGATATTTGTTACAAATTTAGTGCATCTAAATTTTTTTTATATTCTGACTTAAGTGACCCTAACTCTAAAGTGTGTTGCAAAAATAGAAAGGAAAACTTCTCTTTACGTTTTTATTTGAGATTTTTAAAATACAAGGCTGTCCTTTGTTTTACTGAAGCGATTCTAGAAGGTTTTTGTCACATTCATAGTTGCTTCAGTGGTATTATAAATATACTTGTACTAAGAATAGAGTTTGAAAATTTTATATCATATCACATTGTAAAATGTATCTGTATATTATTTTCTACATATTCAGATCATCTTCTTTGATTTATATTTTCTTTTGTTTTTTTGAGAGAGGGATTCCCTCTGTAGTTCAAGTGACTTTGAACTCATTATGTAGCCCAGGGTGGGGAAGAACTTGTTTTCCTTCTGCTTCAACCCACCCAACTGCTGGGATTAAGTTCTTGTGATAGTGTTTCAGGTGCAGCCTTATATACAAAAACAATTCAGTTTCTCTGTTAAATAGATAATTTAAAGAAATTTCTGAGATTACTGAAAAAATCTCAGTCCATTGGTGATTGGTAGAAAATGTTGATTTGTGGGATTTAAAATGTTTCCTTTTTACAAAAAACAGCCAGAATACATAAACTTTTTACAAAGAAACATAGAAATTCCAGATGGCCATGACTGACCACACTACATAATTCAGAATGGAACGTCACTGGTTGAAAGTTTCTCAACTCATTCCTTTGACAGCTTTAATTTGTGAACTAGTATTTATATTTAATTCAGCTACATTTATGACACAAGATCTGATTCTCAAAATGGCACCAATTTTCCTTAAGTATAAGGACTCTATTTTTACCAGCAATTATATCTCTAAAAGTTAATTTATAGAACAAATGTTTTAACATCTACTTTGTATTCACCAGCTATAATAGTTACAAGAGATTAATATTTACATAAAAAAAATTTTCATGGCCAGGGATTTAGCTCAGTGGTTTCACTGCCTGCTGTGCAAGTGCAAGGACCCAAGTTTGATCTCTGGTGCAAAAAAAAAAAAGATTTGAAAGCATCTGAAAACTGCAAATTGTTTGAAATCCTTGCATGGCAAATTCAGTCAGTTTGTGAGCATCATTCAGGTGTTTCCCAAGGATGGTACAGAAGCTTCTCCCTGAGAGGAGTCAGTGAGGGTAGTGGAGGTCCTCCTGATTTGGCTTGTCTGACGCTGATCTGATGGCACCACAGGGCTCTGTGCACATTGTTATCTTGGAGGAAGTGGAATGTGGAATTTCCCTTGGTTGGGGAACAACCCAGTTTTAGTTTTATTTATAACACAGGCGAACTTTGATTGCATCTTCTAATTTGAACCACTCTCTTCCTTCCTTTATGAAAAGAATCTTCCCAATCTTCTAATATTTCAGTGACTGTAAGAACATAAACATTTGTTATATACTTTCAGTCTTGGTTCTGCTAAAATATTTTCAGGAGCCTGCCCAGTTGTCCTCTGATTCCTGCCTCCTCATGAACTTCCCTCAGGGCTACACCTCCCAGCCCCTCCTCAGGCTCTATTGCTCCTCCTGGAAGGACCCCCTGGTTTGATCACCAATTGCTCCTCACCAGCAACATCTCCTCCTCCTGCTTCCTGCAGAAGCTCAGAGTAAGCCCACGTTTTTAATCCTTTGTGGCATAGGTCTGAGTCAGGTTGGCTTTGAGCTTCATCATAGAGGCAAGCACCAGCAGCTGCCACCCCATCAGGCAGTGGGGAGAAAGGAGAGTTTGGATGGTGAGGCCACTCAGCCCCTGGTACTGGAGCATGGGTGCTGGGAGAGAAGCTCTGCCACTGAGCCAGAGTCTGCCACTCTCCTCTTCATGAAGCTTGCACCACTGCCTCAGCTCCCTGCTCTGTGCCAGAGAGCCAAGCCTGGAGACTTTGCTGGAGCCTTGCGCAGGGAGGGGACAGTTGTGAGAAACCACCCCCCACTGAGTGGCACCAGATCTTCTTTTGGTTTTTAGAGACAGGCATTCCCTATGTAGTTCAGGTGAACTTGAACTCATGTAGCCCAGGCTGAATAGGAACTTGTGTTGTAGTGTTGTGGCAAGGGAGTTGAAATGACCTTTTAGAGACAGGAGAGTATGGTAAAATAAAATTGTATTGCCAGGCAAGGACGGCCTCAGGAAATGAGTCATTCTAGCCTGACCACAAGTTAAGACAATTTCCTCTTTTTATACCTTTTACAGGGCAGCTTGCAGTTACACACCAGAATGTAGCAAGGGCATGATAAAGCAGCACTAGGTGTCAAGGGTAGCATAAGTTGTGATTACAAAATGTAGCAAGGGTGTAGTACAGCAGCATTAGGTACAGGGTACTTAGATAAACACACTTCAAGGCTAACTTCCAATCTCTCTGGGAGCAGGCTGCCCCCATAAGAGGGAGGAGGTCCACCCAGAGTTTCCAAGCAAGTACATTTTTACACAAGTTTTAAACCACTCACAAGTTTCAAACAGGGCTTTAGCACAGAGTTTATTAAATATTTTCCAATAATTATCCATTAGGTTGGGTAGCTCTTTCTGTCTCATTTCCCCCTGCTGTTATATCAAACAGAATCTTTATTGATTTGAACAGGACAAACATAAGGGGCTTCTGTTTGTAAGAGCATTTGATGTGATTGTATAGAATGGATTTTTTGTTATAAATTTGGAAATCTAATTAATTAAGCATGGCCCTATCATCACCAGGAGTATTATTATCATTATGGGTCCCATCAGGGCCCCTAACCATATTTTTTGTCTAGTAAATAATTGTCAATTTCACCAGGAGTTGGTATCTTGGGAGCCATATTTAGTTTTTATCCACTTTAAACTTTTTTTGGTAGAGTTATAGATTTTTTGACTGATTTGTATAATAATAGCATTTTTTTTCTAGGTAAAGAGAAGTTCCCCCATACTTAGCAGTCAGCAAATCAAGGCTCTTTTATTTTGTAGCACTATGTCTATCAGTGAGTTAATCTTTGCTTGTACAGTGAGGATTGAAGCTTGTGTTTTATCCAGCCCTTTTTGAATTTCTTGGCCTAATCAAAGGTATTGTTTGTTTTGGAGCCTAAGTGTTGTGCTGCTGAGCACCAGGCTCCCTGTTATAGCTAGTCCCACCAGGATAGGGAGCACAATAAGGTCCCTCTTTTTTTATTTAGTCTTCCTTCAGGGGACCTTATTTGGACAGTAACTTGTCTTGTGGCACTGAGGGAGTATATATTTAGGTCTGGGATAAGTATATCTACAGCAAAATTACCCTGTATTTTGGGGGAGAAGACTTGATATAAGCCATCCTTATACATAAAGAAGGTTTTTGCTGGAGCACTGAGGTTGGAGTGAGTCCCTTGGATATTGACACAGTTTTAGGGGAATGTGTGTTATGTACACATGAGCTATTTTTTTTTTTTATCACTTTACTGGGTTTACTAAGAAGTCAAACTGTTGGTTTATTGGTATGGTTTAGGATTTTCTGTATGGTCAGCCCCAAAACATGACTGAGGGGTGCACAGATGTAGCATTCAGATGCCAGATCTGGGTCAGTAGCCAGAAGCAATCTGTGAGTATTGTTTATAGTCTGTATTAGATCTATCTCTGTGTAAATGGCCAGCCTGGACCTAATCTTTTTTTATCTCTTTGATTATTGGACTTCTTTGACTGTTGGCCAAACTGTGGTTTAGACCTTTTTGACTAGCATATCTCAATGAGCATTGTGGTCATTATTACTTATCCCAGCACCTGTCCCAGGTATCAAGTGGTAAAGTTGGATCATCACAGTTTGTCCTTTTAGCCATTTGAGATCCCATGGGTCAGGTATAACTATTTTAAGTGGATTATACTGTTTGTTTATAAGTATGGCAATTTGAAGATTGCATGTCTTTTTAAAATTTGACTTTGTTGTCCTTGGAACTTTCCAAAGATTATTGTTTGTCCTTTTGACTTTATTTTATAGTATTGTTGTTTTTGACTATGTCTTTTATAATCTATCACTCCCGGCCAGCCATAATGCTGGTGTGGGCATCCATCTAATGTAAGGGGCAGGGGATGCCCTTTGGGTTTTTATTTAATTATTTTAATTAGTTTGGTTTGGGAATCAAACTTTGAATCTTCAGGCTTGTATATACTCAGTTTAAAGACTCAATGTCCCACATTTATCTTAAACATATAGGAACCCAGAAGAGTGAGATAATATATCAATATGTGATAGCAAGCCAGCATTTTTGGCAAGTGCTCAAGTCTCTTGGGCCACTAGCACCTAGACTGATGTCAAAGATGAACCCAGTTAGAACTAAACACACAACAACAATAGTGTGTAGGAAAGTCCCAGACAATAAGGCAGCACAAGTGTTTATGAGTCTTTTAGCTGTATGATAACCTGTCAGCAGGGCTTGTGAGAGCATTTTCTCCTTTAACCTTTTTACCTATGCATTGACCTGTCCCGGCCCACGGGTAAGTCAACGGAGACCCTAGAGGGGGGGTGAGAATGACAAAGGACAGGGGACATGAGAGATGGAGACAAGACAGGTTTCTGATCAAGTCTCGTTTATTGCGGAAGCTGCTACAACATATATACCGTAGGGCTAGAGGGGAGGAGCAAGAGGAGGGTACTGGGGCTACTTCCTTGTTGCCGGGTAGATTTGCAGCAGGCCCGGATATGTCCGTAAAAGGCACTCAAGAGTTCTAGCGGGGGGGCAAGGCCCCCCACATTGACCTGTCAGGTTTTGGAGTGACAGGAGCAGGGCTTTGAGAGTGCTGTCTCAGCAGGGTCACCTTTAGCAGGTTTGCTGGATCTGGCTGCCACATTCAGAAGTATTTGGATGAAATTTTTTGAATTTTGAATGATGGATTTAAGGCTGGATTTTTGCAAATTTTATTGCTGTGGGAGTTATCATAACAATAACATAAGGCCCTATTTAAGTTGGGGTGAGGGAGTCTTTTTAAACATCTTTTATATAAATTTGGTCTTCTGGTTCAAATGAATGAGCAGGAGTGTCTGTGGGGATATTATCCCTTTTCCCATAACATTTGTGAAGCTAATGAAAAACCTGTCCTAAAGCTTTAAGCTGTTGGTTAAGCATTAGGCTCTCTACTTTTTGTGTGTTGCCTCTAAGGCTTTTAATCAATGGTGGTGGGCTTTTGAACAGGATCTCAAATGGGGAGAATTTTTTTTTGTTAGGTATATTTTTAATTTTTCTCAAGGCATAGGGTAAGTGATCTACCCAAGGGGCCTTGGTTTCTAAGCAATATTTGGTTAGAGCTAACTTTATGGTTTTATTTATCCTTTTTATTTTTTTTGAACTTTGTGGATGATAGCTGGCATGGAAGTTTTATTTTATCTTTAGCAACTTAGACAATTTTTGGAGTATTTTTGTTATAAACCCTGGACCATTATCACTGCCGATATAACTTGGTCTCTTTTCAGTGGTCTTTTTTTTGACTCACTACAAAGGAGGAGGTCATCTACATATTGTAACATGCAGCAATTATATTGAGCATGTGGGAAATACTTTAAGTCTGAGGCCAGTGGCTCACCAAACAAAGTAGGAGCATTATTGAATCCCTGCAGTAGTCAGGTCCAGATCAGCTGTCCTTTTTGTCTTGTTTCTGGATCTTTTCATTCGAAGGTGAAAAGTGGCTGACTTACTGGGGCAACTTGAAGGCAGAAGAATGTATCTTTTAAATCTAGGCAGGAAAACCATTTTGCCTTTGCAGGAATCAGGCTGAGCATGATGTAAGGGTTAGGAATGGCTGGATGTCATGTAACAGTGGCCTGGTTAATGGGCTTCAAGTCTTGTATGGGTCTGTAATTACTGTTAGGCTTCTTTATTGGGAGGAGAGGTGTATTTCAAGGTGATCGACATTTTACAAGGGCCTATCTTTTTAAAATCTATTTAAATGGGAGTGGATTTTTTCACTGAGCCTCTTCTGCCATCAGATACTGTCGAAGGGTCACTGGAAGGGTACCAGACTTGAGTTTTACTGCCATCAGGCATATCTTCTTGCAAGGCTAGGTGGGCTGTCTTTACCCCAGACTCATGGGAACAATGTCCTAAGTTTTTTTTTATCTTCTTGTGTCTCTCAGATTTTAGTTTTATCACCCTCAAAAAATTGCCAATTTTTTTCCCAGGGAACTGTGGACCAGCAGGATGTGACTGTTAGGGGTAGTGTTCAGGCCCAGATGGGCATCACCTGTGTCTCTATCAAATGTGATGGTGGCCTCCAGCTTAGAGAGAAAGTTTTTCCCCAAGAATGAAATGGGACATTCAGGCATGCATAAGAACTTGTGAGTCACTTGATGTCCCCCAATCATACATGTCCTGTGCTGGCAAAAAGTCTTTAGTGGGGATTCCCATGGCCCCAGTAACTTGAGTATGCCATGTGCTTAGAGGGGCAACTGAGTCACAATAGAATATTCTGCTCCACTGTCCACCATAAAGATAATGTTGTGGTCCCCGACTTTGGCTTTGACTAGGGGCTTATGGGGACCTAGATTTAAGGAGCCCTGTCACCCCTATTCATCCTCTTTTCCTGCCAAAGAGAAGAGAGTGGAAGGGAAAACATTCTCTTTTTCTTGCTGTCTCTTTTCCTGTCTCCTCTTCTGGAGCATTGGGCATCTGTTTTTGTTATATCCATGTTCTTTACAGTATGCACATTGGTCTGAATCCAAATTAGCATTCACTGGTCCTTTTGGCAAGTTTCCCTGTGCATTTTGCTTCCAGTGGGAGCTCTCAGGTGGGGTTTTTTTCTTTTACTTTTCAGCACAGGTTGGCCCAGCACTGCCACCAGGAGACTGACCTTTTGTCTGGTTTGGCAGTCTGTTTTTTTGTTTTTGCTTTTGTTTATTTTTCTTGTTCCTGGTTTACATAGACATTTTGGGCAGTGAGAATCAGCTGGGTGATATTTATCCCTACCCAGCCTTCTTGTTTTTGAATCTTCCTTCAAATGTCTGCTGTAGCCTGAGTTATGAATGCAGTGTTGACTATTTGCTGATTTCCAGGGGCCTTGGGGTCAAAGGGTGAATATGTCCTGTAGGCTTCACACAGCAGCTTGTAGAACTTTTGGGGGCTTTTATCTTTTTCCTGAAGGGTTTTTGCTATCTTAGTTATGTTATGTTGCCTCTGAGCTCTTGCTTCCATCCCCTTTATGAGGGCTTTGCAGTACTTCTTGAGTCTCCCTAATGCTCCAGCCATGTTGGGGTCCCAATTGGGTTTATCACAAGGCAGGTGATCATTTATCCATTGTTTTTTATTTGTCTCATCTTGGGGTACCTGGGTCTTGAGGTATTGTCTTGCCCCATCCATGACTCATCTGCATTCCTTGGTCTTGAGGGGTGCCATCATCAATTTTTGACAGTCTTCCCAATTTGGATGGTGTATCCAAAAAATGGAGGTCAGGAGTCTAGTCATTGCCTCTGGTTTTTTTGAGTAGGAAGGAATATGATTTTTTAAATTCAGCAAATCAGTGGAGCTAAAATGCTGATGTATGAGGATGGAGGGACCTCCTGCTGGATTGGGATACTCTCTGAGGGGCATCTGGAGATGGACAGAATGGAGGTGGTGAGCCACTGGACTAGTGGGGTCTTTATCTGAAACAGATGTGGATGTAGGATCTTGGAGTGGCTGGGTTGAATCAGGTGAGGCTGGGACTAGTGCTGATAGTGCTGAGACTGGCACTGAAGCTGCAGGGGCTGCTGCTGATGCTGCAGAGGCCCAGGGAAGGGCTGGAGCAGTCAGGTAAGGAGGAGAAAAGTCTAAATTCTCTTGGTCTGTGTCCAAAAGGACTGGTTTTTTTTCCAGCATTGTTCTCTTTCTGACGGAGGACCAGGATAGTGCTTTTTGCTTCCAGGGTGCACATATGAAGCCAATTATGGCACAATTTGAGCCATGAATCAATATAGGGAAATTGAAGTGCATGTTCCTGTCCAGGGGTGCTGACCTCTTGCCAGATGGACCAGATTAGACCCCCATCTAGGGATCCCTTAGGTGACCAAGCTGGGCAAAGCTTGGGCCATTCTAACTCACAAAAAGTTCTAAGCTTTGGGGGTTTTATCTTAATACCATAATCTCCAGTAAAACCTTTCTTAAAATTCTTAAGCATGCATTTTAATACAGTAGGATGAGACGTTTTTGTCCCCATGTTGGGCCGATCAGGTGTGTGTATGGGTACCCTTGTACAGAGACACAAGACAAAGGAGGGTGACCATCAGAGATGATCCACACAGGCACCTGTCTGGCTGTGTGATCAGGACCATCCAGGCATATTGGTGTATTTATCTCATTGCAAGAGCACCCACTTAGCCCTTCATTAGACATCCACAGAATCACAGATCAGGCCCAAGCACATCTGTAAACTCAGGGGAATATTTAAGCACAGAGGTGCCCCCCCTTTAGTCATGGACACAGACAGAACAGCCTATGATATTAAGCTGTCCTTTCACACTCATTCTCACAATCATGCACAGTAATTCAGAGGTTAAACATTCCCACCCCCCTGGAATAGCCTTAACTCAATTTTCACCAACAGCATTACAAAGGTCTCTCCAGGAGCTCAAAAGGCCCCTACCAAAGGGGAATGTGATATTACCAAACAAGGGGTGATCAGGACCTTCTTCTGACTTGCATAAGGAAATAAATTGAAATTGAGACTCTAGGGCTTTTCCCAGGGTGGTCTACCATATCCAGAGTCAGTCAATCACACAGTCACTCACTCAGTCCCATGTCTCCTTGTCTCTTGTTCTGGATCCAGTCAAGCTGCTGTTGACAGGTTGGCATTGTGAGTCATGGGGGGGGGAACTCTCCCAGGGGCATCCTTCCACCCAGAAGAGTTAGAAGGGCAAGCATGTTCTGGCAAGGTTTGAGCCATTGGCCAAGTGGCCAGAAGATTATCTTGATTCCTGGCCAATGCACCAAATGTTGCAGCAAGGGAGTTGAAATGACCTTTCAGAGACAAGAGAGCAGGGTAAAATTAAAAAGTTTATTGCCAGGCAAGGACAGCCTCAGGAAACAAGACCTTCTAGGCTGGCCACATGTTCACAGTTTCTTCTTTTCATGCCTTTTACAGGCCAGCTTGCAGTTGCACACCAGAATGTGGCAAGGGCATGATAAAGCAGCATTAGGTGGCAAGGGTATCATAAGTTGCAATTACAAAATGTAGCAAGGGTGTGGTACAGCAACATTAGGTATAGGGTTCTTAGATAAACATACTTCAAAGCTAACTTCTAATTTCTCTGGGAGCAGGCTGCCACCACAAGAAAGAGAAGGCTTAACCTTGTCAGAAAAAGGAAAGAAAAGGCCCAAATCCATGCAATTAGGAATGAAAAGGGTGAAATTATAACAGACCCAGCAGAAATTCAGAGGATCATCAATACCTACTTCCAGAACCTATACACCAATAAGATGGACAACACAGAAGAAATGGACAGATTCCTAGATACATATGAATTACCAAAGTTGAACAAAGAAGACCTAAAAATTCTGAACAACCCAATATCAGCCAATGAAATTGAAAATGGAATTAAAAACTTATCAACTAAGAAAAGCCCGGGCCCTGATGGCTTCACTGCTGAATTCTACAAGACATTTAGAGAGGAACTACTGCCACTACTGTTTAAACTCTTCAATGAACTTGAAAGGGAAGCAATACTCCCAAATTCATTCCTGGAAGCAAACATCACCTTGATCCCCAAAGCAGAGAAAGACCCAACTGAAAAAGAGAACTATAGGCCAATCTCACTAATGAACATAGATGCAAAAATCCTTAATAACACACTGGCAAACAGAATGCAGAACATCATCAAGAAGATCATACACCCCGATCAAGTGGGATTCATCCTAGGGATGCAGGGAAGTTCAATATATGCAAATCAATCAATGTAATACACTATATCAATAGAACCAAGGACAAAAACCATATGATTATCTCCATAGATGCAGAAAAAGCATTTGACAAAATCCAACATGCATTTATGATAAAAATCCTACAAAAAATTGGAATAGATGGTCTCTACCTCAAACTGATAGAAGCCAGCTATGAAAAACCAACAGCCAATATCATACTCAATGGTCAAAAACTGAAATTCTTCACACTAAAATCAGGAACAAGAAAAGGATGTCCACTATCACCACTCTTGTTCAATATAGTTCTGGAAACATTAGCCATGACAATTAGACAAGAGAAAGAAATAAAAGGAATAAAGATAGGAAATGAAGAAGTCAAATTGTCATTATTTGCAGATGACATGATACTCTGTATAGAAGACAAGAACTCCACCAAAAGTCTTCTAGACTTAATAAGTAAATACAGTCAAGTAGCTGGTTACAAGGTCAACACACAAAAATCAATAGCTTTCCTCTAAACCAATGACAGACTCACTGAGAGAGAAATAGGGCAAAAAAATTCCTTTCACAATAGCATCCAAAAAACTGAAATACCTAGGAATCATCCTAATGAAAGAAATCAAAGACCTCATCTCTGAAAACTATGGCACTCTGAAAAGAGAGATTGAAGATGATATCAGAAAATGGACAGACATCCCCTGCTCCTGGGTAGGAAGGGTTAATATAGTGAAAATGGCCATACTTCCAAAACTGCTATATAGATTTAGTGCAATTCCAATTGAGATCCCAGCAGCATACTTCATAGACCTCGAGAAAACAATCCAAAAATTCATTTGTAACAAGAAGAGACCCAGAATAGCAAGAGCAATTCTAGGTAACAGAGACATGGCAGGGGGTATCCCAATCCCCAACCTGCAATTATACTACAAAGCTACTGTGATAAAAACAGCATGGTACTGGCAAAGAAACAGACTTGAGGACCAGTGGAAAAGATTAGAAGATGCAGAAACAATGCCAGACACACTCAGCCATCTCATCTTTGATAAAGGAGCCAAACACCCTCACTGGAGGAAAGATAGCCTCTTTAATAAATGGTGCTGGAAAAATTGGGCTTCAACTTGCCAAAGATTAAAACTAGACCTATATCTCTCACCATGCACTAAACTAAAGTCAAAATGGATTAAAGATCTCAATATTAAAATAGAAACTCTGAACCAGTTGGAACAGAGGTTAGGTAGAACCCTTGAAGACATCGGTGTAGGAAAAGATTTTATGAACAAAACCTCAGTTGCCCGTGAACTAGCACAAACAATCAACAAGTGGGATCTCTTCTTATTAAAAGGCTTCTGCACAGCAAGAGAAACCACCAGCAGTGTGAAGAGACAACCCACAATGTAGGAAAAAATCTTCACCTGCTCTTCCTCAGACAAAGGTCTACTATCTCAAATCTATAAAGAACTTAAAAAGATCAGACCTCCCAAATTTAAAGACCCAATCAAAAAATGGGCATCTGAAATGAACAGACATTTCTCTGACAAAGAAGTAGAAATAGCAAATAAATACATGAAAAAATGTTCAACATCACTGGTCATTTGAGAGATGCAAATGAAAACAATGCTGAGATTCCACTTCACTCCAGAAAGAATGGCTGCTATCATGAAATTATCCAATAACAAATGCTGGTGGGGCTGTGGGGAAAGAGGAACATTGTTCCACTGCTGGTGGGAGTGTAGACTGGTGCAAGCACTGTGGAAATCAGCATGGAGATACCTCAAAGAACTAGGACTGGAAGTCCCATTTGACCCCACTATCCCACTGCTGGGGATCTTCCCTAAAGAATTCAAAGAATCATACCACAGTGATATATGTGCACCCATGTTCATAGCAGCACAGTTTGTAATAGCTAAAACTTGGAAACAGCCCAAATGCCCATCAACTGGAGACTGGATAAAGAAAATGTGTTGTTTTTATAAAATGGAGTACTACTCAGCCATAAAAAATGAGAAATTAGAGACATTTATAGCTAAGTGGATGCACATTGAGGTGATAATCCTAAGTGAAATAAATAGGACACACATGAATAAATACCAAATAGTTTCTCTGGTGTGAGAAACTGAAAGTGTAAATAAGGACTAAATGTATAATAGGTCATGTGAAATAGGAAGAAAAGGGGCAAAGGGGAAGGAAGTGGGAGGTCTAGGGGAAAGGATAGAAGGGAATGGGATTAATATGAGAAAATAGAAAAATAGGAACAAAGTCTTTTTAAATAGGGAGGACTGGAGGGGTTGAAGGGTGGGCTGGGCAAGGGTGAAAAATAAGAACCAAGAGAGACTATGTAAAGGTGCAAATTTCCAATGATGTATGTCATTATATTGTATACCTAGAATGTACCAATGATTGGAATGAATAATTGATAATGTAAAATAGGAAGAAAAGGTCCAAAGGGGTAGGGGTAGTGGGAGGGGTAGGGGAAAGGAAAGAAGGGAAAGGAAAAATGATGAGAAATGGAAATAAAGTCTTTGTAAATAGGGAAGGGTGGAGGGTGTGAAGGGAGGGCTAGGAATGGGGAAAAAATAAGAACCAAGATGCATTTATGTAAAGGTACAATTCCCAATGAGAAATATAATTGTGTTGTATACCTACAATGTACCAATAAAAGAATTTAATACAAAAAAAGAAAATTAAGAGAAGGCTCACCGAGAGTTTCCAAGCAGGGACAATTTTGCACAAGTTTTAAACCACACAAGTTTCAAACAAGGTTTTCACACAGAGTTTATTAATAAATATTTTACAATAATTATCCATTATGTTTGGTAGCTTTTTCTGCCTCAGTAGCTGGAAGTGGTGATGCATGCTGAAATCCTAATCCTTGGGAGCCCTAGTGGGAGGATCACTGTGAGTTGGAGCCCAGCCTGGAGTACATAGTTCAACACCAGCCTGAACTACACAGCAAGACCCTGTCTAAACAAACAAAAACAACCCCCCCCAAAAAACAAATAAAGAAAGATCTTGTGATTTTCTTCTCCCTCAGCCCACCCAACTGCTGGGATTATAGGCATGTGTACCATAACTGGCTGTCTAATTTTATCCATGCATAGTATTTTTCTCTGTGATTATGTTGCAAATTTTTAAAAAAAATATTGATAATGTTTTATAAAGGTGGATATATAAATCCTTGGAGGTGTATGACTATTTCTTGTTGATAAAGTACTTTACAGTGCTATGTGAAGAAGGTTTTCTTGTATAAAATAAAATATTGACACAGACTGAAACAAGTAGCAGTAGACCATCATTTAACTTCTTTGAAGGCTGATGTTAGGAATTTATGCAAAGGGACCGGGGATTTAGCTCAGTGGGCAGCAAGTGCAAGGTCCTGAGTTCAATCCCTGGTACTGGAGAAAAAAAAGAAATTTGTGCAAAAAGTTCAATCTTAAAAGAAAAAAAAGTTCAATCTTCCAATAAAATGTTTTTAAGAATATTGTTTCTTCCCTAAAAAGTTCATTATATTCACATGCCATAAGTACATTCTTGCACTTTGGATTCTATTAATAGCAAATCATTTTTAAACTTATACTGTGTCAAAAACCCATCCTTAAACAAACCTAAACGAAAGACCATTTGTTTCTCTGTAGTTATCATGTGTATACTAACATTAATTCTTAAAAAATTGAGAGCTATTCCTTTATACTATATTTTCTGATTTGAAATCGCATGAGTTTTTGTATTCATATAGTTTTAGTGAGTATTAAAACTATGAGAAAGACTTCTTTTCCAGTTGATCTCTGACAAGATAGATCTTGTTGTTGTTAATACTTTTATCATCTATGGATAATGATTTTGCCTCTTCCATTTCAATCCTTATGTCACTTATTTCTCTTCTCTGCATCATAACATGACACATGAATTTTGCTCTCATGTGACAGAACAGTGGAGATAGTGAATATCCTTGACTCATATCTGATTCTAAAAAAATTCATGTAGAGTGTCTCCATTTACAGTCCCATATGTTAGTTTTGTGGTATATGTACTTTATGTAGTTGTTAATCACTTTTGGTTTTTTATTGGGGACATAAATAAAGAATTAATAGAAAATAAGATTTAGAAATCATATTTATGCCAAGATTCAAATAGTCACATGAAGTTTTTCTTTGTAGATTTACATTTCTGATGCTGAACTATCCTAATCTTTGATAAAATATACAAACAATATTTATTATATTGTGGCTGACTGTGTGTGTGTATGTGTCTCTGTGTGTTGATGTGTATGTAGTACTTCATATTGGACCTAGGGCATCACATATGCTAAGGACTGATGCTGCCACTTAGCTTTCTGCCAAGATAAGAAGCTGTTTGGTAATCAACCCTTGTAATTTAGCATTTAATATTTTATCCTGGCTTTGAAAATCTGCCTCCATAGGTGTTATAGCTTTGTCTTGTAAACATGTTGCCTGGTTTAAGGTAAAAGTCGTACTAACTTGATGAAATTTCTACAGAGGTTTCTTATGTATGTATGTATGTATTTTTTGATACTGGGGATCAAACTCAGGACCTTGTGCTTGTAAGGCAGGTGGCAGCACCACTGAGCTAAATCCCCAGCCATCTCACTAGTAGCCAGGCTGGCTTTGAACTCAGGGCAATCCTCCTGTCTCAGTCTCCCAAGTCCTGGGATTACAGGTATGTACCACCATGCATGGCTCCCTACCCCCTTTTTTAAATTAGACATAGGAAACCTTGTCTAGCTGAGCATATCTTTTTTTTATATAATGGTTGCATTGGTATGTATTTTATATATATAACAAATACAATCCCAGAGGCCAGGAGGAGGCTCCCCAGCTGCCATTCCACCACTCCCAGGGCAGAGGAGGTGAGCCAGTCCCAGCACCCCAGAGGAGGCTCCCCAGCTGCTATTCCAACTGCTCCCAGGGCAGAGGAGGTGAGGCAAACCCAGGGCCCAGGAGGAGGCTCCCAGACTGCCATTCCACTGCTCCCAGGGAAGAGGAGGTGAGCCAATCCCAGCACCCAGGAGGAGGTTCCCTGGCCACCATTCCACTACTCTTGGGGCAGAGGAGATGAGCCAATCCCAGTGCCCAGGAGGAGGCCCCCTGGTCACCATTCCACTGCTCCCAGAGCAGAGGGGGTGAGCCAACACCAGGGCCCAGGAGATTTCCCAGCTGTCACTCCATCACTCCCAGGGCAGAGGAGGTGAGCCAATCCCAGCACCGAGGATGAGGCTCCCTGGCTGTCATTCCACCACTCTCAGGGCAGGGGAAGTGAGCTGTTGGGGCACCAGCAGCATCCTCTCTCCCATAGAAATGAGAATACATGTAAACAAGCCTCAAAAACAGACTTCCAAATCACCTACAACAACCCCAAAGGGAAAGGAGATGGAACACTCTGATACTCAACAACCTGAACTGCCAACAAGAGGATCTGGAAAATATGAAATCATAAATAATTTCTCAGATATCTGCAGAGAATGTACCCATAGTGCAAGACATGCTTAATAAATCTAGAGTGGACACAGATAAAAAAAATACAGGAATTGAAGAACATGATTTAATCCCAACATGGGAAAAAATGGAATCCATAAAACAGATACAAACAGATTTTCAGGAGATTAAAAACTCCACTGAAAGTCTACACAGCAAAATGAACCAATGTGAGGACATGTAGGGAACAGGGAAAGGGGACATTACTAGAACCTGTGCAGTTAAGTCCTAGTCTCCTGCGAGCCACAGCAGTACATGGCAAATTACAGGAAAGGTAGAAAAATGAGACTGAGAAGAAGCTGAGCTTTGGGTCTGATCAGTGCTGCTCTGGGCAGCAAAGATGAAAGCCCCCAGTTTACTGCACCTTTTATTCAGTACATTGGGAGAAGCAAAGTGTAACAGATGGCTTGCAGAGAGTTCAGTACATCCTGTGTAAATAAGATGTAACAATCCAAGAAAAAGGAGGAACTGAGTAGGTGTTTGTTCCTCCCAGGATGTTTCTTATTCTGGAGAATCACAGACAGCATCACCGGATTATTGAGGTCTCAGTTGTGATTGGAGGCCAAAATGCAATTATGTCTCAGAATTCCATAGCTGGGTTGTAGGCAGGAGAACTAGGCTAACCAAATGATTTTTCCCTAAAATTATGTAGCATTGCTCCCAACAAGGACAGAATTTCAGATATAGAAGATAAGATTGTAATTAGTGACCAGGAAAAGAAAAATTGCTTTAAAATTATAAGGGACCATGAGAAATCAATCCAGCAGCTGCTAGACGATGCAAAGAAGAATAACATGAGACTGATCAGAGTCAATGAAGAAACAGGAGAGAGTTCAGATGACATAAAAAAAACTTCACAGAAATGATGGCAGAAATGTTCTCAAGCAGGGGTAAAGAACCTGATGTACAGATAAGTGAGGCATATAGGGCTCCAACTAGCCTTGATCAAAAAAAATCTACACATAGGCATATAATTGTTAGGATTCCAGACACCCAACAGAAGAACAAAATTCTACAAGCAGTGAGAGAAAAGAAACAAATCACATATGAAAGAAAGTGCATCAGACTCAACACACTTCTCAATACAAATCCTCAAGGCAGGAAGAGTTTGAAGTGACATATTTCAAGCCCTAAAGGAAAACAGCCTCCAACCCAGATTGATGTACCCTGCAAAACTATCTTTCAAAGTTGATGGAGAAATAAGATACTTTCATGATAAAGAGCACTGTAGGAACTTCATGAATATCAAACCTGCACTCTAAACATTTAGATAATATACTAGGAAAAGACAAATGATCACAACCCCAGAAAGCCCAGCAGAATGAATTTGTTGGACATGACAAATTAAATGCAAAGGGGGAGGATACAACAAAAAGAAAAAGTCATGAAAAGGCTTTTAAAACTTTTAACTTCATCTCAATAATGAGTGTATAACTCAATCTTGTTACTGTACTGATTAGTATTTTCCTGATTCTAGTGTTGCACACCTTTCCTTGTGCTGAACTGGCTATCATCTTCTAGTGTCTACTTTTTAATTGGGTTGTCTATTAATGAGCTGTAAGAGTTCTTTGTATATTATGGTCATAGGTTATATGCATTGTAAGTATGGTTTAAGGACTACTTTACATTTTAATGTCATTTAAAGTTTTAAATTTTGATGGAATCTCATTTATCAATGTTTTTCTTTTATACATCATGATTTTTGTATCTCAGGAAGTCCTTGCCTACACTAAATTCATAAACATTTTCCCTATTAATTTCTTCTTAAAGTTTTATAGTTTTAGTTGTTCATATTTGTTCATAGATTCTTTCAAGTTATTTTTATGTACGGAAATAAAGGGTTGAGGTTCAGTTTTTATATATGGATACCAGGTGTTCTAATGCCATTTCCTGAAAACACTATCTTTTCCTCTGCTCTTGAATTGAGTTTATATTCTATAAAATGTTAATGTCAAATAATCTTTCAAAACTCAGTGCACCGTATATGTGTGGTTCTATTTCTAGGTTCTCTGTTTTATTCCAACAATCTATATGTCTTTCCTTACACCAATACTTCCTTGATTACTGTAGCTTTAGAGGAAGTCTTAAAATTTGGTACTAAATGTCTTCCAACACTTTTTTTTCTTTTTCTTTTTACTTTTCTAGGTGCTTTGTATTCCTCCATAACTTTTAAATTTCAATATCCAATTCTTCATTTATAGCAAGTATATATAGACCTGAATTTTTATATATACCTTGTGTTTTCTAATCCTGCTAAATTCAAGTACAAGTTCTAGGGGCTCCTAGAGATTTATTATTTTCTCTGTAGATGATCATTTCATCTACATATAAAAATTTTGCTTCTACCTTGCCAATTCCATCCTAATTGTGTCTTCTTCTTTTTTTTTTTTTTAACTGGGGATCAAACTCAGGTCCTTGTGCTTGTGCAGCAGGCAGCAAAACCACTGAGCTAAATCCCTGGCCCCTAATTGTGTCATTTTTTTGCCAAACTATTTTGACTTAGGCCTGTGTTTCAAAGTTTAATGGACAGATGAAGAGTAGGCATATCTGCCCTTGTTCCCCACCTTGGGGAGAAAGCATTGTACCTTCTCCATTCATATAAGGTATTTTTGCTGGAAGTATGGAGTACATGTCTTTAATCTGTTGAGAAGGTTCTGTTCTACTTCTAGTCTCCTGATAGCTTTTACCATGAACAGCTGTAGAATTTAGTCCGATACTTTTTCTCCAACTAGTGACAGGATCATATGGCTTTTTCCTTTCCTCTGTTAAAATGATGACTTTTGGGGGTGGCTCTTCCAATGCTGAACCAACACTACCATCCCTATAATAAAACCACTTTCTCCATACTGCCAGATCTGACTTCTAATAGTTTGTTTTGTTAAACAAATTTCTATCTATGTTCATACATTTTTCTTCTATTATCTTTATCCAGTTTTAGGATTAGGACAATGTTATTTCCTAAAATGAGGGGAGACATGTTCCTTCTTTTTTCTGCTTTAAATGTTTGATATAATTTATCATTTAAAATGTATATGAGCCTGCTGCTGTCATATAGGTAGGTTTTCAAGCTAGGAATATACTTTCTTTAATAGGTGCTATTCAAATTTTATATTTCCTCCAGAGTTAGTTTCATTAATTTGTCTTCTGAGGTACTTCTTAGAAGTTGTCAAATTTATTTCAAGAAAGATTTTTGTAATATGCATTCTATATCCTTTTAAATTCTGTAAAATCTGTGGTAATGTTTCCTAGATCTTGATAGTGTAATTTAAAAAATGTATAAGTGATATTGTGTAATAGGAAGAAAAGGTCTAAAGGAGCTGCGGAAGTGGGAGGGGCAGGGGAAATGAAAGAAGGAAAAAGAAAAGATATGAGAAATGGAAAAAAATGGACACAAAGTCTTTGCACACAGGGAAGGCTGGAGGGGATGAAGGAAGGGCAGGGGAAGGGGAAAAAATAAGAACCAAGATATTCATGTAATGGTATAAGATCCCAATGATAAATGTAACTGCATTTAATACCTAAAATGTACCAATAAACTTAATGGGAGAAAAACCCAAACACATTCATGATGAGGAATTGGTGTATATACATATATCATCTTTTTCTTTTGGTACTAGGGATCAAACTCGGGAACCTTATGCTTGGGAGGCAAGCAGCAGAACCACTGAGTTAAATCCCTGGACCTATATCATCTCTATTATTGTAAAGTTTCATGGAAGCATCTGTAATCCCACTGCGAGATGAATTTATGAAGGGAATTTTCTGTTTGTCATTTGAGTTGCTTGCCAACTTGTTGGATTCTCCACAATTCTTTATTCATGTAACATGTTTGAAATTTTACATACTCGTAAGAATTTATATCTATTATCTAAAGTTCATTAAATGATGATTTAATTATACTTTTTATCTTAAAATATCCTTGATCTGCCAGGTGCAGTGGTACAGTATGCTCATGTAAACCCAGCATTCCAGAGGCTATCAACAGGAACAAAATTGGGTGGCCAACATGGGCTAATAGTGACTTTCTAAGACATTAAAATATCAGTGGTCTTTGCAAATATTTCTCATTTTCCCAGTGAGTTTTGCTGTTACACTTGCCTCATTATTCCCTGTCTTGTTCATATTTTTTAGATTATTGATTTCAGTTTTATTAATTATGGTTGTATTTTTCTCATGAACTGTTTTCTAAACATATTCCTTAAAATGTCTATATTTAGGGGCCAGGGATTTAGCTCAGCAGTTCCACCACCTGCTGCACAAGTGCAAGGACTTGAGTTCGATCCCCTGTACCAAAAAAAAAAGTCTATATTTCATTGAAAGGTTATTTCAAACTTTGACAGTATTCTTAAATTGTCACTAATTCTAATTATTTTAGAATTCATTTTGTGACATATTTGAAATAGATAATTTAAGAAGGAAATTTGCATCAAAAACACATGGGTGAACTGCCTGTTGTTCAGTCATAAAGCACATGCTTATGGACTCTGAGGCCCTGGATTCCCTACCTGGCACTGAGAAATGAAAACAAATGAGAGTTGTAAATCTATTCACACTCTACAGCTTCTAATTTTTCTGTATTATAATTGAGATAATATTTATATTTAGTAAGTGGAGGAAGAGTGTATATGTTCTAACAAAATTTTTGTAAAACTTGTCTGTTGGTTTGGAAATATTCATTCTGTTTTTAAAAATGGTCTAAATATATCTAACACCTAGTGCATGAATATTATTAACTGACAGAATGAATCATTTACACTTTTCATTTCTTAAGTTAGTTAAAATTTAGAACTACAATAATTACCTATGTAATATAGATTTAACTATTTCTACTTCTATCTCAGTGGAGTTGTGCTATTTATTCCTTGAATTCCAGAGATCATTTCACATGTTTCTGACTTTATGGTGGTTGCCTATCAATACAAAGTCGTTAAAATTGTGATCTCCTTGCTTCATATCCCCAATATGCTGTACTTGCATGTGTATAGCACCATCTCTTTGTGCTTGCTCTTTCTTCTTTCTTTCTTTCTTTCTTTCTTTCTTTCTTTCTTTCTTTCTTTCTCTCTCTCTTTCTTTCTCTCTTTCTTTTTCTTTCTATATCTCTGTCTGACTTTCTTTTTTCTTTCTTTTTCAGTTTTTTGAGACAGGGTCTCACTATGTAGTTCAGACTGGACTTGAGTTCACTATAAAACTCTAGGCATACACCTCTCTTAATTTCCCAAGTGCTGGAATGACAGGCATGTCCCATCTCACCCAAATCTCTTTTTTCAAAGAATGTGAAATAAGATGCATGGAGTTAAAAATCAATATTACAAATGTAAACCAATATACAATGGTACCTTGTTTTATGAACTTAATTTGTTTTACAGTTTGGGGAAGATGGATGTGTTAGTGTGGGAAAGATGGCCATAGTGGTGTTTGTCACTGAATGTGGAGTGCTAATGGAGGCAAATTTTTGTTGAATGCTTTTGTTTGCAAACCAACTTGCAAACAAAAGCATTTATGAAATGAGGTATTACTGTATTTTTAAATAATTAATTGAGACAAACACTTTCAAAACAAACTTTTTATATAACAACCCAATTCAGATGTTTCCTAGAACATGCACACTGTGAGAACCTCGATCATCAGTGCCTAACAGTAATTGCACCAAATGCATGCACGTTCTTGTACTCAGTGCTAAAAAAAAAAAGAAAAACCTATTAGTTACTAAATTCTGGTTTAAGGCCTTAATACATTGGTCTCATTTTACTCTATCACCACAGTGAATTCTAAGAGAATAATTATTAAGTAGGTGAGGAAAGAGACAGTAATGCACAAAAAATTGTTCATCAACATAGAATTTTTTTATTTTATTTTGTTTTTGGTACCTGGGATTGAACTCAGGAGCTTGCACTTGTGAGGCAGGTGCAGTGCCACTGAGCTAAATCTCTGGCCCAACATAGAAGTATTTAGAAACAGTTATTCAGCTCTTAGGCTCCTATGCTCATTTTTCACCTGGTGGCCACTGAACAAATCAAAGGAGTCTATGTATTTTATTAAGAATGATAAAGGATTTGTTCAAAGATAGCAATGAGGAGATGGAATGCCCTCTTTTGCTCATGGAACCATCTCCATTTAAAGGTGGGCAAAGGTAGTTTAGCTTAAGGAACTGTATGCAGGGAGCACAAAAAGGTAATGCAAATCCCCACACTGGCTTCATCCCTTCCAGTCATCTTTAGATCATTGTCCCCTTTCTTGTAGAAAAGAATTGGGCTCTAGGATTCCTGGTGTCACCTGCATATTTTGACTTTCATCTGGGGTGGGGAAGCTGTGTTTCCCCTACATCTTCAGGAGCCATTTGTCTCTAAAGGGAAAAAATCTTTTAATGTCCTATTTTTCAGCTGGGCACTGGTGATGCACATCTGCAGTCCCAGAAGTATGGAGACTAAGACAGGAGGACCATTTCGAGTTGGATACCAGCTTGGGCTACATAGTGTGTTCAAGGCCAGACTGAGCTGCATAGTGAGACACAGTGTGAAAAAAATAAAAATTAATAATAAAGTTCTATTTTTAAGTGCTTAACACAATACCATTTTATCTGTGTACAGCCTAAAATTTCACCATTGTATACAACTTTGCAGTTCATGAAGTTTATCATCATCTTGAGTGGTTATGTACCACTGCTTGTTTCTTTGTTTAAATCCCCTCCCTCTTCTCTCCCCTTCTTCCTTTCTTTAATTCCCCATCCCAATTTTTGTTCTTAGTGATATTATTAATCTTATTTCTTGTTATGACACATAATGTTTTCATTAGTTAGGATAAGAGATTCTTGAACATGGCATATCTTTATTCTATTTTTGTCTACTTTCCTTCTCACCTCTCGATCTTTTTCCCTAGGACCACTTTCCTACTGCAAGAGATCCATCTTCTAGTCCCCTTCTATCTGTTGTTTATTATTCTCTCTGTTTGTACTTTGCCTCACTCAAATGAGTGATATTATATGTGTTTAAGCTTGTGGGTCTGGTTTATTTCACCCAACTTTATATTTTCTTGGTGCATCTATTTTCCTACAATTATCTCAAATCTGTCATTCTTTATAGCATAATAGTATGCCATTTTATAATTAGATATTGTGTTCTCTTTACCCAATAATTTTTGATCGGTATACAGGCTATTTCCAGAATTTACCTATTATGAGTTGTACTGCTATAAACATTGGTGTGCATATATTGAAAGAGAAATAAATTTCTCTGTAGTTAAAGCTAGACTTGCTAACAGGGAAAGACAACTTCCCTCTAATTCTTTTAACATGACTGGGCCTGCCTGGCCCTGGCTCCCTCAAACATTGCAGGAATTTTCTTTGTTCTGACTTCCCACCATATGCAAATAAGATAAAATTCAGTGCACTGTGTCAACCAATGAACCTGCTGAATGTGAAATTCTGTAATCAATAACATTATTGGGGCCATATGTAAATGAAGGGTTGAAACTTGTAACACCACCCTTTCCCAAAGTGTATAACAACCCAGCTCTGGCTGAGTTGTGGGATCAGTCTCTTTCTTGAAAAGTCCTGACTGACCCACTGGGATCAAGAGAAAAGCTGTACACTTTGCCTATGAAACTTCTGGGTGCGTCTTTCATTCTCCTGGATTATCTGCATTGAGCTGTAGACACTAGAGCTATATATACTGGCTGGCAATATGCCACTATATTATCACTGTAGTATTGCATCTTGAGCTCTTTGGTGAAGATGTCTACAAGGGAGAGAGCTGTATCATATGGAATTTCTAATGTGTTTTTTTATTAAACCTTTTTTATTGGTACATTTTAGGTATACAATATAATGACATTCATCATTGGAAATTTGCACCTTTACATAATCTCTCTTGGTTCTTATTTTTAGTTTTAAGTATTTAGGTATATTTAGTTTTAAGTATTTAAGTATTTTTAGTTCTAATTTTAGTTTTTAAAGATATCTTCATACTGAATTTTGTAATAGTTGTACCAATTTACACTTGCACTGAAAATGAAGAGTTCCTTTTTCACCACAGCCTTACCAGCATTTGTTAATGTTTGATTTCTTAATGATTCCCACCCTTTCTGCAGTAAATTGAAATCTTAGTATTGTTTTATTTTGCATTTCTCTAATAGCCATAGATGTTGAGCATTTTTTCATATATTTGTGGACCATTTGTGTTTCTTCCTCTGTCCAGTGTCTGTTCTTTTCTCCTACCCATTTCTTGACTGGATCATTAATTTTAGGAGGTTTAATTTTGTTCCTGTTCTTAGTATATACTTAATATTAGTTCTTTATCTAAGGAGTAGCTGGAAAATTTTTTCTCCATAATCCCCTTTGTTAATTCTTACTATTCTTTCTTGTGCAATTGAGGTTCTGTTTATAAAATCCTTTCCTACACCTGTTTTCAGTGTTTTCCCTGTTTTATCTTCTCAGAGGTTTAATGTCTCTGTTTTAATGTTTAGATCTTTGATTCATTTAGATTTCAATTTAAAATATGGTGAGAGATAAGGGTCCAGTTTCAATCTTCTGCACACAGATAACCAGTTTTGCAAGTGCCACATGTTGAAGAGGCCGTCTTTCCTCCAACATATGATTTTAGTCCTTAGGTGAAATTCAAGTAGTTGAATATGTCTTGTAAAGTTTCTATATCCTCGAATCTGTTCCACTGATCCACATGCCTATTTTTGTTCCAGTACCATGACATTTTTTATCACTATTGTTTTGTAGTATAGCTTGAAGTCAGGTAATGCTATGCTTCCTTCTTTGCTCTTATTGCCCAACATTGCTTTTGCTCTTCTAGGTCTCTCCTGGTTCCACATGAACTTTAGGGTTATTTTTTCAAGATCTGTTAAGTATACTGTTGATCTTTTTGCCTGGAACTGCATGAAATCTGTATAAGAATTTTAGGAGGATGGCCATTTTGATAATATTGATTCTGGGTATCAAAGAGTGGAAGACATCTTTCCATTTTCTGATGTCCTCCTCAATCTCTTTCTTCAGAGTACTGCCGTTTTCTATGTAGAGGTCTTTCACTTCCTTGGATAGATTAATTCCTTGGTATTTCATTTTTTCTTAAATCTACTGTGAATGGTAGTATTTTCATAATTTCCTTCTCATCCTGTTTATTGTTGGTGTGCACAGATGCTAATGATTTTTTTGTGTTGATCTTGTATCCTGCTACATTGCTGAAGTTTACTTATTACTTCTAAGAGAGTTTTGGTGGAGTTCTTTGGGTCTTCTATGCTGAGTATCATGTCTTCTGCAAATAATGACAATTTGAGTTCCTGTTTTCCTGTGTGTATCCCTTTTATTTCTTTCTCTTGCCTGATTGCTCTGGCTAATGCTTCAAGTATTATGTTGAATAGAGGAGAAGATAGTAGACATCCTTTTCTTCTTCCTGATTTTTGGGGGGAATGCTTTTAGTTTTTCCACATTTAGTATGATGCAGGCTATTGGTTTATCATAAATAGCCTTTACCATATTCAGCTATGCTCTTTCTATACCTGTTTTCTTCTAGGTTTTTATAATAAAATGTTATTGGATTTGTCTAAAGATATTTCTGGATCTATTGATGTGATCATACAGTTCTTGAAATTACTTCTATTTGTGTGATGTATTACATTTATTGATGAACATTTATGTTGAACCATTCTTGCATCTCTGGAATTATACCTACTTGGTTAGGATATATGATCTTTTTGATAATGTGCTACATTCTATTTGCTAATGTCTTGTGGAGGATTTTTGCGTCTTTGTTTATTAAGAAAATTGGCTTATGGTTTTATTTTTAGTTAGGTCTTTATCTTGTTTAGGGATCAGGGTGATACTGGCTTCCATAAATGTTTGGGAGCACTGTATCTTTTTCAATTTCTTCGAAGAACTTGAGGAGTATTTGTATTATAACATCCTTAATGGTTTTGTAGAATTCAGCAGTGAATGCATCAGGTCCTGGGCTTTTTCAGTTGATAGATTCTTTATTACTGTGTCAATTTCATTGTTTGTTATTGGGTTGTTAAGCATCCTTATGTTCTCTTGGGTTACTTTTGGTAGTTTGTATATGTCTAGGAATCTGTCCATTTCTATAAAATTTGCTAATTTTTTGCAATATAATTTTTTTAGGCAGTCACTATCTTCTGGATTGCAAGTGCCTATTATGATTTCAACTTTTTTCCCCCTTTCTTGAATTTTTGTTTTTCTTTCTTTTGTCTTGATACAGGGTCTCACTAGATAGTTCAGGCTCCTCATGACCTCACTGTGCAGCCCAGAATGACCTTGAACTCCAGGTGATCCTCCTGCCTCATGTTCCCAAGTGCTGAGATTATAGGCCTCACATCCAGCTCACCTTTCTTATGTCTAATTGCATTGATGTGCGTCTTTTCACACATTCTCTTGATGAGTCTGGTAAAGGACTTATCTATTTTATTTATTCTTTCAAAGACTAACTCTTTGATTCATTGATATAAAAATTTTTTATCATCAGCTTTTTTTGTTTGTATCTCAACTATCAAGATTTTTCATAAGCTTGTTTATTTGAGCTTGCTGTATTTCTCTAGTGTGAGCATTGATTGAAATGAATTTCCTTCTTAGAACTGCTTTCATAGTGTTCCAGAGTATATTGTTAATTTTGCTGGAGCTTTTGCCTTCTCCAAAATTCCTTCTTTTGATTTCCCTTTTCATTGCACAGTGGTCTGATAGAATTCATTACAGTATTTCTATTTTTTATATTTATTGAAGCAGGCTTTGTGGACAAATACATGATCTAGTTTGGAAAAAGTACCATGTGCTGCTGAAAAAAAATATATACTCTGTTGTAGAGTGGTGGAATACTCTTATATATCAACTCTATATGTTCAATGGTAGTTCAGCTCTGAAATTTTTTATTGGTTTTTGTTTAGTTGATCTACTTCTTTGCAAAAGTAGGGTATTAAAATTCCCCTACTATGATTGTGTTAGTGTTTATTTGCTCTTTTAATTTCAGCCATTTTTGATTTATGAAGATAGGTGCTCCAGTATTTTGTGCATATGTTTATCAATGTTATCTCTTGTTGGATTGTCCCTTTAACTAGTATATAGTGACTTTCTTTGTCTCTTCCTTGTTTTAACTTGAAGTTTACAATGTCTGATATTAGCATTGCAACCCCTGCTTTTTTGGGGGGTCTGGGTGCCTGAAATGTTTTTTTCATCCTATAATTTTTAGTCTATGAATATCTTTGTGGGTTAGATGCATTTCTTGAATGGCACAGATTGTTGGTTTCTGTTTTTTGACCCAGTCTCTGGTATATGTCTTTTTTGGGGGGGCACCAGGGATCAAATTTGGGCAGCCCATGTCCTTTTTTTGGGTGGGGAATACCACCAGGGATTGAACTCAGGTCCTTCTGCTTGTGAGGCAGGCAGCAGAACCACTGAACTAAGTCCCCAGCCCCAGTCCATGTCTTTTAATTGGAAGGTTGAACCCTTAACAATGACTACTGAGATGTGTTGGTTATTACCATTGCCTTCATCTCTTGGTGTGTCCTTTGTTTTTCTTCTTCTGATGTTTTTTATTGCTGTTTTCTCCATTGACCTCAGTAGTTTTCTGTGTTTTGAGATGTGTGCTATTCATTTTATTCTGTCAAAAATATTCTTATTGTTGTGCCCAGATTGTGAAGTCCCAGAGACCACCAGGAGACCGTTTCCGATGTAAGCACACAAGGGTCGTTTATTCAAGCTTAAGCAGGGACTCTCAATTGTCACCGACGCAGCGGATCGAGATTGAGAGCCCCGAGCCTCAAAACTAGCAGGGTTTTTATTGAGTATACAACAAGCTTTGGTTGTTAGTAGCCAGGTGATTGGTTAATACTAAATACATATGAAGTGTAGGGTTTTGATTGGTTAGGCTTAGGGGGGGTTAAGGGGGTTACATATAGATTTTTGTGAGGGAGAAAAGGGGCAAAGATTAACGGCCGGTTGTTACATACTGATCGTTAGCAGACCCACTAATGGCCGCATCTATCTTGTGTGGACAGTCAGCTCATTAACTGCTTATCCTACAGATAGTGTGCCTGGAACGCTCTCTCCCCGGGTACACAGGTGGTTGGGTAATAAACTCAGGAATTTCAAGTGGTGAATTCCTAGTTTAAGCACAAATTTGAGAGAACAAAGGAGACGGCTCCAAAATGGAGTCATTTTGGTCCCACATTCCCCCCTTCTCATGATGCTATAGAGGGCCAATCATGGGCCTCTGGGGGTTAATTTTATCAAGTCGGTAGGAATTGGCTGGTATTGGGACCTGAGCACCATTAACTGAACAGCGTTAATTTGTTTTTTGATGAACGAAACTAGTCTATTGAGTATACAAGGTCTAAAGGTCAACAGTAGTAACATGATAAGCAAGGGGCCTAGCAGGGTAGAGATTAGGGTAGTTAGCCAAGGGGAAGAATTAAACCAAGATTCGAACCAGTTTTGAGATAGTTCTCTTTCTCGCTTACGTTTGGCGATGCCCTCCCTAACTTTAGCCATGGACTCTTTGACCACTCCTGAATGATCTACATAGAAGCAACATTTTTCACCTAAGGCAACGCAGAGTCCTCCCTGTAGAAGGGGGTGTCTCGTAATATTGCCCTGCGAATTACATGGTTGTAACCCAGTGTTTGTGAATTGACCGGGGGGAGGGTACACCCCTTTTTTGTTTCCCCACATTCAGGCCTTCCCCGTGACTCTAGGCTCCAGTGTCCGATATCCCAGCTGCCAGTGGCTAGCCGACAGAGATCAAACTCTAGAGCAGGCCACCAGGTTAATGGTGGGCTCACTTTGGACGAGCTGTTAATAATGTCACCTGTGGCGGTATTGATGATCATCCAGGTCAAATTTAGGGGAGCATGTGGGTTCTGTCCTCCTAAAATCGGTGTCAAAAGTACAGTTACCACAATCATGACCGTCGACGATGCAGCTTGAGTTTGAGGGGATTGTCTTGGTCTTTGGACACCTGCCATGATGGAACGAAGTCCTCTAGGACAGCGTGAGGATCTGCAAGGCGAATGTGGGTGTAGTGCACCCACAAGGCAATCCCGTCGACCTTGAGAGTGGTGGGCGTGGTCAGGACTGTGACGTAGGGTCCTTTTCAACGGGGCTCAAGGTCCTTTTGTTGGTGTCTCCGGACGAAGACCCAGTCTCCTGGTCGATAGCGATGGGGCTTGGGAGGCGGTCCAGTTTGATATAAGGCTTCTAATTTAGGCCAGATATCCTCGTGCACACTTTGGAGGCTTTTTAAAGAAAGTAACAACTTTTGGTCATCAAATTTAACAAGCACATTTGATTGAAGGTTGGGAATAATGGGAGGGGGAATTCCAAACATGATTTCAAAGGGAGTTAATCCCATCTTATAGGGTGAATTGTGTACCCTATAGAGGGCGAAGGGAAGGAGAGTCACCCAGTCACCGCCAGTCTCTAAGGTTAATTTAGTTAAGGTCTCTTTTAATGTTCTATTCATCCTCTCTACCTGTCCTGAACTTTGGGGTCTGTATGCACAATGTAATTTCCAATCCGTCCCCAATATCTGTGCTAGGGTTTGACTCACCTTGGAAATAAAGGCGGGTCCATTATCTGATCCTAGCATTACTGGAAAACCATACCTTGGCAGGATGTCTTCTAGCAGTTTCTTAGTCACACTTCGCGCTGTTTCATGTTTGGTAGGAAACGCTTCTGTCCATCCTGAAAAAGTGTCTACAAAAACTAACAAGTATTTATAACCATACCTTTCAGGTTTTACCTCGGTGAAGTCCAATTCCCAATAGGCTCCAGGTCGGCTTTTCCTCAGCCTATTTCCTGGGTTGGCCCTATTGTGGGTGGCATTTGTCAATTGACAGGCTTTGCAGGTAGCAACAATATGTTCAATTTTAGAATTAGCATCACGGATCTTAATTTCAGCATGTCTCAGGAGATCTTGCATTTTTCGAGTGCCCATGTGGGTGGTCCGGTGCACCTTGGAGAGAACTTGTTCTCCCAGCGCTTTAGGCAAGATGACTTTACAATCAGAAGATTTCCACCACCCGTTGAGGCACTGAGGCATAGGTAATTGTTTTATCCAATTTAAATCTTCTCCAGTGTACTGGGGTTTTTTTGGTAGGGCTGCACTTCCCGGATCGGGCAGCTGAGTGGCCAGTGTCAGATTAATCTTTAAGGCTATTTCTCGGGCTGTCTGGTCAGCTAAATTATTTCCTCTGGCAATTGGAGTGTCGCCTTTTTGGTGTCCTGGGCAATGGATAATGGCTAATTTTTTAGGTAGCCAGAGGGCTGTTAAGAGGGCAAGGATCTCCTCTTTGTTTTTAATAGTCTTTCCTTCAGCTGTCAGGAGTCCCCTTTCTTTGTAGATGGCCCCATGGACGTGTGCAGTGGCAAAGGCATACCGGCTATCTGTGTATATATTTAACTTTTGGCCCCGTCCTAGAGTCAATGTCTTGGTCAGAGCTATGAGCTCCGCCCGTTGTGCTGAGGTCCCGGTGGGCAATGGTTCTGCCCAAATGACCTCAGTCTCTGTCACCACTGCTGTTCCTGCATACCTGCGGCCATCACGAACAAAACTGTTCCCATCAGTGTACCAGGTATCATCTGTATCTGGCCATGGTTGGTCACTCAGATCTGCTCGAATTCCATGTACCTGGGCTAGGATGTCTGTGCAGTCGTGAAGCGGAGCCTCCAAGTTCGGGTCTGGCAACAGTGTGGCTGGGTTCAAAGCAGCCGGGGCCTGAAAGACAACTTGGGTTGGATTTAGGAGTAAGCTCTGGTAGTGGGTCAGGCGAGCATTACTGAGCCATCGATCCGGAGGCTGTTTTAGGACTCCCTCAATAGCGTGAGGGGTGGTCACACACAGTTCTTGGCCTAATGTCTAACTTGTCAGCATCTTTGACCATTAGCGCCACTGCTGCAATCATTCTTAGACACGGGGGCCATCCTGATGCAACTGGATCAAGTCTTTTTGATAGGTACGCCACTGGGCGGCGCCATGGCCCTAGATGCTGGACCAGGATGCCCTTAGCGACTCCTTTGTTTTCATCAATGTAAAGGTGGAATGGCTTAGTAATATCGGGCAAGCCCAAGGCTGGTGCCGTCAGCAAGGCTGTTTTAATTTGATCGAAAGATTTTTGTAGCTTTTCTGTCCATTGAAAAGCCTGATTGTCTTTGGTTGCCTCGTAAAGGGGCCTTGCGAGCTCTGCGAACCCCGGTATCCATAGGCGGCAGAAGCCCGCCGATCCCAAGAACTCTCTGACTTTTCGAGGAGAATCTGGTGTGGGTATCTTAAGAACTGTCTCTTTTCTAGCATCCGACAGCCATCTCTGTCCTTCCCTAAGCATGTACCCCAAGTAGCTTACCTCGGGTTTGCAGATCTGGGCCTTTTTGGCGGACGCCCGGTACCCCAGTTCTCCTATGACTATCAAGAGTCTCTTGATTCCACTTAGGCAGTCTTTCCGCGTTTCAGCTGCTATGAGGAGGTCATCTACATATTGTAACAGAGTTAGTTGGGGGTTCTGGAGGCGAAACTCACCCAGGTCTTCATGTAGGGCCTCGTCGAAGACGGTGGGAGAGTTTTTGAATCCTTGGGGTAATCGGGTCCATGTCAGCTGTCCGTTGAGGCCTTGTTCTGGGTCACTCCATTCAAATGTAAAGATGTGTTGGCTTTTGGGTGCTAGCGGAAGGCTAAAAAAAGCATCTTTGAGATCCAAGACTGTGTACCATCGGTGGCTCGGGGTAAGTGAACTCAAAAGGGTGTATGGATTAGGCACTGTGGGGTGGATGTCCATAACCCTCTTGTTCACTTCCCGGAGATCCTGCACTGGCCGATAGTCATTAGAATGAGGTTTTCGAACTGGCAACAAGGGGGTGTTCCAGGCTGATTGACAAGGCCTAAGGATCCCCTGAGCAAGCAACCTCCTGATGTGTGGAGTTATTCCCTTCTGGGCCTCTAGGGACATAGGTTATTGGCGAACTTGTACAGGATCTGCCCCAGGTTTTATTTCCACGAACACTGGTGCTCTGTGTGCAGCTAACCCCATGCCTCCAGTCTCTGCCCATGCTTGTGGGAACATGGTGAGCCATTGTTCCATGTCAGGATCAGGAGGGGCCCTTTTCTGATGTAGCAGATATTCATCTTCTAGGTTTATGGTTAGTACCTGAATGGGCCTTCCCTCCTGATTAAGGACTTTTGTGCCCCCGGGTTGGAAATGAATTTGAGCCCCTAATTTAGTCAGTAAGTCTCTTCCCAATAAGGGGTAGGGGCAGTCTGGTATAATCATAAATGAGTGGGTTACTTGGCCCACTCCCAAGTCTACTGTTTTTTGGGTTGTCCATGAATACTTTTTCATGCCTGTAGCTCCTTGAACCCAGGAGGTCTTATCAGAAACATGGCCACATGGTTTAAGTAGGACCAAATGTTGAGCCCCTGTATCCACTAGGAACTCGATAGGTCTCCCCTCCACTTTTAGGGTTACCCTGGGCTCGGGGAGGGGTGCCGAACCCCGTCCCCCCTAATCATTTAATTCATCCATAGCCAGGATAGGGGCCTTGGGGCGTCCTTCCTGTTGTTTCTTTTTGGGACAGTCTCTGGCCCAGTGTCCATACTCTTTGCAATGAGCACATTGATTTTTCCCCAACTGGGGGCGCTCTCTGCGTCTCTCTTTGTTTTCTCCTTCCACCACAATCTTTCTTAGTCTACGTTCACGTTCCTTCTGTTCTCCCGCAGTGGCAGCCAGAAAGATCCGAGCTAAGTTTCGGGTCTGGCGGTCATCAGCTTTTTCTCGTTTCTCCTCTGTGGTTTCTCTATTGTTATACACTTTCTCTGCCACTGCCACTAAGTCCTGAATACTCTTTTCTCCTAACCTATCTACTTTCTGTAACTTTCTCTTAATGTCTGGCACCGCCTGGTTGACAAAATGTATTATTACAGCTGCCTTTGTCTCAATTGCTTCTGGGTCCATAGGAGTGTACCTACGAAAAGCTTCCTGAATTCTTTCTAGGAAAGCAGCAGGGCTTTCATCTAACTTTTGTTGTATATCCCCTACCTTAGCCAAATTTGTAGGCTTCCTCGCTGCTGCTTTCAGACCTTTTAATAGAGCCTGGCGATAGACCCAAAGCCTCTCCTTACCTTCTGCCGTGTTGAAGTCCCAGTTGGGTTGGGACAGAGGAAAAGAAGTGTTGATAGTGTCAGCATTGGTGGTGGGTTGACCATTGTCACCAGGAACCAATTTCCTGGCCTCATTCTGGATCCTCTCTCGTTCCTCAGTGGTGAACAGGACCTGCAGAAGCTATTGACAGTCATCCCAAGTGGGCTGATGGGTAAACAAAACAGTTTCTAACAGGTTAATCAAATCTCTAGGGTTATCAGAAAAATTGGCGTGTTGTCGGCGCCAATTATAAAGATCACTGGTAGCAAAGGGCCAGTAATGATGAGGCTGGTTTCTATGTTCATCAGGGGGCCCTATTGCTCGCAGCGGGCAGACAGTTGAGTCTGCCGGTCCTGCCGGCGAGGCGGCGCACCGGTGACGAGTATTTTGGGCGGGACCATCATGGTTGTCGGCGGCGCCCGGGGCGGGCTCCCTAGTCCCGGCTGGGACTGGGTCACCTCCTCCAGCCTGCTGTGGCGGAAGAAAGGGGAGGGAATAGGGGGGAGGAAATATAAGATCTTCTTCGGTCCCTCCCTGGAGGACAGGGTAAAGTGGCGCGGTTGGCTTGGTTTCGGTTTGTTTTTCATCGCGCGCGCTTTTTAGGAGCCTTTTCATTGGCCGTCAGGATTAACTCCGGTTGCTGCTGCTGTGAAGGCAAAAAAGGCTTAACCCATGGGGGTGGGTTAGAGATCAGAAATTCCCAAATGGCAATGTAGGGTACCTGGTCGGGATGAAGGATGGCTTTACGAACTCTGCGTATAATTTGCAAATCAAAAGTTTCCTCGGGGGGCCATCCTGACCCAAGGGTGGGCCACTCCGAGCTACAGAGGGTGATGAACTTAGCCTTTTTAATTTTTAAACTTAGGTTACGAGCGCTCTCCCTAACTTCCTTGAAATGATCTTTCAGGAGGGAAAGAGGGGTAGTCACAGTCTGTCCCATCGTCTCAGTCCAAGTCAGTACAACACACAGACAAACACAACAGAAAGAAACACGAGAGACAAAACCGTCCTCCGCCTGATCGGAGGCAATGCAAATGGGACGACGGCCTCCTGCCGTGCCGCGGGAGCGACCCGCACCGTCCCTCCAGGAGTCTCACTGACTCGTACTCTTGGGGCACTCCGTCCCCACCAGCGGAATCTGGAACGTCTTCCAGGATCCCGGGTCGGCGGCCCTTGCAGCGCGTCCGCCTAGACCGTCTGCCGACCTTCCCAGAAAATAGGCCCAGACTTTACAAACACAAAAAACACTCACCAGCCGGCATTGACCCTCCGGTACGGGAGTCCTGAAGGTCTTGGGATCCCGGACGAGCCCCCAAATGTTGTGCCCAGATTGTGAAGTCCCAGAGACCACCAGGAGACCGTTTCCGATGTAAGCACACAAGGGTCGTTTATTCAAGCTTAAGCAGGGACTCTCAATTGTCACCGACGCAGCGGATCGAGATTGAGAGCCCCGAGCCTCAAAACTAGCAGGGTTTTTATTGAGTATACAACAAGCTTTGGTTGTTAGTAGCCAGGTGATTGGTTAATACTAAATACATATGAAGTGTAGGGTTTTGATTGGTTAGGCTTAGGGGGGGTTAAGGGGGTTACATATAGATTTTTGTGAGGGAGAAAAGGGGCAAAGATTAACGGCCGGTTGTTACATACTGATCGTTAGCAGACCCACTAATGGCCGCATCTATCTTGTGTGGACAGTCAGCTCATTAACTGCTTATCCTACAGATAGTGTGCCTGGAACGCTCTCTCCCCGGGTACACAGGTGGTTGGGTAATAAACTCAGGAATTTCAAGTGGTGAATTCCTAGTTTAAGCACAAATTTGAGAGAACAAAGGAGACGGCTCCAAAATGGAGTCATTTTGGTCCCACATTATTTTCTCTGGAGGTTGTTTAGCACTCATATATTTTGAGCTGGCCTTTTTCAAGGAAATACCTTATTTCCCCATCCATTTTGAAGAATAGCTTTGCTGGGAAAGGTAAACCCCTGCATGCATAATGGCTAATCTTTTGAAAGGCACATTATGGGGGGTGAGTTATGTCCATGGTTATCTTTTAGAAATATTTCTATTGATGAATTACTATTTATATAAAGGGATAAGTAATTATTAATTTGAAGTGTTTCCATTGATGAATTATTAATTGAATTTTAAAAATTGAGATAAAAGGATGAAATGGAAGTAAAGCTTTGTAAATAAAGAGCAGATGAAGGGTTGAAGGGAGGGGAGAGGAACAGGCAAAAGTGGAATCAAGATATATCATGTACTGTTGGGACTAGGTTTCTGACAGTGACAATGACCCCAGGCACAACAATCACCCAAGTCACGACACGATGTAAATTCCGCAAAGAACTTTATTTACCAGCCGGGACCAAACCCCCTGCAAGGAGACTGGCCCCAGACTGAACTTTTAGTCAGCTTTTTATAGAGCAAACCCCTTTCTCCTCCACCCCCAAGTCCCTGCAATAAGCATATCTATGGAAGCGAGAAAGAATGTGTGGTTAGCATATCTGGGTGGCCAGGTGCCTGTTGTAAAACGAGCCCTCATAAAATGCAAACACGTCCTGTTATCTGCAATGGATAGGCCCACATTGTGGTCAAAAGAAGCAGTACAGACCTGGGATAAGAACGTCTGGTGTGCTAAGACATCCCGCAGGAGGACAAACATGAGATAAGCACATTTACAGAGTTCACACAGGGGACAGTTTCCCTGAACTGGGGCAGCTCAAACAAAATGGAGTCTCTTAGGCTAACTTTGGTCTCTCAGTAATGTACTATAAGATGCATGTGATCATTATGTATATCTAACTTGTACCAGTTAACAGTAAAAAAAGAAAGCTACAAAATATTATATATATGGGCCCCTCTTTTTTCCCTTATTTTTGGTGGGAGGTTACTGCCAATTGGAGACTAGAGAAATGAGGGGATTTTGTGGTATATATGGAGATTTTTAGAGGGTGCTGCCTCCTTATGAGTTAATTTTCAGTTTTGTATGTCCAACACTAGTATTACTACCTCTGTTATTTATTTGATGTGATTTTAACTCTGTCCCTCTGTTTTGCCAAGAGCTACTTCTGTTTATAACAGCATCCACAGACTCGATCTTACAGCACTTCTATATGCTAGTTTTTTCAGTCACTCTTCTTTTCTTTGTCTATTCTCTATGCACACTATGATAGCTTAATATTTGTTGTTGCTTTGCAATGAGGTGGATGAGGTAGGATGGGGAGACTGGAAGGTAGTTCAGTAAGTAGTGTTAGACAGTAAGAGGAAAATTTGAAAGGGGCAGAGTGCTATATGAGAAGAAAAGCTTGATGTGAGGCCTGATTTTATTGGAGTACTTTTACTTGAGCTGAAGCATTAGTATTGATAGTTTTCAGAAGATATTTTGTGGAGGTAAAGGCAAGATGTGAAAGAAAAGTTTAATTTGTGATTGAGGAAAGCTATATGGATGTCAGAAGTTGCAGGTAGGGAAGACAATAAGCTGGATAGATCTGGAAGACCCAAAGGTTTAGAATGGAAAGTCTTGAGGAATAGATGGAAATGACTGTGAGGGAGCTAAGTATGATAAATTGAAAAGCTTGGGAGGTGGAATTCACATGTTTGAAAAAAGAATTTTTAAATATGTTACTTATTGTCTTGGGTTTCAGGTGAAGAAAATAGGTAGAGATGAGAGAAAGAAGATAGATGCCTATTAAATCAGCCAATGAAAGAAAATATATGCAAAACCAATGACTTAATAAAGACAAGAAACAATAAAAGAACATAATCCTATATTACTAAATAAATCAGGAAACATACAAAACCCTAAATAAGATGTCTGGTGGGAACACAGATTAGCTATTCCAATGAGGCAATGTATGTGTGAAGTAGCTTCTTTGTCAGGGAGCCAGGGTGCTCACACCCCAGTAACTCCTCTGATTCTCCACTGCAATACTGAAGTTAACTCTGTCTCAACTTCTTTTTGCCAAGTTGCAGGCATTCTTGCAGAGTGTGAGCCAATCCAAGTTCTTGGGGTAGGAACTCTTCCTGTCCTTTTCCTTGGATGTGTTGCTGGATATGGCAGACAGGTTCATGGGCACTTAATTGTCCACCGAGTCAGGATTATTCTTGTGTAATCAAATCAGCTACAACTGTAACAGGAGAATCTGCTGCAAGGGCATCTGTCAGGGTTAGGTGAGAAATAATATACCATGAAACTGTTTTGGGTCTCTTTATAACTTAAGAAATCCAGTTACAGTGTAAACATCATAACAATCCAAGTCTTGGCCCACAGTTAATGTACCCTAACAGCACTGAACAGTAAATTTATTGAATCCATTATCTAAAACCCAGGGATCTGGGGACTGAGTAATGCCAGAGGGGTGGAGAGAAGAGGAAAAAGAAAAAAAACATTTTTAAGTACTCTATTCTGTGAGATTAGAAAGAGGAAACAGGAAGGGGGCAAAAGATCCTATCGATGGTAAGATTATGTTATATATTTATGAGGGAATAACAGGGAAAACTTGGTATAAAATTGGTATTGAGAAATGGGAATGGGAAAGATTCTACAATTGGTATAAATAATAGGGAAAAAGTTAAAGAGAGACAAATGAAAAGAGGAGAGGCAAAAAATTGAGAATGAATGAAAGGCAGGAGAAAGAAGTCAGACAGAGATATGGATAGCAGTAAAAGGGATGGAAAGGCACAAGAATTCCCTTGCCCTCTCTAAACTATATTGGGAAGAGAGCACATTTACACCGATATGCTCATGAACAAAAAGGATAAAATAATGGAATAAAAGTGTATAGATGGAAGAAACCAGCAAAGAGTAAATAAAATAAAAAATAGTAAAATAAAATAAAGAATAATAAAAGAAAGCTTTCTATTGGGGACATGCGGCTCTTTTTATCAAGCAAGGGTTAAGAAGCAGAGCTCAAGCCAGGCCATGTCTCTGTTCCTGCTGGAAGTCAAAGGTGGAAGTTGTAGAGATCAGCTTACAGTGGGAACATGGTGCCAGGATGAGCTTCCAATCCTGTGTAACTCAGGCTGAATGTGGCCTCTCACTGCAGAAGCCAAGCCTGTGTTCACTAGCTCCTCTCAGTCTGTACTCCAACTGCCATCTGTCTCTTGGGACTCTCTTTCCCTCATTTACATTAGGTGGGATGAGTTAAGCTGACAAGTAATTTATCCCTCTCCAGGTGAAACCTCTCTTAGTACTCAGTTCTCAAGGAACCAGGATATCTTTACCTGCTGTAACCTTGCCCTTGAATATCACAGCATCAGGGAGCCATTGTGGTCTCAGTTGTGACTGGAGGCAAAAATGGAGTTATGTTTTGACATGTCATAACTGGCCTGTAGGCAAGAAAACTAGGCCTAATTGTGAAATGATTTTCCCCAAAATTATGTAGAATGGCTCCCAACAGATCTCCCTTTTTGTTTAAGGTAAGCATGTTTTTAGGAAAAAGTGAGCACAACCAACAGTGGCTTGTCTCTGGATTATAAGGACCTATAATTATTTAACTGGCTCGGCTGCCTATAATCTCCTTTTTAAAGGACTATCCCCAACAGTGGTTATGGGAGAAGGGTGCAGGTTTGATCTAACTGCTGTGAGCTGAGAAGGGTGGATACAGGGAAGACTGAAGTTAGGGATCCCTTCTAGGGAGGTAATTTAACAGGCCTTAAATGAAAATCATGTGGTAATGTAGCAATTAAAGACTCTATAAAGTATATCTGGTGGATTTTTGTAAAAAATACATAGCAAGGGCTGGGAATTTAGCTCAGTGGTTTCTCCACCTGCTGCACAAGCACAAGGACCTGAGTTTGATCCCTAGTATAAAAAAACAAAAGTAGCACATTTGTTGTTGATATTATCTGTATGATCACTTGAAGCTTGGTAGCCTATAGGCAGGAACAAACAAAATTATTTAAAGAAATTACAGCATGTAGAGTCCAAGTATAAGCACTAAATATAAAAAGGTGGTTTGAGGAAAGCAGTATGTTTAGAAACTTTTTAAATTAAAATAGTGGGGCAGGATTTAGCTCCATGGCACCATACCTGCCTTGCAAGCACAAAGTCCTGAGTTTGATCCCCAGTACCAAAAAAGAGAAAAAGAAAAAATAAATTAAAATAGTGAATGTAACTTGTTGACTCATAGACCCTTCACTAATGGAGAGTATAAGTCAAAATTTTTCATAATTTCTCTTAATTTTAGCTGTAAATGATTAAAATTTTAATATTTTTTAAAAACAATTTTAGCTAAAAAATTTAAAAACTCTTGTTGAGCTCATGCACATGTTACCATGGTCTTATCTAATGACCCAGAATAGTAGTTAACTATCAGTGTATCTGGAAACTGCCAGAAGAAGTCAACAATTGGAGCCTCTCCCTTTTTAATCTAGCTTTGTTACTGTGGTCTTGACTTTACATGTCTTTAGTTATACTTTTCTACTGAGTGTTCAAGACCACGTTAAGGTGAAACACATATTAAATAAAATTAGCTTCTTGCTATCTATCAAGAGCAATGAAGAGGGCCAGGGATCTAGCTCAGTCATTTCACTGCCTGCCTTGCAAGCACAAGGACCCGAGTTCAATCTCTGGTACCAAAAATAAAGCAATTAAGTTTTCTCAGGAATTATCTTGGAACCATGCATAGAGCCTCTTAGCCCCTCTATCAGTGTCAGTCATCAGAATATGTCACAGCCTTGCTTGACCATGTTGCTTTATGTGAAAGCATGGGAGATTTCTTCCTCCAGGTGAGATTCCTTTGGCACACTGTATTATTGAATCTTACTATTTTGATGTCCATCAATCTCCCTTCTGGGGAAGTTGGATGACTCACCAAAGATGGAGGATCTTGTGGAAAAGTTTCCCTCGTGTCCTGGATCTTTTTGTTGACCTTGGACATCCAGGGCCAGAATATTGGCTGTCTTCTTAACCCAGTTACCTTTCTAGTTCTGGTCTTTAAACTTTAGCTGTTGAACACCCAGAAGAGAAGATCAATAACATCAGCATTGTAATAAGAGTAATGAACTTAACTATTATAATTTTATCTGAATATTAATAATTTTAGAATAAAAATATTGTTAGGAGGTTATTTTTACCAATCATGGTTGTTGTAGTGGTTGAATCCCTGTAGAATGTTAATAGAAAAAAGCTTTAAATCACGGACTACACATATTTTAGCATGATAATCATGAGGATATTATCTTTGTAATACACTTATATGTGTATCTTAGTATAAAGTAGCCATTGTTAAATGCATTCACTTCCCCCAAACACATGAAAAAAGCCCTTACCTAAGTTGTTATCTTTAGATAGGATGCCATCTAAGGAAAATGTATGGGCCTATAAGTGTACCTGTTATCATAAGTAGTTGGAGCAAAAGAGAAAGGCAAATATCTGAATCAAAAGGAGGTTATTACAATAAACAATATATTGCAAGACCTGTACAGTTAGAAGGTATGAATGCATTTTCTACCCCAGAAGAGTAGCAAAAGTAAGTTTCACAGTTACATGAAACCTTATGTCCTTCAATGTAGTTTGGTAACAAAAGCATCTTTCTAATAACACCTCATTGTTTATCCCTCAAAAATTAATCTTTTGAAGATGACCAGTATAAACATCAAAATAACATATCTAGAACTTAACCAATGTAATTGTATAATAACTTATTGAGGCAATATTTGTTGGGATGTGTCTCCATTAGGTTATGAAAATTACTGGAGTTCCCATTAGTGAACAAAGACCAGAATAATTATTTTCTGGGCAGATGCTCCTTTATTTGCCAAGGGGAGTCCCATTTAGCAGTCTCCCCAAACCTAAGGGTCTCTATTTAATTACTTTGACAAACAAAAACATTTTTGTTTTTTATAACTTGTAAAACATAGATTGTAACAATTAATACATTATTTGTAGCCAATAAAGTCTTTCAATTATTTTATGTAAGCAACAATATGCATTACTTTTGTAAAATCTTGATGTCATTTGATCAGGTAGCAACCTTGGGAGAAAAGGTCATGCCTTTAACTTAATAACACTTATCTATGAATCAATTTAATTACATGTGAATATCTTTTAAGAAAAAATTTCAGAAGGCAAAAAAAAAAGGGTTTTTTTGGGTTTTGTGTTTTTGTTTTGTTTTTTTTTTGGTACCAGGGATCTAACTCGGGACCTTGCGATTGTGAGGCAGGTGCCAGAACCACTGAGCTAAATCCCTTGCCCAAAAGAAAAGTTTTTTGAGCTTAAATTAAACAGCTGTAGGATTGGACAAAGACAATTTATAAAACTAGAATGCACTCAAATATATTTGGCCAAATTAAATTATAATACCTTTTATGATTTTTAGGTTTATAATTATACGTAAAACTGGTTAAAATCTTTTTGTAGGTCAATTAACAGAGTTTTCTTGTAATTAGAATCAGAAGAAATAAAAGTGCTTTATACCTATAAGTGTAAAGAACATTTTTAAGTTAACTCCCTTCTTTTATTAATTTTTTTAACCATAAATCTTTTCATTCTCCCTCTGGGGGCAGCATCTCAGTCCTGAACCTCACAGTGGATTTGACGGTCATTGTAGGCAAGATGGCTTGCTCAGGGACAGCTGGGTCATCGCTCTCAATGCTGGGATGCTGTTGCTTGTTCTCTGCAATATTGGCCATTCCACCAGCATGACCTGTGGTCACACATTCTGGGAGGGCAGTCACAAGGTTTCATCATTGTCTGTCAGCACACAAGCAAAATCTCCCCCAAGTTATCAAGGCAGCAAGCCTGCTCCATTTACCTGTTTGGACATTTTTCCAAAGTACTTGTGGTTTCTGGATCTTAGCTGTGACATTTGTATGCCAATGGAGCATAGCAGGTGGTTTTGGGAAACATGCCCAGGATTTAGAAAATTAAGTACAAAAACAGCTAAATCCAAATGGCCTTGTAGAGGGAGTTGATTTTCTTCTTTTGATTGTTTAAGAAGTTGACGTTTGAGAGTGACATGGGCTCTTTCAATATGGCTTGTCTTTGTGCATTGTATGGGATACCAGTACTAAGCTTAGTATCCCAAATAAGAAGGAATTTTTGAATAAATGTATGAACATATATGGACTGTTGTCAGTCTTAATATTTTGGGGCACTCCCATGGCAGCAAAGGTGAACAATGACGTTGAACATGATACCTTTTCTCACCAGAGTGACATGTGTCATGTATCATGTGTGAAAATGTATCTATAGAAACATGCACAAATCAAGACTTCCCAAAAGAGGGTACATGAGTCACATCCATCTGCCAGATCATATTCCTGGCTAGACCTTTAGAGTTTATTCCCTTGAGAGAAATGGGCTGTGGAAGATGCTGACAACTAGGACAGGCCATAACTATTTTTCATGCCTGAGCTCGATAGTTGAAAATCATGTGGTAGTACCTTAGGTGACTAGCTATGTGACTCAGCCTGATCAAAAACAGTAAGCAATCCTATAAGTTGATCCACTTGTGCATTGCCAGATGAAAATGGTCCAGAAAGATTGGTATGTGATCAAATATGTCCAATATAAAAGGGAGCAGTTCTTTGATGTATGGCCTTTATAATCTTAAAACAAGTTTAATAATCTAGGTAGAGCAGACCACAGTTCTTTCTAGTCTTTGAGTCAAACAAACTGCATAAGAGGAATCACTTAAAATATTAAGAGTTTGGGAAGGGAAGTTTTCAATCACAAATAAATGGCTCATAACTCTGACCTCTGAGCAGAGAGACCAGGTGTAGGCAACACATAGTTAAAGCAAGAGTTCCAAATTGCTGCTCAGCCCTTAGAGGAGCTGTCAGCGCAATAAATTGAAGCACCTTGCAATGGCTGAAATTAAGTAACCTTGGGAAGAATAAATTCATGTGGAAAAAACTGAAACTGAGGATCACTAGAATAATGATTATCTGTCCAATGAAATCTGCAAAGGCCTCTTGCCAGTACAGAGCAGTTTATAGCAGCATCTGCATTTGAGCCTTATGAGTTGGGATGATGATGAAATGAGGATCACCACCAAATAGTTGTCAGGTACAATTACATCACAAGGAAATGATTTTTGTGATTTACCCAAGATATAACTGTAGAGATTTCACTTACTGGTTAGGTAAAAACATGTGAAAGAGCTATTTCGCATACCACTGTCCTAATAAACCTGTAGGTGAATGGGGGATGTTATACTCAAACAAATGAACCAGATATTTAGAGTTTATATGAAAAATCTAATGGTTATGTATATTTCATTTTTAAAAAAATATATTTATTGGTACATTTTAGGAATACAATACATTTACACTTATCATTAGGTGATTGTACGTGAACATGATGCATCTTAGTTCTTCTTTTTTCCTCCATTACCTATGTGCCCTTCAACCCCTCCACCCTTCCCTATTTACATAGATTTTGTTTCCTTTTTTTTTTATTTTCTCATGATTTTCCTTTCCCTTCTTCTTTTTCCCCTTCCCCTCTTGCCACCCCTACACCTTTGGACCTTTTTCTATTTCAAATTATAAATTATTATTTTTAATCATTTTAACCCTTATTTACACTCTCAGTTTCTCACACCAGAGAAACTACTTGGTGTTTACACATGTGTCCTATTTATTTCACTTGAGAGGATGGCCTCAATATGTATCCATTTATCTATAAATGTCTCTAGTTTCACATTCTTTATGGCTGAGTAGTACTCCATTTTATGAAAAAAACCACATCTTCTTTATCCAGTTTCCAGTTGATGGGCACTTGGGCTGTTTACAAGCTTTAGCTATTTCAAACTGTGCTGCTATAAACATAGGTGCACCTATATCACTGTGGTATGTATGATTCTTTTAATTCTTTGGGGAAGATACCCAGTAGGGGAATAGTTGGGTCAAATGGGACCTGTAGTCCTAGTTCTTTGAGGTATCTCCATACTGATTTCCACAGTGGTTGCACCAGTCTGCACTCCCACCAACAATGCAGAAGGGTTCCTTTCTCTCCACATCCCAGCCATGATTTGTTATTGTTTGATTTCTTGATAGCAGCCATTCCTTCTGGGGTGAGGTGGAATTTCAGTGTTGTTTTCATCTGCATCTCTTGAATGACCAGTGATGTTGAACATTTTTTCATATATTTATTTGCTGCTTTTACTTCTTTGTCTGAAAAATGTCTGTTCATTTCAGATGCCCATTTCTGAATTGGGTCTTTGAATATGGGAGGTCTGATTTTTTTCAATTCTTTATATATTCTCGATAGTAGACCTTTATCTGAGGTACAGCTGCTAAAAATTTCTTCACACAGTGTAGGTTGTCTCTTAGCTCTGTTGGTAGTTTCTCTTGCAGTGCAGAAGCTTTTTAATATGATAAGATCCCAGTTGTTGATTCTTTTTGCTAGCTACCATGCTACTGAGGATTTGTTCATAAAGTCTTTTCCTGTGCCAATGTCTTCAAGAGTTCTACCTAACTTATCTTCCAGCAAGTTTAGCATTTCTTAATATTTAGATCTTTAATCCACTTTGATCTTACTTTAGTGCATGGTGACAGGTATTTGTCTAGTTTTAATCTCTGGTAGGTTGAAATCCAGTTTTTCCAACACCATTTATTAAATAGGCTAACTTTCCTTCAAAGAGGATGGTTGGGTCCTTTATCAAAGGTGAGGTGGCTGAGTATGTCTGGAGTTCTTTCTGTACCTTCTAATCTATTCCACTGATCCTCAGTTCTGTTTCTTTGCCAGTACCATGATGTTTTTATCACAGTAGCTTTGTAATATAGTTTCAAGTTGGGGATTATGATACCCCAGCCATGTCTCTGTCGGCTAGAATTGCTTTTGCTATTCTAAGTTTTTTCTTATTCCAAGTGAATTTTTGAATTGTTTTCTCTAGTTATGTGAAGTATATTGTTGGAATTTCAATTGGCATTGTATTGAATCTATATAGTAGTTTTGGAAGTATGGCCATTTTCACTATATTGGTTCTTCCTACCCAGGAACAAGGGATATCTTTCCGTTTTCTTATATCCTCTTCGATCTCCTTCAGAGTGCTGTAGTTTTCAGTATAGAGGTCGTTTGCTTCCTTTGTTAGGTGGATTCCTAGATATTTCATTTTTTTAGATGCTATTGTAATAGGAATTATTTCCCAAATTTCTCTCTCAATGGGTCTGCTATTTGCATATATAAAGGCTATTGTTTTTTGAGTGTTGACCTTGTATCCAGGTACTGTACTGAATCTGTCAATTAGGTCTAGAAGACTTTTGACTGAGTTTTTGGAGTCTTCTATGTAAAGAATCACGTCATCAGCATATAATGACAGTTTCACTTCTTCCTTTCCTATCTTTATTCCTTTTATTTCATTCTCTTTTCTAATTGTTATGGCTAATGTTTCCAGAAGAATATTGAACAGGAGTGGTGATAGTGGGCTTCTTTGTCTTGTTCCTGATTATAACATGAAAGTTTTCAGTTTTTGACCATTTAGTATAATGTTAGCTGTTGGTTTTTCATGCATAGCATTGATCAGATTGAGATAAAGACCTTCTATTCCAATTTTCTGTAGCATTTTTATCATGAATCAGTGTTGTATTTTGTCAAATGCTTTTTCTGCATCTATTGAGATGATCATGTGGATTTTGTCCTTGACTCTGTTAACATAGTGTATTACATTTATTGATTTATGGGTGTTGAAACATCCTTGCATCCCTGGGATAAATCCAATTTGGTCAGGGTGTATGATCTTGATGACTGCCGCAGACCAGCTGCAGTCGATGTCGATGCAGGGTAGGAAGGGGAGATGTCTTGGGCCGGTGATGAGAAAAGAACCTTCTCAAGCAATGTTCAGGTTCCCTCTGAGAAGTCTCAGGGTCTGATTTATTTTTATATCTTTAAGCAATAGCTAGGAAGCATTGAGCGGAACATGTTTACATTTTAGGTTGCCTTAGCAATTTCTATTGAAGTAAAGGTTATTTTTTGCTAAACAGAGTATATTTTTTCTAAGCTGATTCATTTCATTGAACATCGTGAATACATTTTTAAAAATTACAATTGTCCCCTTATTTACCCACACCTAAGCAGAACAGAAGGTAACTTAATCAAAATCTCTATATCAGCAGGGGTACAAGCAAGATTTAATCAATTAAATGTCAAACTTGTGGTCACCAGCTGGCCCTTGAGAAACTGCACAATGGTTAATATAGTTTGCTATTAGCTCTCTATTTTTCTTTACCTCTATTCATCTTAGCTAAATGTCATTTGGGTTCACAGTCCATGAGCAGGAGATATTTACAGCACTTTGAGAAATATTGAGTAATTTGCCTCCTTAATGCATTTACCTGTCTTAATGTTCTTTCTATTTCTCATTTTCCACTATTTCTTACATCTAAAGTCTGTCCTTTCAATCTCTTCATAAGACCCCTTTAGTAAATAGAATGTCAACAATAAGAGGGGGAGTTATAGTAGTGGGGAAACAGAGGGAGTTTTAGGAGAGGTTTCTTTAGGAGTGGATGTGGCACTAGAACTAAGAGAAACTGGAATTTGGGGCTTATGAGCCAGATCAGATTTCAATATATCATTGCCAATTTGCCTCATGGAGAGTTTGTTGTTAGTCACAAACACAATGACCCCTGTGATCAGAGTAACAATTATAAACATTATGGCAAGAAAAAATAAAACAAGAGGGTTTGATGTGTTCCACCCTTTCTTTCCCCCAGCTGGAACTTTGTCAAGCAGCATTGGAGGTCTGTTGGGCTTCGCCAGATGACACTCTGTATTCTTTTTGCCAGTATCATGTTGAGGATTTTTGCATCTATGTTCATTAGGGAAATTGGTCTGTAGTTCTCTTTTTGGGTTGGGTCTTTCCCTGGTTTTGGAATCAAAGTAACACTTGCTTCCAGGAATAAATTTGGAAGCCTTGCTTCTCTTTCAATTTCCTTGATGAGTTTACAGAGTAATGGTGATAGTTCTTTAAATGTCTTGTAGAATTCTGCAGTGAAGCCATCAGGACATGGCCTTTTCTTTGTTGGTGAATTTTTTATTACATTTTCAATTTCACTCATTGCTATTGGGGTGTTTAGCATTTCTATATCTTCTTCATTTAGCTTTGGCAATTCATATGTATCTAGGAATCTGTCCATTTCTTCTGTTTTCCTTTTTATTAGAGTACAGGTTCTCAAAGAAGGTATTGATGATCCTCTGGATTTCTGCTGGATCTGTTGTGTCTTCGCCTTTTTCATTCTTAATTGCATGGATTTGAGCCTTTTCTTTCCTTTTTTTGATCAGGTTGGCTAAAGGTTTATTGATTTTATTTATTCTTTTGAAAAACCAACTCTGATTCATTAATTTTTTGTATCATTCTCTTAGTCTCCATTGCATTGATTTCTGCTTGGATCTCTATAATTTCCTTTCTTGTACGAGCTTTGGTTTTGTCATGCTCTTCTTTTTCTAGGAGATTGAGGTTCTGCATTAAGTTTTTTAACTGAGTTCTCTCTGTTGTCCTAATATGGCCATTCACTGCTATGAATTATCTTCATAGAACTGCTTTCATTTTGTCCCACAGATTCCTGTATATTGTGCTGGCATTATCATTTACTTGTAGAAACTGTCTAATTTTTTCTTTAATTTCCTCTGTCACCCATTGGTTGTTCAGGAGAGTGTTATTCAATTTCCATGTGTTTGTGGGAGTTTTGCAGTTTCTTATGTTATTGACCTCCAATTTTATTGTGCTATGGTCTGATAATATTCAGAAGATAACTTCAATTCTTTTACATTTACTTAGACATGTCCTATAAGCTAACATGTGAACTATTTTGGAGAATGAACCATGTGCAGCTGAAAAGAATGTGTATTCTGATTTTGTGGGGTGGAACACTCTGTAAACATCTATTAAGTCCATTTGTTCAACAGCTTGGTTCAGTTCTAGAATTCCATTGTTAATATTTTTCTAGATGATCTGTCTATTTGGGGTAGAGTGGTGTTGAGGAGCCCTACTACAATTGTATTAGTGCTTATTTGGTTTTTCATGTCCATTAATATTTGTTTTCTATAGTTGAGGGCATTTGTATTTGGTGCATATATATTTAGGATTGTCATCTCTTCCTCTTGGATTGTTCCCTTCACAAGGATTTAGTGACATCTTTATCTCTCTTAATTAGTTTTGGTTTGAAATCTACTTTGTCTGCAAAGAAGATTGCAACCCCTGCATTTTTCTAGGTTCCAGTCATGTGGGGAAATGTTTTCCATCCTTTTACTTTCAGTGTATAAATTTTCTTTTGAGTTAGGTGTGTTTCTTGTATACAGCATATTGCTGGGTTTTGCTTCTTAATCCATTCTGTACATTTCTTTTGATTGGTGAATTGAGGGCATTAATATTGATAGTTGTAATTGAGAGATATTGACACATCCTTGTCATGATGTTTTACAGTTGTTGGCTCTTTTATTTCTTATTTTCCCCCCTTTCCCTTTAGTGTCTTACCTTGCATGGTGTCTTCTCTCTGTTGGGCCTCATGGATTTGTGACTTTCCTTGTCTTTTTCTAGGAAATTACATAAAATTGCTTGGAGTGCTGGTTTGGTGTTCATGAAATTTCTCAGGTGTTCTTTGTTGTGGAAGTATCTAATTTCCCCATTGATTTTAAAAGATAATTTTGCCAGATACAACAGTTTAGGTTGGAAGTTATTTTCTTCTAGGGCTTGAAATACTTCACTCCAGCCTCTCCTTGATTTAAGGGTTTGTGTTGAGAAACCTGCCATGATTCTGATGGACTTTCCTTTGTAGGTGATTTTTTTTTCTTTTCTCTAACTGCCTGTAGAATTTTGTTCTGTTGGGTTTCTGGGATCTTGACTATGATATGTCTAGGTGTAGATTTTTTTCGTCATGGCTAGTTGGAGTTCTATATGCCTCACTTTTCTGTATGTCCAATTCTCCCCTTCTGAGAAGTTTTCTACTATTACTTCTGTGAACAGGTTTTTTATGTCAGTTGTACTTACTCCTGTTTTTTGTGGACTTCTATCAATCTTATGTTATTCTTCTGTGCATCATCTAGCAGCTGTTGGATTGTTTTCTCATGGTCCCTTACTATCTTTAAGAAATCTGTTTTCATGGTCCTTAACTGCAATCCTGTCTTCTATATCTGATATTCTGTCTTCAGAGTCTCTTAGTCTGCTCTGCATGCTTTCAATGGAGTTTTTAATCTTCTGAATATCTGTTTGAATCTGTTTCATGGATTCCATTTCTTTCTTATGTTGGGCAATCATGGTTTCCATCTCTTTCTTATGCTGGGTATTCATGGCTTACAGTATGTTTCTGATCTCATCTATTTTCTTATCTGTTTCTGCTCTAGAGCCTGTAATCATGTCTTTCACTCTGCTCACCATCTCTGTAGCTATCTGGGAGAATTTTTCTGCTTTGAATTTTTCTACAGCCTCATGCATCTGCTTTGTTACTTTTTGTGCTATCAGTTCAGGGTGTCCAGGTTGTTGATTATCAGACTTTTCCACCTTATTTTCCCCAGAATTTCTCTTTTGTTGCATGGAAGCCTGTGTTTGTGCCTTGCTTAAATGTCTTCTCATTTTTGATTTTGGTACTGTCTTTGGTTTAATTCCTGGATTGATATTTCAAAATTACTTAATGCAGGTATCTTTGTTGCTTGTGTTTAAAACCTTTGTGGAATGATTGATTTTCAGAGGTGTCTTCCAGATATAGCTTGTGTTTAGGTTTTGAGCCTCTGATGACTTTGAGGCTATTTTATTTTCCTTATACCAGGAAGGAAAACTGATTAGATCAATCACAACATGTTAGCCCAAATGACATAGTCAATAATACCATAGCATCAAGCACAGCTTAGAAAATGACATTTTGTGGTAGTTATTAATCTATCACATTTAACAATGTGAATTAAATCAAAACCAAGGACCAACCCAACATATGTTTATAGTGAATATACTCTTCAATATAGCATCTTTCCACTTTGGGGTGGGGAGTTAGAAGGAGTTCAGGAGGGACAGATAGGTAGAAAGATCAGGAAAAATTAGTGGTGAGGCCAGAAGACATAAGAAGATCACACAAACTCTAAGAAATTGTTAAAGGGAAGTGGAAAAGTCAGAATGAAAGAACAAAGATGTGAACAGAATCACCTAACAGCAACAGGGAGGCTAGATACTGTATTTATTTTCCTTTAAAACTAATGATAATCAAGAGAGGGAAAAAGAGAAGAAAAGAAAAATAAAGGAGAAATCCAAATTCAGTGCAGAAAGGAACAAATAGGGAGATGGAGAGCAATGTGTGACAGTGAGAGAATGAGAGAGAGAGAGAGAGAGAGAGAGAGAGAGAGAGAGAGAGAGATAAAAGAAAGGAAAGAAAGAAAAGTAAAAATTTGAAGAGAGTAGAAAAAAGTAAAAATTAAGAATTAAAAATAAGAGAAAAAAAGATTTTTTTCTTTTTTGCAAATAGCAAAAAGTAACGATGATGGGCCTCCTTCAGGGTATGTCTCTGTTGTCACAGTAGGCAATGTAGACATCTGTGTGCATATACAAGTCAATGAGTCTCAGTAAGCCAGCAGCAGACCTGTGAGATTCAGGCAGATTTCTGGCTGCTAGTCCCAAGTTGAGCTCCCTGTCCTCCTGCAGGGTTGAACTCTGCACAGTTCTGCTGCAGTTTCCAGTTGCTCTTCCCCTGAAGATAGTGCAGGTTTTGATGGGAGGTGATGATCTCATGTGATGATCCCTTCAACTTACCAAGTACGGTGGTCTGGTGTACCTTTATTGTAGAGATTCTCTTTACTTTTCCTCTGAGCTTCAGTTTTCATTGTGGAGCCTGAGAAGCCCTCTTTCTGTTACTAACTTCTGCTCTATCTTGTGGCACTCAGGGCAAGGGCCTTTATAATCCCCTGTGCCTCTGTAGCGTGGGACCAGGTAGCAGAAGAGCTGGAAGGCCAGAGGCGGAGTGGGGAGTGGGACTGGGCCTTACAGTCACCCGCACAGGTAAGCAGAGTGCCGGATGGTGCCAGGGCTCCAAGCTATGCCTGGAACCTCACTGTGGTGTGGGTGGGACTGGGATGGAGCCCAGGGGCTTCATGCTGCTTGGCTCCCCTGTTTGCACTGGTTGGTCCTGACAAGCAGGGTGCCAGATGGGGCTGGGGTTCCAAGTCGTGCCTCAGACCTCCTCATTCTATTAATTGCAACTCCTCTTGTGCCTCTGGATTTGATTTTTAGAGGGAATTAAAATCAGAAACTCCTCATATTATTTCATACAAATTCTGCAATTGAAAAGTTCCTATCCGTATTTTAGGCCTAATCCAATAAAGGGCAAATCAAGGTCAGTTGGCCACAAAAGAATGTTGAAGAAGCAGTATTTTAAATCTAAAACTATAAGTGGCCACTCCTGGGGAATTGCTACTAGGTTTGGTAAAACAGGTTGCAATGCCCCCATTGGAATGAGGCTCACATTAATTGCCTGTGAGTCCTGAAGCAAATGTCATTTGCCTGATCTCCTAGGAATAACAAAGACAAGTGTGTTTTAAGGGCTCATGGATGGTTCTAAGTCCCTTTTGTTACTTGTTCTAATATAAGTTGCTCTAAAATGGTTAGTTTCTTGATCAACCTAAATGGGGTCCTTTGATTTTCATTGTAAAGGCAAAGCTGTTTTGGGCAGAGAAACTTCTATAGCCCCAATGAAAATTTTTGATCATAGCCAATTCCAAAATGATTATAATTCTGCCCTGCAGTTGCTTGCCTTATCCTTTTCCCAGTTCTTATCCCATTTTAGATATCATTTGTTGAACAAGTGAGATTTCAGGGGGCAAAGTAGTATGATGACTCTCCATTCTTCCAATAAATCTATGCCCCATGAATTTACAGGTATGGGAACTATGTAAGAACAAATGTGTCCCAGTTGATCATCAAGCCCTTCATAAGACAAAGGCATGGAGCTTTGTAAAACCTGTTGAGGGACACCAAGGACTACCAGAGATGTTTTAGCTGACCTTTTCCCCCACAATGTGGGCCAAAAGCACATGGCAATGACAGATACATCTGTGCCTGTGTCTATTAGCCCTGTAAACAATTTGCCATTTAAATTTTGCCTATGGTCCAATTTTTGGAAATCTCTTGGGCGAAATCACTTCTTGAGGAATTTCTGGCTGAGAATCCTCTCAGGAATTTTAAAAACTAACATTATTGGGGACAGGGATTTAGCTCAATGATTCCACTGCCTGGCACACAACTGGAAGGACCTGAGTGTAATCCCTGGTATCCAAAAAAAAAACAAAAAAAAAAACCTAACATTATTTAATTTTGGTTCAGACAAGAGCAATATTTGTGCAATATAATCTCCTTGTTCAGTTACTCAAAGTCCTGTGGAGCTCATAGGAACACACAGTTCAGAGTTACAATCAGAATCAAAAATAGCCGGAATAACAGTAATGCCTTTCAAAGTTAGAGAGAACTTCCCAAGTATTAAACCAATTGTTCTGGGTGGCAGGGGTGTATAAATTCCTGTGGGGACAGATACAGGATTCTCATCTTCCAGCAGGTAAACTTTTTGAGCAGCAGGAAGATCTAACCCTGAGCTTCCATGTGTTCCACTGATGAGGAAAGAAATGTTCCTCTGGACATCCATGTAATCTGATTTTGTATTTGGGCATGGGATTGAACTGGATACAACTGGCTTAGAGGGACTGGAGTCCCTTGACTCTGATCCCCTATTATCTCCTGGGCTTTGGGAAGGCCAAAATTTCTGTTTCCCAGCAGCAATATGCCATTCTTGTCATATTTGGAGTGACAGTCTTTAACCCAGTGAATGCCTTTTTGGCAACAAGGGTCAGGGCCAAATGGTAACATATTTTCTTTGGATGCCTGACTTGGTGGCTTCCAGTCAGCTTGCAAAGCCACTTTTTTTACTGTTTTTTCTTAGTTATCCTGTTTCTCCACAAAACATTTTAAGTCATTGTGTGCACTATGTCAATGTTGGGAGATGGCTTGACCCATCAGAGCCAAATTGTATGAAGGATGCCCAGTATTTTGACATGTCTTAATATATGATCCAAGATCACTAGAGCAGGATTCATCCCATGTTTGCAATCCTGATTAGCATTCTTATAGTCTAGCTATAAAATCTGGATGTCTGCTGCTTAGGAATTAGACATCTGCCTTCTAACCATATTTTGCAAACTTACTACAAATTGTGTGTAACATCCCACAGGTCCTTGCACGATCTGAGTAAAAGGTAGTGTCAGCACACTGTCAACCGGCAGGCACAGAAGCCCAAGCCCTCCGAAGGAGCTCCTCTAGCTGATGAGAGTAATGCTGGGCAATGGGCTTCTGCATTTAAATCTGAAAAGTCACTTGTGCTGGATAACATGCCAATAGTAACTTGTCTCAGCTGAGCATCTTCCTGGGCATTCATATGAGCCTGTTCCCTAATTAAGGAATGCAGTTCCACCTCAAAGTGGAGATATTGAGTAGCGTACAGGCACATTTTGGCAAGATGAAAAACATCATGTAGTACCAGAAAATAAGTCTGAAGTACATTGTCCAACCAATCCATTGTATGAGGGCTCTGGGTGCCATTCATTAACACACTGCCTGAGGTCCTTCAGGATGTTAAAATCAAATGAGGGATGGACATATATGTGTGTCTCTGGGTTGTTGGGGTCGGAAAATTAAGATAGGAAAGCACAAGTATTCTCTAACTGCCTTGCCTGATGTCACAGCCTTTTGGAGGGTATGGTGGTAGGGGGTGGCCCCAGAAGTGGGCTTTAGAAGAGGAGCAATGAGACCTTTGCATGGCATCTGAGGAGGCTGCAGGGGTAGTGAATTAATGTCCTCCTCAGGTGGGGCTGAAACAGCCTGCTGTGGTGGCAGAGCATAAGTCCCAGTGCGATGAAAGCAAATAGGGTAAGAAGCCAAATGAGGGGAAGTGCTGCCAGAAGAGCAAGTGGAGAGAGGGGTAGCTGAGGTCTCCTGAACTGAATGAGAGGGGTTAAGTGCCAAATCCATGGTCTCCTGACCTGACTGAGAAGAATTAAGGTCTGAATGAACTAGAGTCCAAGTAAGTAGCTTGTGAAGGGAAAGATGATTGATTGCCCCTTCACCAGGCCTCATGGAGAAAGGTTCCCACACATTCCCATAATTCTATGTTGATTGTTCCAGCCTTGGGAAAAGACAGAACATATCTTTCTATGTCTTTTAATAATTTTACCACAGTGTTTTCTGGTACTGCATACATAACTTGCTTTAACAATGACTTAAGCAATTTCACAAAGTAATGCTGCTCTGATAATAAGGATTGACCCATATTTTTAACCCAGCAAAGATAGAAGATTGGTGTCCCTCATCCATGTCTGGAGATTGTCTTGGGAGATCCATGTGCTGTCTCTCATACTCCAACTCTGTTGCACACGCGAGTTTCCCCCAAATGCCAGCCTGCAAGCACACCAATAGGCTAAGAAAGGTTGTCTAGGGCCAGGGACTTAGCTCAGTGGTTCCACTGCCTGCCTCACAAATGCAAGGCCATGAGTTTGATCCCTGGTACCAAAATAAAAAGCATAAAGAGAATCTTTAAAAAAAAAAAAAAAAGAAAGGTTCTCTGTCCTGGGAAGAGCATGTGGGGGGTGGATACAATGTGGGAAAGGAGGGAATGATGGAAAGTGGCAGATTCAGCTCCTGAACCAGAGAAGATTTTCATTTGATGTCAGAATGTTCTTAGTGTGACATTAAAGGTGTGGTTGTAGGCTGGCTTGGGTTGAGTGTGTGTTAACCCTGCCTGAAGGAAGGAGAGAAATTTAGAAAATGTTAGACTAATAAGTCTCCTCCCTCTACTGATGAGTTTACCTCATTTATTTTTTGAGAAAATTGGAAATTAAAAAATTGTGTCTGTCTTACTGTGAGTTAAAAAGTGGCTGGATAGCATTATCTAAATGTTGCAGGAAGAGCACTAAGAATTGAACACAAGACACTCATTGTGATCTATAGTTAAACTCTTTTTTAACCATTAAGTTTATTGGTACATTTTAGGTATAAAATACAGTTACATTCATCATTGGGCTCTTGTACCATTACATGAGTATCTTGGTTCTTACTTTTTTTCCCCTTCCCCTGCCCTCCCTTCACCCTCTCCACCCTTCCCTATTTGCAAAGACTTTGTTTCCATTTTTTCCTTTTCTCATATTTTTTTCTTTTCCTTTCTTTCCTTTCTCCTACCCCTCCCACTTGCCTTGCTCCTTTAGACCTTTACTTCCTATTGCACAATATCAGTTATACATTTTTTAAATTACACTATCAAGATCTAGGAAACATTACCACAGATTTTACAGAATTTAAAAGGATATAGAATGCATATTACAAAAATCTTTCTTGAAATAAATTTGACAACTTCTAAGAAGTACCTCAGAAGACAAATTAATGAAACTAACTCTGGAGGAAATATAAAATTTGAATAGCACCTATTAAAGAAAGTATATTCCTAGCTTGAAAACCTACCTATATGACAGCAGCAGGCTCATATACATTTTAAATGATAAATTATATCAAACATTTAAAGCAGAAAAAAGAAGGAACATGTCTCCCCTCATTTTAGGAAATAACATTGTCCTAATCCTAAAACTGGATAAAGATAATAGAAGAAAAATGTATGAACATAGATAGAAATTTGTTTAACAAAACAAACTACTAGAAGTCAGATCTGGCAGTATGGAGAAAGTGGTTTTATTATAGGGATGGTAGTGTTGGTTCAGCATTGGAAGAGCCACCCCCAAAAGTCATCATTTTAACAGAGGAAAGGAAAAAGCCATATGATCCTGTCACTAGTTGGAGAAAAAGTATCGGACTAAATTCTACAGCTGTTCATGGTAAAAGCTATCAGGAGACTAGAAGTAGAACAGAACCTTCTCAACAGATTAAAGACATGTACTCCATACTTCCAGCAAAAATACCTCATATGAATGGAGAAGGTACAATGCTTTCTCCCCAAGGTGGGGAACAAGGGCAGATATGCCTACTCTTCATCTGTCCATTAAACTTTGAAAGATAGGCCTAAATCAAAATAGTCTGCCAATAAAATGACACAATTAGGATGGGATTGGCAAGGTAGAAACAAAATCTTTATATGTAGATGAAATGATCATCTACACAGAAAATACTAAGAAATCTCTAGGAGGCCCTAGAAATTGTATTTGAATTTAATAGGATTAGAAAACACAAGATATATATATATAAAAATTCAGGTCTATGTATACTTGCTATAAATGAAGAATTGGATATTGAAATTTAAATGTTATGTAGAAGTACAATGGACCTAGAAAAGAAAAGAAAAAACAAAAAAATCAGGGTTGGAAGACATTTAGTACCTAATTTTAAGACTTCCTCTAAAGCTACAGTAATCAAGGCAGTGTTGATGTAAGGAAAGACATATGGATCATTGGAATAAAACAGAGAACCTAGAAATAGAACAACACATATAAGGTCCGCTGGGTTTTGAAAGATTATTTAACATTAACTTTTTTTTCTTTTTTGTACTGGTGATCAAACTCAGGTCCTTGCGCTTGCGCAGCAGGCAACAAAACCACTGAGCTAAATCCCCGGCCCTATTTAACATTAACATTTTATAGAATATAAACTCAATTCAAGAGCAGAGGAAAAGATAGTATTTTCAGGAAATGGCACTAGAACACCTGGTATCTGTACATAAAAAATTAGCCTCAACCCTTCATTTCCATACATAAAAATAATTTGAAAGGATCTATGAACCTAAATATGAAAGACTAAAACTGTAAAACTTTAAGAAGAAATTAGAATGGAAAATGTTTATGAATTTAGGGCAGGCAAGAACTTCCTAGGATGCAAAAAACAGCATGTATAAAAAAAAATTTGATAAATGAGATTCCATCAAAATTTAGAACTTTGAATAACATCAGTAAAATGAAAAGTAGTCCTTAAACTGACCATATATACAAGGCATATAACCTATGGCCAGAATATATAAAGAACACTTACAGCTCATTAATAGACAACCCAGTTAAAAAGTAGACGCAAGATGATAAATAGCCAGTACAGTGCAAGGAAAGGTGTGCAACACTAGAATCAGAAAAATACTAATCAGTACAATAACAAGATTGAATTATACACTCATTAGGGAGATGAAGTTAAAAGTATTAAAAGCCTTGTCATGACTCTTTATTTTTGTCAGATTCTCCCCCTTTGCTTTTAATTTGTCATGCCCAACAGATTCATACTGCTGGGTTTCCTGGGGTTGTGATCATCACTGTCTTTTCCTCAGATACTATCTAAAATTTTTGGATTGTTGGTATGGTATTTATGAAGTTCCTAAGGTTCTCTTTATCATGAAAGTATTCTATTTCTCCATCAATTTTGAAAGATAGTTTTGCAGGGTACATCAATCTGGGTTGGAGGCTGTTTTCCTTTAGTGCTTGAAATATATCAATCCAAGCTCTTGCCTTGAGAGTTTGTGTTGAGAAGTCTGTTGTGATTCTGATGGGCTTTCCTTTGTATGTGACTTGTTTATTTTCTCTGACTGCTTGTAGAACTTTGTTCTTCTGTTGAGTTTCCGGAATCCTAACAATTATATGCCTATGTGTAGTTTTTTTTTTTTTGATCAAGGGTAGTTCGAGTCCTATGTGCCTCACTTATCTGTATGTCAAGTTCTTTTCCCCTACTTGGGAAGTTTTCTACCTTCCCTTCTGTGAACAGTATTTTTTTTTATCATCTGCACTCTCTCCTGTTTCTTCAGTGACTCCAATCAGTCTTATGTTATTCTTCTTTGCATCATCTAGCAGCTTCTGGATTGCTTTCTCATAGTCCCTTACAATTTTAAAGCAATTTTTCTTTTCTTGGTCACTAATTGCATTCTTATCTTCTATATCTGAAATTCTGTCCTCACATGTGCTCATTCTGCTCTGTAGACTTCCAGTGGAATTTTTAATCTGGAAATCTGTTTGCATCTGTTTTATGGATTCCATTTGTTTCCTATTTTGGGATTCCATCATGTTCCTCAGATCCTCTATTTTTTTTTTTTAAAGATTTTTTTTCTCATTTCTTATTAGTACATCTTTACAATGCATAATGTTTACATTTTTTTTCCTGGTACTGGGAATTGAAGTCAGGACCTTGTGCTTACCAGGCAGGCACGGGATCACTGAGCTAAATCCCAGGCCCAATGTTTACCTTCTTTATGTAGCATTGGTACACATAAATTAATACTTTTTTGGTTGGGGGAGAGACAGGATCTTGCTATGTAGTTCATGGTGGCCTGGAACTTACTGTGTAGCACAGGCTGGCCTTGAACTCACAGCAAGTCTCCTGCCTCAGCCTCCCCAGTGCTGGGATTACAGATGTGTTCCACTACACCTGGCTACATAACACATTTTAACTCCTTTTTTCATCACCTCTTCCTCCCCTCCCTCCCTCTCTTGACGCCTTCCCATTTGAGAAAGATCTGTCTCCCAGGGACAGGGATTTAGCTCAGTGGCACTGAGCCTACCTCATAAGCACAAGGTCCTGAGTTCAATCCCCGGGCACGGGGGGGAATCTGTCTCCCTACTTCCTATTATCTATCTTTTATTTTTTTATTCATAATTTGAGCTTCTCATATGAGAGAAACCATGTGGTATGTAAGCTTATGTGTCTGGCTTATTTTATTTAACATTGTGGTCTCCAAGTGCACCAGGGACCCTGGTGCACTTGGAGATCCTCTATTTTTTTATCTGTGTCCTCTATCTAGATTTAGTAATCATGTCTTGCACTATGGGCACAATCTTTGCTGTTATATGAGATATTATTTCTGATTTCATTTTTTCCAGATCCTCTTTTGTTGCCAGTTCAGGGAGTCCAGCTTGTTGAGTATCAGAGCATTCCATCTCATTTCCCTTTGGGGTTGCTGTAGGTGATTTGGAAGTCTGTTTTTGAAGCTTGTTTACATGTCTTCTCATTTTCATGGAGGGGGTGGTGCTGGTGCCCACGCAGCTCACCTCCTCTGCCCTAGGAGTGAGCAGTGCAATGGCAGTGGGGAGCCTCCTCCTGGGTGCTGGGATTGGCTCACCTTCTCTACCCTAGGAGCAAGGGGTGGAATGGCATGGAGTCTCCTCCTGGGCACTGGGATTGGCTCACCTCCTTTGCCCTAGGAGCAAGCAGTGGAATGGGGGCAGGGAGCCTCCTCCTGGGCACTCATAATATTTTTTCTTTGAGACTGGTTCTCATTGTTGGTGCTGAGGTTGAAGTCTATGAACCACTTGCAGTAGCCTGCCAGATTGAAGTGATCATGTTTGGATCACCAAACCTAGCTAGTATGGGAATTTTATTATCACTTTTATTTACCAAGATCACAGTGCTTTGTTAAATGAAGCATCATTAGTAGATTTCATATCTAGAAAGTTGGGGCTAGTAGGACATTCCTGTAGTCCTGGAACTCAGGAGGCTGAAGCAGAAGGATTGCCATGAGATCAAGGCCAGCCTGGACTATAAAGCAAGACACTATCTAGAAAAAAGTCCAGAATGTTGCACTTTTTGTCTATTGAGAATGTGTGAAGAACAATCTGGAATACATCCTTGCATTCTTCTGCTATAGATATGTTTCTGTGAATTTGAGATTAGTTCTAAAAATTTGAGATTAGCTCAGTGTTAAATGAAAATTACCTCAAGGTTAATTTTTAAAGATTTTTTAAAAATAATAGTCATTTTCCCATTTTGGGGAACATAAAATCTAAAACTATCATAGAATCCCAAATAGTAGACATGTCTCTGTTTTTATCATAAGGACTCTGAGGCAGTATCTTCATTTTTCTACGTAGAGTGACTCATTGTGCTACCCTTTAATAACTTCACGATGATGACTCATGGTGAAAAATCATATGCTTTGTTCTTGATTCTGCACTTGAGGGATCATAGTAGGACTGGATTCTGAATTTGTCAGAATTGTAGTACATCTAGGTGGTGTCATGATTAAATTTTGTGCCTACTGTTTTCTGAGAGCACCCAAATCTATATTTCCTCACATTTTTTCTCCTGACATCTTAACAATTTCCATGAATTCTTCAAGGTTACATTGATCACACAGTTTATATTGCTAGAAGCTGTGTCTTAAAATGAAATTTGGGGCCAGGGATTTAGCTCAGTGGTTCTGCCACCTGCCTCACAAGTGCTAGGTCCTGAGTTTGATCCACAGTACCCCCCAAAAGAATCCAAATTGGCTCATCAATAATGAAACTTTGGAAGGTCATTGCAAGGAACCAATGAAACTAAAATATTACTAACAAGATACCACAGAACCAGGAACTTGCTTCACTCTGTAAAAGTCACTGAAAATGGCAAATATTCTTGACAGTGAAACTGGCATTACTGTTGCCACTGCTGTGTTCACCTCTCCAGTTAACACATTGGAGGATAGAAAGACACATAAGATATATAGTAAAGGAACTGACTACCCAGGGGTATAAGACACAAATTAAACACATAAAACTATCACAGAGCCAATAGCATTGATAATTAATTGTTCAATTATTTCTTGTTGTTCAGAATTATATATATATATAACCCTTGAGAAAATATGTGCACCCATATATGTGACATTTCTACATACCAATAGTTTGAAAGGTAACATTACTTCTAAAGAGTTTGTTTATATCTGAGAATGTATCTAACTCCAAATGAGTCAGCTTTATTATCCCCTGAGGAACTATTGGAAGCAAATAGCCCTTAGAACTGAGCCCAATAGAAAGAGTGTACTGATAAAATTTTCTGACTCTTTGTCTTAGCTGTACTTCCTGTATCACATGTGATCAGTGGGTCTCATAAGGAGACCCATTTTCTCACAGGAAACCATATATTTTTTGAGCTTAGTTTTTTGTCTCAGTATCCAAAATATATAAGGTAGTTTATTTGTCCCTGGTAGTAGTATAAATAACACATATTTTGAAGACATTTGTCTTTTCATGAATGCTGTGCTTATCTACACAGCCTGCTTAGTGAATATGCCTAAAATACAATAGACTACATGGATTCTTCGTTTAATGACTGATTCCTGTTCCTGTGATTAGGTCACTAATGGGATGCTAAATCAGGAATTGTATACAATACATACTTCATGATATTCAGGACAAAGATATGGTCAAAGGAAACTCCAACTTTGTGACTTTGCTTTTGTTTTCATAACTCTTACATGCACTACTGTAATATATAACAGAACATAAAACTATAGTACTGCACAGTACAATCAGAAAAATCAGAGCATTGTATAAACTAGGTGTACTGTACAGAGAAAGACATTGAGGATCTATCAATATGTGCAGAACTGTACAAAAAAGGTGAGTCATAAGTCTGAGTAGTGGGTCATGTCAGAAACAATGTGCCTCATTTGTAAGTCCAGACATTAAAACAGGTAGATTGTTGAACAAGGAATATCTGTGTATTGGCTTCAGTGTTTCTATCTAGGATATTCTTGAGTATTTTCTGAAGTGGTAGTTTAGCATTCATATGTGTCTTGAGCTAATCTTTTTCATGAAATATCCTTAATTCTCCATATTTTTGAAAGAGAGCTTTGCTGGGTAAGTTAAATTAGATCGGAAGTTATTCACTCTTAGGACTTGAATACTTCACTGCAAGCTCTTCTGACCTTTAAGGTTTGTGTTAAAATGTCTGTTGTAATTCTAATTGTTTTACCTTTATAAGTGATATTATTTTCTTTTTCTCTGCTTTAAATTTTTGTTGTGGTTTTTTGATATCTGGCAGTATAATGAGGATATGCCTTGTGAGCTTCTTTTTTCATCACAGTTTTTGATGTTTTCTAAATTCAATGTAGTTGTATTTTAAACATTTTTCATCTTTGAGAATTTTTCTGCTATGATTTCTGTAAACAATTATTCCATCTATGTTATCTTTTACTTTTTCTGGAACTCCAATTAGCCTCACATTGCTCTTTTAGTGTTGTCTGGTAGCTGCTGGATGGTCTTTTCTTTTCTTTTATTGTGTTCTCTCTGAGTACCTCTGCATAATTTACCATGTGTCCTCAATTTCAGACTGACTGGTCTGTCCTGGGGCTCTCTCTGGGCTGGACACATGGGCCATGGTGTGGGTGTGGGATGGGACACTCTGTTCCATCTCCTCTCTGGGCTGAGTGTATACACCTAGCCTGTGGCTAGGGGCACAGCATTCAGTTGGTTGTCCCATCCCCACATTTCCCTTTGTATTACACCTTAGAAATATTTATATCTTTGTGACATATGCATCTCATAAGATATGAGATAATATATCTTCCTTAATCTAATCTCATTGTTAGATATTCCCTAATGAAAACTGTACTACTTTTCTTTTTTTATTTATATATTTATTGGTACATTTTAGGTATACGATACATTTACATTTACCATTGGGTGTTTGTACCTGAACATGATGTATCTCAGTTCTTATTTTTTCTCCCATTACCTGTGCACACTTCACCCTTCCCTATTTACACAGACTTTGATTCCATTTTTTTCTTTCTCATAATTTTTCCTTTCCCTTCTTCCCTTTTCCCTTCCCCTCCCATCACCCCCAAACCCATTCACCTTTTCCTATTTAAAATTATCAATTATTCATTTTAATCATTTTCATCCTTATTTACACTTTCAATTTCTCACACTAGAGAAACTATTCGGTATTTACACATGTGTGTCCTATTTATTTCACTTAAGAGTATGGCCTCAATATGCATCCATTTAGCTAAAAATGTCTCTAGTTTCTCATTCTTTATCACTGAGTAGTACTCCATTTTATATTAAAAAAGAAAAAAACCCACATCTTCTTTATCCAGTTTCCAGTCGATGGGCACTTGGGCTATTTCCAAGCTTTAGCTATTGCAAACTGTGCTGCTATAAACATAGGTACACATATATCACTGTGGTATGTTTCTTTTAATTCTTTGGGGAAGATTCACAGTCGGGGAATAGCTGGGTCAAATGGGACCTGTCAAGAATATTTAAAGAACTGAAAAAAATCAGACCCCCAAATTAAAAGACCCAATTCAAAAATGGGCACCCAAAATGAACAGACATTTCTCAGAAAAAGAAGTAAAAACACCAAATAAATATATGAAAAAATGTTCAACATCACTGGTCATTAGAGAGATGTAGATGAAAACAACATTGAGATTCCACCTCACCTCACAAAGAATGGCTGCTATCAAGAAATCATCCAATAACAAATTCTGGCAGGGTTGTGGGGAGAAAGGAACCCTTCTCCACTGTTGGTGGGAGTGCAGACTGGTGCAACTACTGTACTACTTTTCATTAGCATTATAAATTGCCATTCATGAATATTACTTTGTGTTTAATTACAACTTTTTTACAAAACCAGTTTAAAGTTTCACAATGCTAGCTAAATATAATCCGACACAGAAGAGATCTATTTCCTAAATTATTTGAAAAAAGATGTATTTTCTATGTTGTTACAGCAAGTCATTAGTTATTCATCTACCCCAGTTCTTTTTACCCCACATTTGATCTAGTAGGCTCTCTACACGAACCATGCTTTACAGACAGTGTAGAAATAAAACTGGGGCCAACCAGCAGGAGAACCAGTCTTCCCATTCTGCTCTTTCTTTAGCAGTGAATTCCCACCTAGAATCAAAATTCCTCTGTGGCAAGTGCATGTGGATGAAGAATAAGTGTTTGATGACCAAAAGATGAAGTAAACATTTGTGAGACTCAGCCTCATTTCAGCTTTTCATGAGTAGATTTGAGATATTTTGTGTTGTGAGTCTCACTCTTCTTCCTGGGAATATATTTCTGCTGATTTAGGAGGCAGTGACCTTTGAGGATGTGGCTGTGACTTCACCATGGAGGAGTGGCCTTTGCTGGATCCATCCCAGAAGAAGCTCCACAGAGATGTGATGTGGGAAAATGTTACAAATGTGACTGCTATAGGTAAGGAAGATAGATTTATGCAATCAGGGAGCATTGGTTATTGCCCTTCAGTGCCATTTACTTTATTGGAATATGGAAGTGTTTTTGATAAATCTTCCAGGTGTGGTCACATTGTACCATGAATCTAATTGGAAGATAATAATTTTTATGTAATGTAGTAACTCATCATTACATTTCTTTTTCTACACTTTAGGAAGAAACTGGGAAAACCAGCAGCAAATTGAAGATGAGTACCAAAACTTCAGGAAAACTCTAAGGTTATAGGCACTAACAAGAATATTCCTCAAAGGTCAGAAATATTAAAACCTAGCAAACTACACAAATGAGACCATGTTCAAAAAAATACAGAAAGCCAGACATGGTGACATGTACCTGTAATCCCAGCACTTAGGCAACTGAGGCGGGAGGATTGATAGGAGTTTGAGGCCAGCCTGTGCTACATAGTGAGTTTGAGACTGGCCTGAACAATGTAGGAAACTCAGGAAAACAAACAAAATGAGGCCACGTTCAAATTTCTTTAATTGCACAAAATTTCTCCAGAGATGAATACATGTTTAGTATCTAGAATTTGACAATTGAATATTTGAAATATGTCAATATTTGAAATGTAGGGACTATCGATCGTATGCCACAAGTGACACCTAATCCATACTAATATACATTATTTTTCATGCTCAAGATTATAAAACTCTTACATGAAATTTTATGTATGCATTGATTCAAGTTGTATATAAAATTTTATACACAAATTTTGAGAGCCAAGAAGAGGAAATATAATTACATAAACATATATCTTAAAAGACTGCTTTCTTATCAAATTATGTAAGTAATGCTATATGTTTTAAATGTGGTATAGTCAGTACTTGCAAAGTTGGTAACCTTGAGCAACTATTCAAAGTACAAATGAATACCCCTGTTTTGATAATAGCTGTTTTCAAACAATCCTGAAAAGCATTTAGACTATTTATGTTCTGACTACAGTATTAGAAGGCACCTCTCATAATGTTAGAGGGAATGTCATTGTAGTATAACATCTATGGAAAAGTGTATAGAGGTTTCTCAAAAAAAGTAAAAATGAAATTTCCATTTTACCCAGCTATACTTCTACTGGGTGTATTCCCCACAAAGTTAAAGTAATCATATCAAGTGGATGCATGCATATCCACGTTTGTCACAGTAAAACTTACAAATGTGAAGCTCAGGAAACAGCCTAGATGCCCATTCACATATGAGTAAAAATGGAAAATGGGATGGCCTGGACAGGATGGAACATTCTGGGAAGCTGAGGCACATTCATGCTCAGGCTAGGCACTCAATGACTGATGAGGCTCAGTTTCAAAATAAAAGATAAATAACTCTGAGAATGTAGCACAGTGCTAAAACCCCGGGGTCAGTCTCCAGCATGGAAAATAATGTGGTGTGTAAATATGAAGGAATGGTATGCAGCCATAAAGGAGAATGAAATGATGTCATTTGCCAAAAAAAATGTATGGATCTGGAATCCATATTACATTGAATAAGATAAGCACAGAAAGCTCAACATGACATGTTATATTTTATATGAGAAATGCAAACTATGAATTAAGAAGTAAAATAAAGGAGAGATGATAAAAAAGAGAGAGGCAGACATTTTGGAGAGGGTGAAGAAGCTCAGTAAAATGGAGAGGGGTAGAGTCATGGGGAATATAGGTGTGAAAAATAATATATGTATCATATGCATCAATTGTTCAAAATGAAAGTTATCATTATGTATTGCAAACATATCAATTCCAAACTCACAAATGAATACCATTTTGGTAAAAGCTATTTCCAAGCCATCATCCAGAATGTACAGTAAGTTCGTGATCAAATATCATTAGGAGATATAAAATCAAAACTCTTCCTGGTCAACCATTAATATAAAGACACTTTTAAATGTGACTGGTTGGATTTTTTCTTTGACAGTAGTGCAGAGGTAGATAGATTCTGTCAACAAAACACTGGACTCAAATCATATGCACTTCATAGATTTGAACAGAAGCTCTCTAAGTGTACCAGACATAGAAAAACATCAACTGACTTTCAGTCTTTGCAAAAACATGCAAAAACCAATGCTGAAGAAAAAACCTATGGATATGAGCAATGGGGAAAATGCTACTGTGCATGCACTAAAGGAAGTAATGCTGAAGAACAATCTTTTATATATAAGCAAAATGTGAGACACTTCACTACACCCAACTATGTTCAAATCCAGGAAAGAAATCACAGTAAGGTGAATACTTGTATACAATGGAGGAAAGGTTTGAATTCTCACCATGATATTCAGAAACATGAAAGAGCTCACACTGGAAGAAAATCCTATATATATAATCACAGTTGGAAATCCTTAAATAATAACACTTCATTTGGTAATCATGAAGGAACTCCCACGGGGGGAAAACTATGTATGTAAGCAATGCGGGAAAGCTTTCACCACACATGATTCTTATCAAATATATGAAAAGACCCACATGGGGGAAAAAACCCTATATTTGTAAGCAATGTGGGAAAGCTTTCAGCACACACAGTGAATGTCAAAAACATGAAAGGACTCATGCTGGGGAGAAACCCTATATATGTAACCAGTGTGGGAAAGCTTTCTGCAGACAGATTTCTTGTCAAATACATGAAAGGACTCACACTGGGGAGAAGCCCTATCTATGTAAGCAGTGTGGAAAAGCTTTCAGCACACAGGAATTGTCAAAGGCACAAAAGGAATCACAGTGTAGAAACTGTGTATGTAATCAATATGGAAAAGCCTTTCCTTTACTCTAGTTATCATCATAGATATTTAAAAATTAAGAGAGGAAATTAACTTTGAATATATAAAGTGACTTGCACTGAACTAGGGACAGTGTGGAGAAGCACTTTCTTTGTATGCAATATAAAAATTTTCAGTACACGGGTATTATTACATACCTGAAAGACTTCATAGAACAGAGAATCTGAATGTATGTCAACAATGTTGGAACTGTTTTATTTTCCTCAGTGCATTTGAATTCATGAATGAATTCACATAAGAGGGAAGCCATATGTGTGCACTAAATCTGGGAAATACTTCCATTTTTCCACTTACTTTGAAAAACATGAAAAGAGAAAGCCTTTGTAAATAATGTTTGAAAGCTTTTTATGATTCTTATAGCATCAGGAAACATGCAGGAACTCAAAATGAGATTTAGCATAAATCCTGAATATGAGAAAGCTAAGAATCAGTGACAGAGACAGAGAGGTGTGTGAAAAATGAGATACACTGTTTCAAAGCACACATGCTGAGATAGTTTTCCTCCAATATGTCTATGAATTAATGCAGTGATGAGGTTGGAAAGTGCATAATAATGTTAAATTCAGAATAACAAAGCACTTTGCATCCAAGTCTTTAGTACATGGCCTTTAAGGGACATGTTTCATGCAAACCATTATCTTAGTTGTATGGGTAAAATGAAGCTTATTCACACAATGAAACTTTGTTCAGTTTTAAAAGAAAGAAAATCTTTCATTTGTGATAATGTAGTTTAACCTAGAGGTCATTATGTGGAATATGCCAGGCATAGACAGATTAAAGCTTGATCATATTTATTTTTAGCATCTAAAATTGACAACTTTAAAGAATCAGAAAATTTAGTGATAGTTGCCATGTGTGGGTGTGGGGAAGTTGAGAGATGTTAATGAGAAACATAATGTTCATGTTGTAGAGTACAAATGGCATAAACCCCCTAGTGACTAAAGTGATTGACACAGTGTCACATAGAATTAAAATTTGATAAAAGTTTTTAGTGTTTTCTCCATATGCCCAAAAGTTAATTGTGTTAGGTGATACAAATACTATCAAGAAAGAATGTGCTAATTTCTCAATATAAACAGTAACAAATTGCACTATATACTTTCAATAAATTATTGTATTTTTTTAAAGAATACAATTAAATTTAGCAAAAATAACATGAGTGGTTTCATGATGTGTCTACAGAATCTCTCCTTTCTTCAATTTTTAAAGATATAATTTACTTTGTACCATATTTATTTCTGAAAATATTCAGTACTAGTTGACCCAAAGGTTGTAAGGTTTTGTTAAACTGAAAGTTTTCAGTATTTAAGTGAAATTTATACTTGGAGGATATAATTTGGAAACAGTTGACATTATCACACATTCATTTCATCCCATTTTGACAGAAAGTTGTTATATATGTATTCAAGAAACTGTCTACATTTTAAAAGCACTTAATCTTGTTTGTCTGATTTAACAAGCTTGACAATTAACATGTACTCAAGGTGCATCCATTTTCCTACAAATGTCTTGAATTTGTCCTTCTTTGTAGCCAAGTAGTATACCATTATGCATAGATACCATATTTTCTTTATTCATCTGTTAATGGATGTATACAGACACAGAGAGCTTTTTGGCAGATGGGAGGGAATCAGGAGGCCAAGGAAGGGAAGAAGGGGGTGTAAAAATATTTGATGTTATATACCAACTACCCACAATGAATACAATCTCTGAATTTCACAAACATGAACTAAATAATGACAATAATATTGGTAATATGATGATGCAATTGGGAAAGGGGATCTGGAGCCAGAGGGAGGGTGATGGGTAAGGAGAAGAAGAGAAACCATAAGAATCAAAATGTTAAATACATATCATACTCCCTAAGGTGAATGGGAACACGTATGTCAAACATATTAATTAAAAAGCTTAATACTTAAATATTTAGAGACATTTTGTCCTTTTTTCTGTTTCCTAGATTTGTCAGAAGATGTATTGAAAATGCATAAAGATGCCTTTGGGTCTCTGGGAACCAGCCTTTCTTTTGCAGGTTTCTTTAGTTTTGAATTCCGCATAAACATTTATTGCCATAGGCCCCAATGAAATGTATTGATACTAATGTAAACAACAATCCATTGCATGCACTTCCATTGGTTACCCATGGCAGTGATTATGTGATTTTGTGAGGGAGAGGAAATAGGTATTCACATGAACCAGGACATGTGCATCTATCAAGTTGCACCAGCAAATGGAAACATGTATTTTTTTGCTATCTAGATCCTACCATGGCTGTTGCTATGCTATACACTTCACCAAAATGTATTTATAAACCTTGTCTTCGTGCATTGTAGCAGACCAAACCAAAATACCACAGGGTTGTAGACTTTATGAAGTAATTATTTCTCACAGTTGTGAAGCCTAGAAAATCCAACATCAAAGCACTGGCAACTTAAATATCTAATGAGACATTGTTTACATATGGAGACTTCTAGCTGAGTTCTCACAAGGCATGCATGTGTACAAGATGTCTTTGGCCTGTCTTTTACATGTGTATGTCATTATTGATTCATTACATAAATAAATTCCAGAGACCCCACTTCCTCATAGCATCAGCTTGGGAATTAGGTTCTGAAACATCTGTATTTTGGGGTACCTAGATATTCAGAACACAGAAATCATTATATGAGGTCCCATTTTGTGTTGAGCAATGTAGTGGATTACATGGGGCTTCATGTGTCCCCCAGCATTTTATATGCTGATAAAAACAGTGCTACACACTCAGAAGTATTTTGAGGACAGAAATTTAAGCAATCTTTTTTCAATTAAAATTTAGAGGAGATAATGCAATTATAGATGTCATGAAATGAATTAGTCACAAAGTATTCCTGAAGGAAAGACAAACTTGATCACCATTTATTTTGAGATCCTCAAATTAGATATTAAAAGTAAATGAAAGAAAGGGATTTTTGCCAGGCTCATAAAATAATTTCCCATGTTATCAGTGCCTGCTGCTTCCTGCTGAGAAGATTAAGTTCTTACAAGCATAGACAAAATTTTCTACAGAGAACAGAAAAGGAATGTTGAAGATGAAGTTTCTTAGGTCATTAAGGATCCGCACAGGATCTACAGTGTAACGGCAAGTTTCAATTTCACAAAATCGGGCCAGTGCAATATATTTCCAAATGCAGTTCATTTCCCTACTTGCCATTCTCATTCAAAAAGGACAGGTGTTTCGGCATGGTCACATCTCGTGACTTAGCTCAAATACCTGACTTCTATCAAACCCACTTCATTAACTTCTCCACCAATGAGTTCTACACTCTCTGAGTAATGTAACTCTACTTGTCACTTTCCACCTTCCCCTACCACCTCACAGTTTAATGTAGTAATGTCTTCATTGGCTTCTTCCCCTTTTAAAATGAGAACATCGCATTAGATTTTTAAGGGGCACATTGCACATCTATGAACTTTTTGCACCTTTCAGACTTAGTTTATAATATGTGTAGTATGTAATATGTGTGGAGAATTATTTCTTTAGCAAGCATGTGAAACTTTCAAATCTTCATTCAATGTCCTGTCATTTAGAAAGTGAGTGTGTCTAATATGCAGGTCTTTGCCCATGCATTATACTTTGAATCTTTGAAAGTTTCTTTTGAAGTGCAGTTCTGATTGACTGGTTTTCCTGATGAAGGACCTGAAGCTAGAGAAATTTTTAAATGTCTCAAGTTCTCATAGCTTGGGTTACTGTAGAGCAATAAAAATGTATGTGCATATTGCAATAGAGTATTTGATCCCTATAGTGGTCTGTCTATGATACCTAGGAGACAATTCTTTTATATGTTATTCCCCACCCCAAAAGGTTTTGTGCACTCAGCTTCAACATGCTCTCAAGTTTTGTCTCCCAAGATTCTGCTTTCTTAACCTTCTAGAATGGGAATAATGATTTTCTTATTCCAATCAAGAATATGAGTGCTTTTATATATTATCTGTTCAAATATCAAGTGTCTCACATAAGTAACTAAAAATAATCTAAATATATTTTCTGCACATGTTCAGATTGGAAGTTCCAAGAGCATGGGACAAAAATGTAGTGAAGTCCTCTATTCTATGCCATACCTACATTTATGAAGGGGCAATGTGAAGCAAGTGCAGAGGAGAGTTGTGCTGATACTAATATAAGCCATTCTCATATTGATAATATCATTCTACTCATCAGGAAAAAGCACTCATATGATCATCACATTTTACTGGACTCATAACTGAACTGTCATCATTAGGTATTCAGTTTGCAATATAGGAATTTTAGAGAATATACTAAATTGCACAATGGGTTAATGATTTGAAATCTAAGACTTGAGCCAGTTGGAAATCTACAGAACAAGGATGTTCACAATCAACCTTGAATTTCTTCATTAGTAGAGACTGAAACCTCAGTGGTGGGCAGTGTACATTTATTGCTTTATTCCTTCAAACTATGATCCAGTGGGACCCAATCTTTTGGTATGCCTTCCTTTCATTAACTTAAAATAAATGTTTCTCATTATATCACACAAACATATCCAACATTCAAAGCAATAATAACAAGGTTCAGTGAAAAGAACCAATATAGCCTGGGAATATTGAAAGGATTTATGTAGTGAGTGACTCTACAGAGCATTTAACAGATTGATGTGCATCTAAGTGAGAAGTGAATGCAATGCAATATATGCTTTGATTATATATATTTTAAGGCACACACCAGACCTATATGTTTTGACTACTAAGGCATCTTTATAAAGCCCTTATAGATGTAAGTACTCTTTGTAGAAGAATAAGGCCAATATCATGGAGAGCATAATTGGAGAGAAAATGGGTGGAGTCAATTCTATGCACCTTAATGTATTCCTCACTCTGTTCACTGAAGGATTTGAGTGTAATTCTACTCTCTTCTGTCCCTATTTTGTCTTTTCTCTGGCCCATGTGCCATGGCTCATTGATGGAATTGTCTCAGTGCAGGAGAATGCTAGGTGATGTCTGGGTATAGTCACAGAGTTTCTGAGAGGGCCAGGTGACAAGAGATTAAAGATGATCTCCCAGACATGCACTCACTGTATCCCAGGTGCTCCCTGCTCCTTGTAGATAAGGAAAGAATGTCTTCTTGAAAATGTTTATTTAGATAGATGCCTTGCAATAGCTTGACTCTGGGAACAGAATCTACTCTTTCCATTTGTGTAATTTCTGTAATGCTTTAACATTTTTATGAATAAGGTAGCCTGTTCTGTTCTGAAAGTACATGACTAGTGACATGTATCAGCTCACTGTGTAAGATACAAAAAGAGGAACAAATAAAGATCTTGGTCTTTGTTGCTTGTAGCTCTGAAACCCTGGGCCTCACTGATTTGTGTCTTTCTTTTCTAAATAAGTCCCTTTCCCTTTGGGACCCCCAATAACTCATTAATTGTTCTGTCATCTGGTCTTTTGCTCAGTCTCCATTTATTCTGCAAAGGAGAATCTTTTCTGAGTTAATCTCATCATGTCATCGATGTACTCATGTTAATATGGATCCTATCATGACATGCCTTGGTATGTCCCCATCTGCTGGTTGAATTGAAATATTACAACATAAAGGAGAGGTTCTGGCTCATCTCTGCCTCCTGTGAATGCTCCCTGGCTAGTGAGGATTGAAGACTGAATGTTTGATTGCTGTAGAAAATGTGATAGGAAATGAGAACACAGTAGTGGTAAATGGCTTCACTGACCAAAAATATCCAACATGCTACTTGGCCTACATACAAATGCCTTGATATCTTTATATACTGAAGGTTTAATGGATTAAAAATTGAGGGATAGAGGGCTGGGGATTTAGCTCAGTGAAAGAAAATAGAGGGATAGCAAAAATGTTACTTTCCAAATGGGCAAAACTGTCTCCAGAGTCATTCTAATGCCCCCAGTTAAGGAGACTGATACATAGGAAACAGGGAAAATGATGACAAAAGTCTGCCCAGTCAGAGGTGGTGTCTAGGTGATGGAAATGACTGCTTTTAAGCTAGGGTACCTGAGCCTGATTCTTTCTTCTGTCCAAGCCTCAGTTTTTTTCTACTTTTGAGTAAGTAAGTTTGGCTAGATAAATACTCTGAGATGTTAGTGGATATTAGAATCCTCTTTGGAATCTTAAGTGTCCAAGAAACTAGATTCTTACATTGGTGATACAAGGCCAGGTATGCTATCTTTGAGCCAAAGAAAAATTCTTTGTTTAGCTTAAAATTAAGTGTATTTTCCTACAAATAAAGAAGGCCAGGGGCTGGGGATTTAGCTCAGTGGTTCTGTCACCTGTCTCACAAGTGCAAGGTCTTGAGTTTGATCCCCAGTACCAAAAAAAAAAAAAAAAGAAGGCCAGGTGTTGGGAGCAATGCTACATAATTCTAGGGAAAAATCATTTGAGTACACCTAGTTCTTGTGCCTACAGCCCAGCTAGGACATTCCAGACATAATTGCATTTTGGCCTCTGGTCACAACTGAGACCTGAGTGACCCCCCCCACCCATGCTGCAATCTCCAGGACAAGACCACACCTGTGGGAGATGCCAGGGAGGAGCCAAATCTTCATCTGCATAGTTCCTCATTGTTCTTAGATGTCCACTGCCCCCCAGCTTTTTGTTACACCTTGTTTATCCCAATGTGAAGTACTGAACTCTGCATTTTCACTTGTTACATCTGTTTCCCCATGTACTGAATAAAAGGTGCTGCAAGCTAGGGGGCTTTTGTCTTTGCTGCCCAGAGCAGCACTAATCAGACCCAAAGCTCAGCTTCTTCTCAGTCTCATTTGTCTACCTTTCCTGTAATTCATCGTGTGCTGCCATGGCTCACAGGAGACTAGGACTTACTGCAGAGGTTCTGGTAACATCCCCTTCCCCTGTTCCCTACAGCCAGGAAAACAAACAGTGCCTTGATTTTGATAATTATATATACATTCTCCACCATAATCAAATAATTAATTTGGTATTATATGCAGGAGAAGAAGTTGGCATGTTTGGATACACTAGGATCTACCCTCTTGCCCATCTGCATTTCACTCCTGACCAAAGCCTTTGATGTTGTGTAGCCTCTGTGTGACAGAACCATCAAGGGATGAGCTGATAGAGGCAGTCATTTTTGTTAACCAACAATTTGCAACTCTTGTAAGCTCTTTTCACATTTCTGCTGATTTGAGAGACTATACATGAGATATGTTATGTTTCCTCCAAAAAAAATATAGCAAGGAGGTAGAGTCCTTCCTGAACCTTGGGGGAATTGAGGTATAGCCCTTCACCCCTACAATCTGTGTTCAGCTTACATGTGGCAAAACCTTTTACCTAGGCTTTTACAGGCACAAGAATACTAATTCTCTCAGACCCTTCATAGTTTACACACAGACAAATTTTAAGAATGTCATCTCTCTATGCTCATGATGCCCATATGCCTTTGCTTCAAACTATAGCCACTGTCATCAATGCCAAACCATCATTACTGGTAAACTATGTAGTTCAAACATTTTAGGTAAAATGCCACCTCTTCCATAATCCTAGTGCATTTCACATCCCTTCTTTCATATTTCCATGGCATCTTGCCCTCATTTAGTTTCTACTAGAGTCACCACAGCAATCTTTATTCTCATTTCTTATGAAAATATTGAAGCTGTCAGGTAAAAGGCCAAAAACCTAGACTAGACCAGGCCACAGCAAGCCTTTATTAGGGAAACAGATCTGCCAGGCTGTCTCTGAACAAAGGAGAGACAAAAGCAATATGGCCAGGACAGCAAGTGCCTTTTATAGGGGCTTGTAGGAGCTGAGGTGGGGTTGGGTGAGGTAATGGCTAGGGACTGGAGGAGCCTGTGACATCACTAGTTGCTTGGAGGAGAGCAAGTATTAGCTTACTCTTTTGGTGTGAGTTGGGGTGTGTTGGAAAGAAGGTAGCTATTATATACACCAGCCACCCTAAATTGGAGGGAAGGCTATCATTCCAGTCTCTTGTTTTATGGTTGTTGGGCAAAGGTTTCTTCTGTAGCTGCTTCAAGCTGACAAAGGGGCAAAGGTTGGGGCTAAACCTGGATCTGATGGGGGCAGCAGTAGGTGGGGGCTTTTTCCTTCTGCTTCAGTGGCTGGTACCCCACCATGATGAGCTCTGTAAGTGTCTCCTTGGTAAATGCCTTCATGCATTCCTGTAAGAAACTTTGAAAACAGCGAAACAAGCATGATCCAAAGCAGAGGATCAGACAGATAATACTGAGGGGTCCCAAGAGCAGTAATAGCCAGGGGAGCCATGAGCTCCAGGAACCAAACATATCCCACCATCAGTTAGCACCTTGGGGGACATATCTGGTCCTTTGAGTCTTAAGTCTTTTTCACTTGATGTGTAGTTTGTTTTATTTACATAGGTTTTACAGAGACAGCTGGATGTTTAGGGGCTCATCTGTTATAGAAGTAAGAGCCTGTTATAGAAGTAAGAGATCATAGCTCATGATCTAAGGGCCCATGTGACATGTCCTTGCTCTGAGAGAATGAGTGGAAAAGTGATAAACACAATTTATATAATTTTTATAATCATTTTTTGAAATATAAAAGGTGTATGTAACTGAGCAAATGTCTTTTGGAGGCCACATAGAGATGACTGTAGTGTTACTATGAACTTGACTTGTCCTTTAAATTCAAGGCCATGAAAACACACATTTTAGGTTGATAGTTCCAGCAAAGCCATGGAATAGTTGTGTAAAGGACAGTTTTATTCCTGTATCTCTCAGCTTTTGGAGGCCTCCTAGATATATTTAAAAATAAAGAGAACTGATAACCTCAATAAGGACACTAGCCAACTTAAGGAGATCAAGTGTAACATAAAAGGCTTGATCTTTTCAGACATGGGTAGGTATCCAGGAAATATGAGCATAATGAGAAGAGGCATCATAAACAGAGAACAAGGATTTATGTTATTTTAAAAGGAATAAATCTTGTAGCTGCTTGGTATAGAACTTATCCTGACTGTGGCTGACAAGCAGGGGATTTTTTCCCAATACTCTTACTTTATGGTTTTATTTTTTGATCACTACACAATAGTTAATTTATTATCACAGAATCAGAAAAACACTTGTCTAAAAGGAGAGATCTGGAGACCAGTGGTTTCTAGGATTGGACACCTGTAAAGAACTTATTTTAATTTCTCTGAAAAGAATCTATACACACTTGTAGCTAATTAATGACTTTCCCCTTCTATTTAGTCCCCCAAATTTTGTTTTGTTTTGTTTTGTTTTGTTTGAAATGGCTGTGTCATGAGTGAACCAAAAGATTTTTATGGATGGGCTGTGTCTTAATTTTTCTGAAGTCTAGCTTTATTATTATGTCATTGTTTTGTGCCTCTTTTGGTTATTTTTTTTGCTGGGTGTTTAAGACCAAGTTAAAGCGAGACCTGTGCCAATCAATATGAACCTCTTGCTATCTATCAAGGTCAGTTAAGTCTCCCCTGGCCATAACTTTGGAACCATGCATAGAGCTTCTCTGCTCCTCTGTCAGTGTCAGCCATCAGGATGGGTCATGGCCTTACTTGACCAAGTTGTTTTCAGTGAAAGCATTGGAGATATTTTTCTTGGTGACCCTCCTTTGGCACACAGTACATTGTCCTCTGGTGTCCAGCAATCTACCTGTTTAGGAGGTTAAGTGATTTACCAAAGATGTAGGACCCTGTAGAGAAGGTTCCCTCATGTCCTGGATCTTTGTTGACCTTGAGGGGCCAGGGCCAAAGTATTGGCTGTCCTCATAGCCCAGTTACCTTTATAGTTTTGGTCTCCAAATTATAGTTGAACACCCAGAAGAGAAGGTTAATAGCATTAGCATTGTAACAAGAGTAATGAACTTAACTATTATAATTTTACCTGAATAACAAGCATTTTGGAATTTAAAATATAGAGAACTGCTATTGTTATCAGTCATGGATGTTTTAGTAGTTGAATTCCTGTAGAATATTAACAGAAAAAGAGCCACAAATAATATTTTAACATGACAATTATGATGACTTTACCTTTGTAACACATTTAAATGTCCATCTTGATTTAAAATAGCCATTGTTAAACATGCTCATTTTTTAAAAACACCAAAAGTTTTTACCTAAATTATTATCTTTGAAAAATAAATAAATAAATAAATAATCTTTTGATAGGGTACCATCTAAAGAAAATATCTCAGTCCATAAATGTATCAGTTGTCATAAACAGCTGGAGTGTATGAAAAAGGCAAATAAATGAATGAAAAAGAGGTTATTATCATAAACAAATATTAGAAAATCTGTACAGTCAGGAAGTATAAATACATTTAGTACACCAGAAAAAATAAAACTTTGTTATTGTTGTTTTTTACAGGATATTTAGTCCTTTGAAAATGACCAGTGTAAGCATACCATAATAACATATTTAGAATATTTCCCTTTGATGACAATTGATGTAAACATAGTACAATAATATATTTAAGTAATATTTATTGATGTAAGTCTTTTATAAGGCTATGAAAGCTATCAGGTCAGTCTGTGGTAAGATGAAAACTGTTGAGGTCCCCCTAGTGAACAAAGACTGGAAAGTATTTCCATTCAGCTGCTCCTTTGTTCACCAAGGGGAGCATGTCTTGAACTTAATAACCTTTATCTATAAATAAAACAGCTGTATGATTGGACAAAAAACAAAGATAAAAGGCCATTTATAAAACTAGAGTGCACTCAAATATATTTAGCCCAATGGAATTATAATATCTTTATAATTTTTAGGTTTATAATTATAAGTAAGACTATTCAAAACTTTTTGTAAGTCAATTACAGAGATCTCTTGTAGAATTAAAATCACAAGGAATGAAAACTATTCCTGTAAACCTTTCATAACAAACTTGAAACCAACAAGCAAACATATATATTTTCTTTATAAATCACTTCTGCACACCTTCTTGACATACCTAAGCCATTTGGTCTTGTCCTTCTAACAAGATAAACATATAAAATCCTTTTATATCAAAATTATGTCTTTTACTTGTAGCTGTTTTAATATTTTGCCTCCAACTCACTATAAACCTTTTATACTTCTGTCAGTCATTATCTCATGCCTAGTGGTCTTTGTTAAGTAAATAAAGTTCCAATTCCTGTTTAAGGGTTAGACACAGGTGGTTTCTGTCACTGATTACAGTCCTAAACACATGATGGTTAAGGCACATATATCACAAGTTTGTTCAAGGATTCCCACTTTTTTCTTCAGAGCTACAATGTTATCTATAGTGGAGCTACACATCAAAGGAGCTATATAACCTTCACTTTAAACAGCAGAAGAAATGGGCTAAGGCAAGCTTTTAAAGGGATACACTACCTATTTTGCTTCCACAACTACTTTAATAGCTAATCTACTAAACTTTAAAACTTTTTCCTATCAACAGGGTTATAAGGTGGGGTAGGTACGAGTGGTGAGTGATCAGCTCAGGCTAGGAGTACTTGAGAAGAAGAACAGGTTTGCCAGGGAGGTTTGAGAGTGTAGGTGGAAAAAGGCTTGTATCTAGGGTATTTTTGACCATTTGTCATTGCACTGACAGCAGTTGTGTAAATCACACAGTATGTTAAAATCGAAAGTGACATTTTGGGGCCATGGAAACCCATTATCTAATTTATACTGAAGCCAAACCTGATTATAATAGAAAACAAGGCTTTTTGGCTTAAAGTCTGGTCCCAACAATCTGAGGAGTTTCAGTTGTGCCAAGAGGCAGCCCAGAGGCATTGGGGGGGGGTTGGATTGTTGGACCCCCTGGTTAGAGTGGGTGAAGAGGAGGCAGCTCCCAGGGAGAAAGACAAAGGGGAGAAGAGTCCTTGTCTCCTTTGACAGTCTCCGAGTGAGTCTCCCAGAGGTAGAGACCAAGAGGAGGCGGCCCGATGGGGCATCCCCCAGGGGCACAGTCCTGGGCCCAGTGGCCATGAGGGTTTCTCTGACCAAGCACTTCGATTTCTCAGAAGTCCTCAGAGGGAGAGAGAATGCGACAGAGAACCCGATGAGAGGGAGGCTGAACTCCCTACTCACCCAGACGTTGGTGACCAGTGTGGATGTGTAGGGTCAGCAATGACAAAGGTAGAAAGCCCCATGAGGGTCCTGGCTTGGCAGATATGTTCCAATGGAGATGGTCAAAAGGCCAATCAACCCCATCCCACAGGGGATCATCTGTTAATGGGCCATCTACCATCTGAGTCACAGTACCAGAAATGTCAGGTAAAAGGCCTAAAACCAAGACCTGACCAGGCCACAACAAGCCTTTATTAGGGAAACAGATGTGCTGGGCTGTCTCTGAACAAAGGAGAGACAAAAGCAATATGGCCAGGACAGCAAGTGCCTTTTATAGGGGCTTGTAGGAGCTGAGGTGGGGTTGAGTGAGGTAGTGGCTAGGGACTGGAGGAGCCTGTGATGTCACTAGTTGCTAGGAGGAGAGCAAGCATCAGGTTACTCTTTTGGTGGGAGTAGGGGTGTGTTGGAAAGATGGTAGCTATTATATAGAGCAGCCACCCAAAACTGGAGGGAAATCTATCAGAAGCTGCTGCTGATGGGGTCTCCACACAGTATGGTGATTGTACTTAATTCCCAGTCCTTTGATGACTCCTTAGATGACTTGGAATTTAAAGAATGGTCCATTATCACTCTGAATAGACATAAGAAGTCCAAACCTAGGGGTCATTTTTTAAAGGTGGACTTTTATCACCTCCAAGGCCCACTCTGATGTAGTGGGTAAGGCTTCTGTCCACACAGTAAAGGTGTCAATGCATACCAGGAGGTGGGTGTACCCCTTACATGTAGGCATACAGGTGAGGTCTATTTGTCAATCTTCAGGGGAGGACCCACAACTTTGTACTTTTTCAGGCAATGGGGGTGGATGAGTCTGGGTAGTATGGGAGGCACAGACAGGACTTGTCTTTAAGACCTGGGTTACCATGTTTTAGAATCCCAGCAGTCCAAAGAGTCTATTGCCATAGAGGTAGTAACATGGCACTCTAGGTGGAAGTCATCATGTAGGAACTTAGTGATTTTCCACTGGCTTGTCACAGCAGTCAGGGTCCCACATACCAGTGTTGGCCCTTTTGAAATACTCCCTCATTATGAATAGTTTGAAGCTCTTCTGTAGAGTATCCTGTCTCTTACCCAAGGCCTGGAGTGGGACTATGCATAGAGCTATAGATGGGCCAGAATTATTTTGGAAAGTGGCAAGTTAGCAATGAAATCTACCTTAGAAACTCTCTGGGAGAAAGGGCCCAAGGAGGCTTAATATCCCCAGAAATGGATAACTGCTACCTCCCTTGGGATATTTACTGTCTCTGGGAGATTGAGGATCTCTAATCCATGTTGGAGACTGGTGAGTAGTCAAAATTCCTCTTTTTCCACATGACTGTTTGTGCATTAGGAATAGAAAGGGAAATTTGGAATCAGCATCCTGGGCAAGTTGGAAAGCCCAAGTAAGGGTGATAAGTTCTTCTTTTAGGTTGAAGTCCAAGGGGGAAGTCTTCTTGCTTCAATGACCTGGGTAGGGCTAACCACAGCATATCCTGCCCTTCTAATGCCATCCTTTATGAAACTGCTGGCACCAGTGAATCACGCGCTAGGCATCCCTGTCAAAGCCTGGCCCCTCAAATTGAGACAGCTTGCACAGTTCTGGATGATGTTTTTTTCAGACTCATGGTCTATCTGTTGGTTATTTCAGAGGAGGGTGGCTGGGCCTAAAACAGTACAAGACTGAAGAGAGACATCTGACTTTTTGATAAGAATGACCTGATATTTAGTGATCCTTTCTCCAGTCATTCATAAATGTCCCTTGAGCTCTAACAGAGCCTTGAACTGGTGTGAGGTTAGAACTAAGAGCATTTGTCCCTAGGTTATCTTAGAAGCTTCCTTGATTAAGAGTGCCAAAGTGGCTATTTCTTACAGGCATCTAGGCCAGTCCTGTCTCACTCCATCTAGTCACTTGGGAAAGTAGGCAACAGGTCAGTATTCCAGGCCCAGATGTTTAGTCCCACTCCCAAAATGTGGGGGCTACCCTATTGATTATCCCAAAGTATGCTGTAAAAAGTGCAAGCTGTAAAGAGTTAACCTCATGATTGTCTTGTTTATAGAAGTGAGGCTTGCCAAAGCCTATGTGCCTAGGTCAGAGTGATTCTTACCTAAATTCTAGCCCCAAAGTTAAAATATGCTTTACTAAAAACACAAGGTTAATTATTAACCACAACCTATATATTACCTGTTCTGTTCCTAATTCAAGAGTGTTTTCTGTCTTCCTTTACAAGACTTGCCTGCATCAGCAACACATCCATAGCAATTCCACATAGCCCCTTTATTTCAATCTAAATATGATGTCACCAATAAACACCGACAGCTCTGGGTGTTCAGGGACTTTTCTTGTTCAGCCTTGCTTGAACAAGCACTAATCATCCTGGCTCCCCATATCTGTCTCTTAACTCTGTCTGTGTCTTTTTTCTCACCATGCGTCATAACCCTAAGCAGGAGATTGGGATTCACTTCAGGGGTCCTGATATTCCTGCTTGCTATTTCTCAGCCATGAAGAGAGAAAAACGCTTGTTTAGGTCTTGGATTCCTAATGCTGGGTTCTGTATCAGGGCCCATTTTAAGGCCTTAAAGTTTTCTTGAGTGGCTGTTGTCCACTTTAAGGGTTTAGTTTCTGATCCTTTAGTTCCCTCATATAAGGGTTTGTTTATTACTCCAAAATGGGGTAATCATATGTGACAGAAGACTACCACTCCAAAGAAAGCCCTCAGCTGCTGTTTAGACTCTGGAGGATCCTGACAGCAAACTGCCTCTCTTTAGGGGCACACTTGTCTTTGTCCTGAAGTTAACATGTGTCCCAGATATGTCAGCATTGGTGAGAAATCTGTACTTTATGTTGGTATACCTTGCAATCCCTCTTTGCTTGAAAATTGGGTTTTAATTGTGTTTTTATCAGACAATCAATACTTCAGTGGGGTACAAATGAGGTTATATATGTCCTATAATAGGCCTCCCTTTTAGAACATGAAATCTCTCAGGTCGTGAGCTAAAGCCTGTGCAGGTAAGTGTGGGGGAGGGCATCTCTAAACCCTGAGACAAGACAGTCCAAGTGTACTGTAGTCAAAGTCCTATTTAAGGATATTTCTATTCAAAGGCAAACAGAGGGCCAGGGGTTTATCTCGGTGGTTCCACCACCTGCCTTGCAAGTGTAAGGTCCTGAGTTTGATCCCCAGTACCAAAAAGAAAAAAGAAAAAACAAACAAACAATGGCAAACAGATATTAGGATCCATAGGGATAGGAAAGAAGGCATCTTTGAGATCAAGAACAGGGAGCTATTTTGCGTACCCTGGGATCTGCATAAAAAAGAGTATATGGGTTTGTTACTAATGGGTGAATAGATATGACTGTCTCATTGGTGGGCTATTGTTAGGATGGTTGTATTGCACTGGAATTGGCATGGCACTCATAACCCTGTAGCCAAAAACTTATCAATAATTTATTTTATCCTTATTCTAGCTTCTTTCTTATGGTAACACTGTCTTTTGTGAGGATATAGAGTACTGTCCTAGCACTGAGTCATGAATAGAGTGGCATTGACAGCCCTTCTTGAGGTGCCATCATACCGTGCTGGGTGATCATTTCATGGTGAAGACATTGAACTCCATGGGGTTAAGCTGCCTAAGTCCCTAGCAACTAGGACATGTGTTGTCAGAGTTTTGAATGTCAAAATGGCCCTGAATAGGAACAGTGTATCTCTTCCAATTACTGTTATGGAGAATTTTGGTATCATGATAAGGTTGCTTGGAAAAGAAAATCTCCCAAACCACAGTTCAGAGTGGGGATAAAGAAAACTTAGGTCTCAAAGTGCATCCATTTACCTAAAAAAGTCTCAAGTTTATCCTTTATGTCAGAGTAGTACTCTATTGTATATAAGGTCACATTTTCTTTATCTGTTCCTCTGTTGATGGGCATCTAGGCTGTTCACAAGATGTAGCTAATACAAATCATGCTGCTATAAACATGGCTGTGCATATATCATTGTGGTACAATGCTTTTAACACTTTGAGGAAGATACCAAGAAGAGGAATAGCTGGGTCAAATAGAACCTCTAGTTTTAGTTTTTTGAGAAATCTCTATGCTGAGTTCCATATTGGTTGTACCAATTTACACTCCTACCAACAGTGGAGAAGGGTTCTTTCTTCCCATAGCCTTGCCAGCATTTGTTATTGGCTGATTTCTTCATGATAGCCTTTCTTCCTGGAGTGTGATGGAATCTCAGTGTTTTAATTTCCATTTCTCAGATGATTGGTGATGTCAAATTTTTAAAAATGTATTTACTTGGTGTTTCTATTTCATCTGAGAAGTATCTATTCATCTCAGATGCCCATTTTTGAACTGGGTCTTTAAATTTGGGGGTCTGATTTTTTTGAGTTCTTTATATATTCTAGAGATAAAGAATCTGTCTGAGGAATAGCTCAGAAAATTTTTTCACCATTCTGTGGCTTTTCTCTTTACTCTGTTGGTGATTTCTTCTGCTTTGCAAAAGCTTTTTAATATGGTGAGAGCCCATTTGTTGATTCTTTGTAATATTTCTTGTGAAATTGGCATTCTGGTTATAGTCTTTGCCTATACCTATATCTTCAAGTGTCTTATCTATTTATCTTCCAGTGAATTCAGTGTTTCTGTTTTGATATTTACATCTTTGATCTATTTCAATTTTAGTTTAGTACATTGTGAGTAATATGGGTCTAAGTTTAATCTTTTGCATGTGGAAAGCCAGTTTTCCCAGCTCCATTTATTAAAGAGGGTATCTTTCTTCCACTGAAGGTGTTTGGGCCCTTTATCAAAGATAAGGTAGCTGAATTTGCTTGGAATTATTTATGCATCTTATATATTTTTTCCATTGATCCTAGCCTCTGTTTTTTGTTCCAGTACCATGCCATTTTTGTCATGTTAGCTTTTTAATATAATTTCAAAGCCTTTGCCTTTGCTGCCCAGAATTGTTTTTGCTATTCTAGATGTCTTCTCATTCCATATGAATTTTATGATTGTTTTCTCTAGATCTGTGAAGTATGCTGTTGTTATTTTGATTGGGATTGCATTAAATCTGTACAACAGTTTTGAAAGTATTACTATTTTCAATATATTGGTTCTGCCTATCCAAGAAGAAGGGATATCTTTCCATTTTCTAATATCCTCTTTGATTTTTTTCAGAGTACTGAAGTTTTCAGTCTATAGATCTTCTACTTCCTTTGTTAGACTGATTCCTAAGCATTTCATTTTTCTTGATGCGTGGTTTCCCCAATTTCTCTCTCAATGAGTTTGTTATTCATGTACAGGAATGCTATTGATTTTTTTTTTTCTGTATTGACTTTGTATCCTTGTATGCTGATGAATTTGGTTATTAATTCTAGAAATCATTTGTTGGAGTTTTGGGCATCTTCTATGTAGAGTATTGTGCCATCAGCAAAAATGATCATTTATTTTCTTCCTTTCCTATCCATATTCCATTTGTTTCCTTTTCTTGTTGAATTGCTCTCACTTATATTTCCAGAAATATATTAAATAGGAGTGGTTATAGCATCCTTGTCTTGTTCCTCATGTTAGAGTGAAAACTTTTACCTTTTGATCATTTAATATGATGTTGGCAGTTGCTTTTTCATAGATGGCCTTTATCAGATTGAGATGAACACATTTTATTGCAATTTTTTCTAGGTTTTTTATTGTGAATGGGTGCTGGACTTTGTCAAACGATTTTCTGCAATTATTGAGATGATCCTGTGTTTTTTGTCCTGGGTTCTGTTGATGTGGTGTATTACATTTATTAATTTACACATATTGAACCATCCCTGAATCCCTGGGATGAAGCCTACTTACCCATGGTGTACAATCTTCTTGATGATTCACTGCATTCTGTTTGTGAATCTATTACTGAGAATTTTTGCATCTGTGTTCATTAAGGAGATTGGCCTGTAGTTCTGTTTTGGTTGGGCCTTTCTCTGGTTTTTCTTCCAGGAAAGAGTTTGGGAGTATTACTTCCCTTTCAATTCCATTAAAGAATTTGAGGACTAGTGACATTAGATCTTCTCTGTAATTCTTGTAGAATTCAGCAATGAATTCATCACAGTCTGGGCTTTTTTGTTGTTATTGACAGTTTTTAAATTATTTCTTCAATTGAAGCGATTAATATTGGGTTACTTAAAATTTTTATATCTTCTTGACTGGTTGGGTGTTTCTTACTCAAGTTGACACAATCAGTTAACTGTGATAACTATCAAGTTGACAATCAAACTTTAAACCACAGTCTTGACACAAAAACAAATTCATAATTACACTTGTTATAATTATCCTGCATACATATGAAAATGCATTAATTCCTACCCCATAATGGAATGAAAGTTTTCTCGGGTGATCCTTACTCCTAATATTTTATAACTTGAACATAAGTTTAACAATACTTAAGAAGCAAAATTAAGTCCATCAACATTATATTATATTGACTAGGAGATTTTTTTTACAATTACAATGCTCCTTTTTGTAACTGATCACAGTGTTGTAGCTGGTATTTAGGACTACTTTTACCACACATTCTGTATTCCCTTGGCCTTCAGAAAGCACCTCAGCAGGTCTTGGTTCTTTCTCTGGTGGTGACCCAAACTTTCACTCCTGAAGGTTTTTAACTATTTGTCATTCTGCCTGGATGGGGTTGTTGTAGTTTCCCATTGGCTTTAATAACAGTGCATACCACAAGGTGCCTTATGGGATATCCTGCATTCCAAGTATATTCTTCCTTTCCTCCATTATGGAATGATAGCCCAATTTTCCTTTGATGGTCTGAATCAGTAACCACTTCCAATACTGTAACTCCCTTTTTAGCTTGCTTACTGAGAGGCATGAGGAGACCAAAGTGACCAGGGTGAAGTCTTACCTTCCAGTTCAATTGTATCAATCTTGTGCTTCAAGGTATAAGCCTTTCCTCCTCTGGCACTGAGACTTCTAAGCCAGTAGAGCATAAAATCATGGGAACAGGAAGCAAAAGTTTGCTAGTAGATCACTGTGAATAATGGTGAGGGGTGCCATTCCCACTTCCATCCCTTGATTCCTGGACCCATGAATCCTGGCTATGGAAGACAGTACCATATATTGGATGCTGATTTAAAACACATACAGCCTTTTGAAAAATGCACCAGCCCTCCAAGCTATTGCCACATAATGAGCTCTGTAACTTTGTCTTCAGAAGATGATTACACTTTTGTATTACTCCAGCCCCTTCTGGATGGTGAGACCATGGTACAACCAGTTAATTCCATGAACAGGAGCCCATTACCTTACTTCTTTGGCCATAGAATGTGTTCCTTGGCCTGAGGCAATGCTATGTGGAATTCCGTGATGGTGGATAAGGCATTCTGTGAGTCAACAGATGGCAGTTTTGGCAGAAGTATTGCATGCAGGGCAGGCAAATCCATATCCAGAATAAGTATCTATGCCAGTAAGGGCAAACCACTGTCCTTTCTATTATGAAAGGGGTCCAATATCAACAACCTGACACCAGGTCATAGGCTGAACACCCTGGGGAATGGTGCCTTCTCAGGGACTCAGTGTTGGTCCCTGTTGCTGGCATATTGGGCATTCAGCAGTGGCTGTAGCCAGATCAAACTTGGTGAGTCTATCCATAACCTCCATCCCTGCTACCATGGCCATTCTGTTCATGAGCCCATGGAGCAATGACAAGGTCGATGAAAAAAGAGATTGACTTCTATCTAGAGAATGGGTTATCTTATCCACTTGATTGTTAAAGTCCTGTTCTGCTGAGGTCACTTTTTGCTGAGTGTTTACATGGGATACAAATATTTTTACATCCTTTACCCATATGGCAAGGATTTATGGAAAATAATTTTTTCTGATGAGCCTCTTCCCTGAATATCTTTCTCACCAATTTTCCAGTGATGTATCTTCCAAAGTCCTGACCATCACACCAGACTATTGGCTACAGCCCATGAATCATATGTATGTGCACACCTAGCCATTTCCCCTTCCAAGTAAAATATACTGCCAGGAGCACTGACCATAATTTTGGTCACTGTGAAGATTTCCTTTCTCTACTGTCTTTCATGGATGTCTTAGAACGGGGGTGTAATTCTTCTGCTGCCCACTTGGAGATGGTGTCTTCATAAAGAGCAGAACCACAAGTAAACCAGGCCGTGGCCTTCTCATTCTCTGATTGCTAATATATGACACACCTCATGAGCCCATAGGTGCATGCTGGGAAATGGACAACAATATGGAAAGAGTAGGAGGCTTGGGCATCTGGAAAAATTTTTCATGTAACTTACTTCTATCCTGTGGACCTTCTATGGCTCAATCATATATATACCATTTCTATTTAATGATAAACTGTTGCTGTGCACCTCCAAGCTTATGACTCAGTGGATCATATAATATCCAACTCATAATAGGCAACTCTGGTTCCATGGTAACCTAGTGTCCCATGGTCAAGCATTCAGTTTGCAGTACAGCCCAGTAACATGCCAACAGCTGATTTTTTCTGGGGAGAGTAGATGTCTGCAACTGATGGCAGAACCTTGCTCCAAAATTCTAAATGTCTCTGCAGCAGTTTACATATGGAGGCTGAATCACTACCTGCCAAACAGCATCTCTACCTTCCACCAACACTTGAATCCATGATATAAATTGAGCCTAAAGAAGAATGCCAAGACTATCCCCTTGGACCATCTTGGGCTGAAGATCTCTTTGGCATATTGTGTTCAGCTTCTCAAAACAACTGTGGAAAATGTGGTGTTAGCCACAAGTTGCAGAGCAGTGGAAAGCTGGTGACATTTGTATAAAAACTACTGGGAGTTTGACCTCTCACAAGTGTTTACATGGGAAATGGTTTTAATATGGAAGGTGTTGCTGGAGTCACACTGTAATATGTTTAAATGATGAAAATCTATGAAGAGCATTCATAGAGATAACTCATTTATATAATCTTCTAAAGGAAGTGTTGATATATTTGGCAGTTTATTTTGTTCTGAAACTGTTAATTTTATTATTTTTTTGTAGTAGGTAAAAAATACCTGAAATACAGGTCTTAAAAATAAAAAGATTATTTTAGCTCATGGTTTCAGAGATTAAAGTCAGTTCTTATTAGACTTGAATGGAGAAATAGTGGAAATAGTTCATGTAAGGAACAGGGAAAGGGGATGTTACTAGAACCTCTGCAGCAAGTCCTAGTCTCCTGTGAGCCATGGCAGCACAAGGCAAATTAACTTATTATACAGAAAAGGTAGAAAAGATGAGACTTGGAGAAGAAGCTGAGCTTTGAGCCTGATCAGTGCTGTTCTGGGGAGCAAAGGCAAAAGCCCCCAAGCTTGCTGCACATTTTATTCAGTACTTGGGGAAACAAATGTAACAAATGAAATGCAGAGTTCAGTACCTCACATTGGGATAAACAAAGTGTAACAAAAGACTGGGGGGCAGTGGAAATCCAAGAACAATGAGGAACTATGCAGATGAAGATTTGGTTCCTCCCAGGATGTCTCCTGCTGGTGTAATCTTGTCCTGAAGCATCACAGCATCACCAGATCATTGAGGTCTCAGTTGTGACTGGGAGGCCAAAATAGAATTATGTCTTGAAATGCCATAGCTGGCCTGTAGGCAGGAGAACTAGGCCTATTCAAATGACTTTTCCCTAAAATTATGTAGCATTGCTCCCAACATAGCTCCCTTTCTCTTTGTTTTATGTGAAGGTGTTTTTTTAAATTTACAATAACTTTATTATCAAACACACAGACATACAAAAATTAAAATCACTCAAAGAAGAACAATGCAAGGGGAAAAAAACTACAATAATATTCAAATACAGTAGAACTCAACCAAAACAAAACTGAAAAGCACTTAAACATTTTTCCGTATAACTTTAAAAAGCATCTCAAGTACCAACATCAGAGGATGTGATTTGTATCAGAAAGATCCCCAAAACCAACATTGAACAAATAATGATCTGGAAAAAAACTCCAGTTAGCAGACTCCACACAGGCTGAACTTCTCCCTAATTTAAATATCAATACAGTCATATGACACTCAATGGAAACACAATCCAAGAAATATGTTATTATGCCATTTCATCCCTGTGTATCCTTAATTACACTTTCAGTTTCTCACACCAAAAAAACTATCCGGTATTAACACATATGTGTCCGATTTATTTCACTTAAGAGTATGGCCTCAATATGCATCCATTTAGCTATAAATATCTCTAGTTTCTCATTCTTTATGGCTGAGTAGTACTCTATTTTATAAAAAAAAAATACATCTTTTTATTCCAGTTTCCAGTTCATGGGAACTTGGGCTGTTTCCAAGCTTTCGCTATTACAAACTATGCTGCTATGAACATGGGTGCATGTATATCACTGTGGTAAGATTCTTTTAATTCTTTTGTGAAGACACCCAGCAGGGGGATAGCTGGGTCGAATGGGACCTCTAAGCCTAGTTCTTTGAGGTATCTCTATACTGAGTTCCTCAGTGGTTGCACCCAGTCTGCATTCCCACCAACAATGGAGAAGGGTTCCTTTCTCCCCACAACCCCACCAGCATTTGTTATTTTTTGATTTCTTGATAGCAGCCATTATTTTTGGGGGGAGGTGGAATCACAGTGTTGTTTTCATCTGCATCTCTCAAATAACCAGTGATGTTGAACATTTTTTTCATATGTTTATTTGCTGCTTTTACTTCTTTGAGAAATGTCTTCATTTCAGATGTCCATTTTTGAAATGGGTCTTTGATTTTGGGGGCATCTGACTTTTTTCAGTTCTTTATATATTCTAGATAATAGTTCTTTGTCTAAGGTACAGTTCCTAAAATTCTTTTTCCCACATTGTAGGTTGTCTCCTAGCTCTGTTGGTGGTTTCCCTTGCAGTGCAGAAATTTTTAATGAGATAAGATCCCAGTTGTTGATTCTTTGTGGAAGTTCCTATGCCACTGAGGTTTTGTTCATAAAGTTTTTAATATACCAATATCTTCAAGAGTTCTACCTAATGTATCTTCCAGAAAATTTAGTGTTTCTGTCCTAATATTTAAATCTTTAATCCACTTCAATCTTAATTTAGTGCATGGTGATAGGTATGGGTCTAGTTTTAATCTTTGGCAGGTTGAAATCCAGTTTTTCCAACACTCTTTATTAAATAGGCTATCTTTCCTCCAATGAGGATGGTTGGCTCCTTTGTCAAAGATGAGGTGGCTGAGCATATTTGTAGTTGTTTCTGCATCTTCTAATCTATTCCACTGATCCTTGGGTCTGTTTCTTTGACAATACTATGCTGGTTTTATCACAGTAGCTTTGTAGTATAGTTTCAAGTTGGGGATTGTAATACCCCCAGCCATATCTCTGTTGCCTAAAATTTCTTTTGCTATTCTAGGTCTCTTCTGGTTCCAAATGAATTTTTGGATTGTTTTCTCTAGTTCTGTGAAATATATTGTTATATTAGAGAAAGAAATAAAAGGAATAAAAATAGGAAAGGAAGAAGTTAAGCTGTCATTATTTGTTGATGATATGATACTTTACATAGAAGACCCAAAATACTCTGCCAAAAGACTTCTAGAGTTACTTGACAGATTCAGTAGAGTAGCTGGATATAAGGTCAACAGTCAAAAAATAACAACCATTTTATATAAAAATAATAGACTCACTGACAGAGAAATTAGGGAAACAATTCCTTTTACAATAGCATTCAAAAAAATGAAATATCTAGGTGTCAGTCTAACAAAGGAAGTAAAAGACCTCTACACTGGAAACTATAGTGCTTTGAAAAACGAGATTGAGGAGGATATAAGAAAATGGAAAGACATCCCTTCTTCCTGGATAGGAAGAACCAATATAGTGAAAATGGCCTTACTTCCAAAACTATTATATAGGTTTAATGCAATGCCAATTGAAATTCCAATATGTGAAGGTGTTTTTAGGAAAAGTGTGCACACCCAACAATGGCTTGTCCTTATATATTGTGAGGATCTATAGTGTGTTTGACTGGCTTAGCTGTCTACAATAAGCATAATTTCTCTTAATTGGGGCTGTAAAAAGATTAAAAATCTAATAATATTTTTTAAACAATGTTGGCTACAAAATCTAAAACTTTTGTTGAACTCAAATAAATATTGTCTTAGTTATACTTTTCTAGTGGGTGTTTAAGACCAAGTTATGGTGAGACCTATATTAAATAAAATCAACCTCTTGGTATCAAGGTCAATTAAGTCTCCACAGGCACTGTCTTGGAACCATCTATAGAGCCTCTTAGCTCCTTTGTCAGTGTCAGCTGCCAGGATATGTCATGGCCTTGCTTGACCATGTTGCTTTCTGTGAAAGCATGGGAGATTTTTTTTTTCATCCAGGTGACATTCCTTTGGCACACATTTTTTTGGATCTTATCATTTTGGTGTTCAGCAACCTCCCTGTTCAGGAGGTTCGGTGACTCACCAAAGGTGTAGGATCTTGGAGAAGGTACCTTCCTCATGTCCTGAATCTTTTTGTTGTAGTTAACCTTGGAGGGCCAGGGCCAAAATATTGGCTGTCATCTTAGCCCAGACAGATATCTTTTTAGTTCTGGTTTCTAAACTTTGGTTGTTGAACACCAAGAAGAGAAGGTCAATAACATTAATGTTGTAAGAGGAGTAGTGAACTCAACTATTATAATTTTACCTGGATATTAAACATTTTGGAATAAAAATATAGTTAAAAGACTGTTATTATTGCCAATTATGGTTATTCTTGTGGTTGAATCCCTAAGTAGTTATCTTTTTATAGGATGTCATCTAAGGAAATAAATCAGCCTACAGGTTGCTTATTATCATAGGTGACTGGAGCATAAGAAAAAGGCAAATATCTGAATCAAAATGTTATTACCATAAACAATACCAGAAAAGGAGCAGTAATAAATATCACAGTTATATAAAACCTTGTGTTCTTCAAAGTAGTTTGGTACCAAAAACATCTTTCTAATAACACTGTTTTGTTTATGCCACAGAAATTAATCTTTTGAAGATGACCAATAGAGACATATCACAATAACATTTTTAGAACTTAACCAATATAAATATTTTATAATAACATATTTAGACCTTAAACTTCAATGATAACCAATGTAATCAATTTATAATAACATATTGATACAATATCTATTGTGGTGTATCTCCCATAATGTGGGAAAATGTAAGATTTAGTTACTAATTGTAAGAAGCTTGTGAAATGAGAAAATTAAGCAATTCTCTGTGAATCTCCTCAACTCTAGGATTTAGTTACTAATTGTAAGAAACTTGTTAACGGAAAGAACTAAGTAAATGTCTCAGAGAACTTCCTCAGGTCTGTTTGCTGAAAGGATTGCAGAAAGCCTTAAAAGATGTAAAAGTTCATAGGAAGTACATATGTTTTCCTAAGCTCTATTAGTAACCATTGTCTGGGGTCAGAGGACCACGGTCCTGTGACTCTACAGATGGAGGGAAAGATTGTGGGCTTGATTTCTGCTGAAATCGCCCTGCTTTCTTGGAACATCTGATAGAGGAGGGCTGCTATGTATTCTTAGATGTACAGCTCTGGTGAACAGAGACACAAGACATGTAAACTTGCCTGTGGCTTTATGAGTTACTTGTTAACCTTTAAGACTAAGATAAATGTGACATTGCTGTAATGATAAACAAAGGCCAGAGATGTGCAGGAATGTCACAGATGTTCTTCTGAGAAAACAAAGAATAATGATGTCAGAATTGCCTGTCAAAAATGTATAAAACCTGACTGCTAGACCCAATCTGGGTCAAAACAGAGAACAGTGACCTAAAAAATAAAGTGCTGTTTCATCCCCCAGCTGTCTCCTTTTCTTTCTTTAAAGGTCGGTGCTCTCTGGGGTCTCCAGGTCTCCCTCTAGAGAGACCAACAACACCATAAGATTATGAAAATTACTAGGGGGTCTCTCTAGTGAATTAAGGCCAGAATAATTACTTTCAGGGCAGCCACTTCTTTATTCATCAAAGGGAGTACCCATGAAGCCAATTTAATAATAGGTGAATATCTTTTAAGAAAAATTTCTTTTTCAAAAGGTGAAAAGGAAAAGAGAGGAAAATAAAATTTGAGTTCAACTGTACAAATGGACAAACAGACAACAGAGAAACATATAAAACAATTTATAAAACTAGAGTGCACTCAAATATATTTGGCCATATTGAATTATAATATACCTTTTATGATTTTTAGGTTTATAATTGTATACAAGACTAGTCAAAAACTTTTGTAGTCAATTAACAGAGATCTTTTGAGATTAGAATCAGAAGGAATGTAAGTGCTTTTATACCTGTAAATGTAAAAAGAACATTTTGAAGTTGTTCTCCCCTTTTTTATTTTTTACCATAAATCTATAATTATTCTTTTTCTGGTGGCATCATCTCAGTCCTGGGCCCTGCTGCGGATTTGTTGGTCGTTGCTGGTGAGGTGGGTCACTCAGGTGCATCTGGCTCATTGCTCTCAGTGGGGGTGCTATCCCTGGTCTCTGAGATGTTGGTGGTTTCACCAGCATGACCCATGATCACACATTCCAGGAGGGCAGCCACAAGGTTTCATCCTTATCTGTCAGCACACAGGCAAAAATCTCTCCCTCAAGTTATTAAGGCAGGACCAATTTTTTGACATATGGCCTTTTGTAATCTTAAAAACAAGTTTAATAATTTAGGGTCTAAGGTAGAGCAGACCATAGCTCCTTCCAGTCTTTGAGTCAACCACACTGCATAAGAAGAATCACTTAAAATATTAAGAGGTTGGGAAGGGAAGTTTTCAATCACGGAGAAAATGGCTAGCAACTCTGACCTCTGAGCAGAAAGACCAGGTATAGGCAACACATAGCTAAAGGAAGAGCTCCAAATTGCTGTTTGGCCTGGAGAAGAGCCCTTGGTGAAATAGGCTGAGGCACCTTACAATGGCTGAAATTGAATAACCTTGGGGAGAATAAATTCATGTTGTGCAAAAAACTGAAATGGAGGATCTCTAGGATGATAATTATCTATCTGTCCATTGAAATCTGCAAAGGCTACTTGGCAATACAAAGCACTTTGTAGCAGTGTCTGCATTTGAGCCTTATCAATTGGGATAATGATGAAATGAGGATCAGCAACAAATAATTGCCAGGTTCGATTATGTCCCAAGAAAACTATTTTTTCAATTTGCTCTAGATATAATTGTAGAGATTTCATTAACTAGTTAGAAAAAAAAAAAATTCCATGGGAAAGACCTGTGTCTCATTCTAGTACCCTATTAAACCTATAGGTGATTGGGGATGTTAAGCACAAACAAATGAACCAGATAATTAGAGTTTATACAAAAAATCTGATGGTTATGTAGGCTTTGTTCTATTAATTGTAACTCCTTTTGTGTCTCTGGAGTTAATTTTTGAGGGGAATTAAGATCAGAATCTCCCTGTGATATTTCACATAAATTCAGCAATTCAAAAGTTGTTATCCCTATTTTAGGCCTAATCCAATAAAAGGCAAATCAAGGTTGGTCTGTCAGCCACAAAGAAATGTTGAAAAAACAGTCTTCTAAATCTATAAGTGGCCACTTCTGGGGAATTGCCACTGGGTTTGGTAAGCCAGGTTGCAATGCCTTCATGGGAATGAGGCTGGGATTAACTGTCCATAAGTCATGAGGCCAATACCATTTCCCTGACCTTTTTGGAATAATAAAAAGGGGTGTGTTCCAGGGGCTCATGAATGGTTTTAAATGCCCTTTGTTAAGTTGTTCTAATATAGGTTGCTCTAAAATGGTTAGTTTCTCCTGTGGTAGGGGCCATTGATCAACCCAAATGGGGTCATTCAATTTCCATTGTAAAGGCAAAGTTGCCTTGGGCAGAGAAACTTCAATAGCCCCAACTAAAAATTTTTTATCACATCCAATTCCGAGGTGATTATTTTTCTGTTGCTGTTCTATAGGCTGCATTCCACCCTGAAGCTGCTTGCCTAATCCTACTTCTGGTTCATATCCCTTTTCTTTTTTTTAAACTATGAGTATCATTTTATTTGTAATCCTGTGTGTTAAGGGACACTGTTAAAAGAAACAATCCCTTTAAAAACAACAACCAACAAACCAGTATTTAATTTGGTATTTAAGATAATTAAAAATCAAATGGAAGCAGTCTCTAAGATAATTCATGACAAATACCATTAATTCAAGCTTACTTACTGGAAATATTTTTCAACATGGCTAACCTAAAATGTACCTATAGAGATAAAATAAGGGTGTAAATTAGCAAAGTATTAAATAAGATTTTAAGGAGTCCCTAAAATCATTTTTAAGAACTTTAGAACTAATTCACTATAAGCAAAAACAGATTAACTACAAATCTCTTTTAAGTTCTTTCACACATGACCTTATTAGAAGCAATATATTTGCATTTACTAGCAAAATTCATGGCAATAAAGTATTTTTGAAGTGTATTTTATTTCCCAAATAGTTTACTAGTTTGAAAGAGTCATTCCAGAGATTCATCTGAATTTCTATTAAAACCTAAGCCTTTAATGAAAAAACATGTCTCTGAAAGTAAGCCAATTTTTCTACAATCTGCTTATGAATAGAAAACAAATCTTTGGTTTTTAGTTTAAGTAGCAGGAAGGATTACAAAAAGAAACACTAAATAACTAAAGCAATTAAAAAGCTCTGAATAAGCATGAGAAACTCCAAACCTCATCAAGGTCAGCAGAGCACCTAAGGCACCTCAGGTTCAGATGATACAATCATCTTTGCTTACAGTTCTGCAAGTCTGTGTACATGATCTTTACCACCTGGAGAAGGTGGTATCCAACAGTGATTACTGTGATCAGGAAAGAAGACACTAAGAACTGATAGATGGGAGAGACACTGGAGATCATCTCTTCAACCTTCCATACTGTAAGGTGAGGAACCTGAGGCCCAGTCAAGAAACAGGTGACACCAGCTTGTGTTTCCAGATTCTTAATCCATCTCTTAGGCCAGGACAAATTCTAGATTTTAATTTTCATTGCCTAGTAAACCAAGTGTGAAGGGTTTCAAAGATGTAAATTTGAAAAAAAATCCCCATCAAATTCCCAAAGGCAACTAGGAAATGTATAATATTTTACTGTCTTAATTCCTTTATACCATGTGTTGGACAGCTCAGATAATATGTTAATTGATTTATACAATTCCTTCAAGTCTACCTAAAAATAGACCACAATTAAATGAGAAAGTTACAGAAGATTCCATTTTACCATACATAAGGCCATGATAGTGTGAACCACCATTTCTTGAGAGAAGGAAGATATCCAATGTCCAGTTCTGAGAGAAAGCTTCTGACTAGTTATCCAGTAGACTCTCCACTCTTCAATGGGGAAGATGATGCTTGATTTTTAAAAATCTCTACAAAGCTCACATACAAAGACAGTACATCCTAGATTTGTGACTGATATAAGCATTTAAGGCTGTCATTTTCAAGTATAAATGTTTAGTGTTCCATTACCCAATCTGTGCAATTCACATAGCTGTAAGTACAAATCATAAAAATTAACAGAAGCCTACCAAAACCAAATCATAATTTAGGCAACAGCAAGTTAAATGTAAGGAAGGCTAGGGGAAATTGTGGATTAGATTATGCATGTCTAAACTGCATTAGGTGGCTCACACTTTTTCTAGCACTACTATCTGTTGTGTGGCATCTAGAACATGGCAGATCCACAGCAGACCAAACAAAGAAGGTAGATTAGATAACAGGACCCGTTATTAAGAACGTTCACCTCCAATACAGTCCTAAGACCTGTCCCTCAGATGATGATGAGAAATGACTCATAAGTGCAAGGACGCGAGTTCGATCCCCAGTACCAAAAAAAAAAAAAAAAAAAAAAAAAAAATGGCTCCAGTACCACATAAGCTTTACAGATGACCATGAAAAAGTTTCCTTTTTTTTTTTTTTTAAGCAGAACCTTTCACCTTGGGACAAATACGTACTGCCCCGGGATTAATTAAATCAACATTATCTACTTCTGGCTTAATGGAATATTGTGAAATGTAATACAACTGGAGAGAATAGGTATTTGGAAGCCAGTGGTATTCTGTTTAACTTACATTCTGAGAGTGTACATAAACTGTGGTTCTATAACTTCTGCTATAGTTGCAATATCTGTATCTGAAAGGTGACAACAGTTTTATTACAGAAGCAGCTGCTCTGTTTTAAATTCCACATAACATGTTTAGATTCTAGGTCTTGCCTCTTTAACAGAAATCAATGTTCTCTTGTGTTTTGGTCAGCATACACAGTTTCTCATCATTTGATGTACACAGCCAGTGTGGGAATTTTAAAAAATTACCAGGTAATTCAGAGAGCTAAACTGAGTCCATGATTATGGTGAAGTCTTACCCAAAGTTTAAATTTGTAAATTAGCATGTATCTCATGCAATTTGGGGAGCATCAAACTAAATCTACAATTGTCAGAAGCCTTGTTACAGTTTAATGCACATTAACTAAAATGTGTACATTTTTAGTGTTGATGATAAATGCAGTTATGACCTTATTACACTTTTGGCATTCTTTAAGAAAGCATATTAAGCTTTAATATAGAAATATTTAGTTTACATTTAACTTGTGCTCAGGTAATATAATAAACGTCTTTTCGCTTTTGATCTCATACATTCTCTCTTCAGGTATGGCCCATCTCCTGTACACTTGGAGCAACCTTTGGCTACGTGGCTGGCCTTGTTATTTCACCATTCTGGATATACTGGAATAGAAAGCAACTTACATACAAGAACAATTAACTGGAGCAAAGGGAAAAGATATTTCTTTGTGCAGATTCCATAAGGGCTGTGCAGAAATGTATATGGTCAAAGCCAAGCAGTTCCATTTACAGCACTGTTTTTTTTTTTTATGTAGTTTCAATATGATGTGATTGTAGCTTTTTGAACTATGAAAACCCTGAGAGATTGTACCTTCTATTTGAAATAAAGTATTTATAATAGATTGTGGCTTCAGATTCTGTTTGCTGCTTCTTAGGTCTTTAAGGAACATTCTTAATGAACTTTATAGAATTCTGAGGACAGGTTTTTGTTTTCTTTCAAATTTGACACTGCTTCAATACAAGAGGTCTGGGTATCCCTGTAGCATTTCATATGCTTTCTGAGAGAAATTGACAGTTTTCTTGGCCACTGAAGTTTTTCACGTAATCAAACAACGGTTTATACATCTTGATCCTATTCTTTTTTTAACTGTATGTCTCTTTGGAGTTAAAATGGCTATGATAGCTTCATCAAAAACAGTCTTCAATCCCTTCTGGGTTAAAGCTGAACATTTCACATAGCAGCATGCTCCTATCTCTTTTGCTAGTTTCTGTCCTTGTTCCACACATATAGGTTTTTCTTTCAAATCATTCAGTCTTGCTAAAGTTTTGGGGTCATCCTGGAGATCAATCTGAGTTCCTATTAATAAAAAGGGTACATTTGGGGCATATTCCTTAAGTTCCGGTACCCACTCTTCTTTCACATTTTGAAATGAGGCTGGATTGACCACGGAGAAGCATATGGGGAAGCCGTCAGTCATTGGATAGGATAAAGGACTCAGACAATCATAGTCTTCCTGTCCCGCCCTGTATAGAGTCCCAGGAGGTACTGCTTGCCCCCAACAGTGACGCTGATGGCGTAGTGGTCGAAGATGGTGGGCACATACTCCTTGGGGAAGGCATCGTTGGCATAGCTCATGAGCAGGCAGGTCTTGCCCACCACCCCGTGGCCCACCACCACGCACTTGAGCATCAGTGTGCCTGGCCCTTGAGCCATGCTGTGGCCGGCTGGTCTCCAGGCATGGTCTCCGCCTGCCTCCGAGCCAGCCAGGTTCAGCCCCAGCCTGCCTGGGGGGGCCGCCACTGCTGTTCCCCCCCCAAGCAGCAGCGCCCCCCGCTGGAGGGGAAGGCAGGGAGCAACGGGTTTGAAGCGCAGCCGCCGCTGCCTCCACCTTGGTTGCTGCTGCCCGGGTCCCCTCGCCGGTCCTGGTCCCCGCACCTGCTGTCCCTGCTGCCCGGCACCCGCACCCTCTCCACGGCCCAGCCTCCCCGAGGGGCTCAGCCAAATCATAAGACCAGCCCCCCTGGGGGAGAAGGCAACTTCACGGAGGGTGGCCACGGGGAAGGCATATCCCCTTTTAGACATCATGCGTTGACCCAGTGAGGTTTCGGGGGCAAAGTAGTCACTATGACACTCCATTCTTCCAATAAATCTCTGCCCAATAAATTTACAGGTATGGGAGCTATGTAAGGACAAATATGTCCCAATTGTTCATCAGGCCCTTCATGAGGCAGGGGAATGGGAGCTTTGCAAAACTTGTTGGGGGACACCGAGGCCTTCAGAGATGTTTTAGTTGGTTTTTTCCCCCAAGATGACAGCCAAACACATGTGCCAATCATGGACATGTTCGTGACCATGTCTATCAGTCCTGTAAAGAATTTGCCATTCAATTTAATTTTGCACATGGGCCAGGTTTTGGAAATCTCTTGGGTGAAATAAGTCTCTTCTTCAGGAATTTCTGGCCAAGGATCCCCTCTGGAATTTTTAAAGCTAATATTATTTAATTTTGGTTTAGGCAAAAGCAACAATTGTGCAATATAATCTCCTTGTTCTATGACCCAAAGTTCTGTGGAACTAACAGGAAGAAACAATTCAGAGGTACAGTCAGAATCAACAATCGCTGGAATAACAGTAATGCCTTTCAAAGTTAGAATTTTCCAAGTATCAAACCAATTGTTGGGGGGGTGGGCCATGAATTCCTGTGGGGACAGATACTGGAGTCTCACCTCACAGCAGGTGAACTCTGAGCACCAGGAAGATCTATTCCATCTTCCCCTGATGAGGGAAGAAATGTCCCTCTGGACACGCATGCCATCTGATTTTGTACTTGTGCATGGGACTGAACCGTGTACTGCTGATTCAGGGGGACTGGAGCCCCCTAGCTCTGATCTCCTATAGTCTCCTGGGCCCAATTTCCATTTTCCTGGCAGCAGTGTGCCACCCTTATCATATTTGGAGTGGCAGGCATTAGCCTAGTGAATGCTTTTTAAACAGCAAGGGCAAGGGCCAGGCAGTAACTTATTTTCTTTGGATGCCTGATCTAGTAGCTTGGGATCAGCTTGTAAAGCCACCTTCATTTTGCAGTGTTTTCTGAGATGCTCTGATTTTCCACAATTAAAACATTTTAAATCACTGTGTGTACCACCTAATTTGGGAGATGCCTTGAGCCATCAGAGCTAAATTGTATAAAGGAGACCCAATATTTTGGCATGCCTTACTATATGCTCCAAGATCTTTAGAGAAGTGAACAGGATTTATTGCCTGTTTGCAATCCATATTAGCATTTTCCTGTATCTCTGCTGCCTGGGAATAAGAAATCTGTCTCCCAATAATTTGTTGTAATCTTGCTACAAATTCTGTGTAATTTTCCAATGGCCCTTGCATGATTTGAGTAAAAGATTGCATAGGTGCTCCATCAACTGGCACAGAAGCCCAAGCTCTCCACAGGAGGTCCTCTAGCTTATGAAAAAGTAATGGTGGGCAATAGGCTTGCCTGCTAAAACCCAAAACGTCACCCATGCTCAGTAACATATCAATGGTAACTTCTCTAGACTGAGCATCTCCCTGAACATTGTTATGAGCCTGTTCTCTGATTAATGAATGCAGTTCCACCTCAAAGTGGAGATACTGAGTGGGGGACAGGCATGTTTTCACAAAGTGAAAAACATCATGCAGAAGCAGAGAATAAGTCTGGAGTACATTGTCCGACAAACCCACTGTACAGGGGCTTTGGACGCCATTAGTTAGCACGCTCTGCCTGAGGTCCTTCAGGATGTTAAAATCAAAAGAGGTGTGAACATACATGTCCACCTCTGGGTTGTCAGGATCAGGCAAAACTGAGATCAGAAAGAAAAAAGGGTCTCCAACCACCTTGCTCAATATCTCAGCCTTTTGCAGGGCACAGCAATAGGGAGTGGCCCCAGAAGTGGGCTTCACAAAGGGGGCAGCTAGACTTTTGCAAGATACCCCAGGAGGCTGAGGGGCTAGAGAGTTAGGGTTTTCCTCAGCATGCTTCGGTGGTGGAGCAGAAGCCACAGTGAGATGAAAGCAGACCAGAGAAGCCAAACAAGGGGAAGCCTGGCCAGAAGGGAGGGTTGGGGGAAGGGCAGCTGAGGTCTCCTGAACTGATTGAGAGAATTTGATAGCAGAGTGGACTGAGGCCCAAGTGGGCAGTGTTGGGGGGGGTGGGAAGATGATCAGCCCTTCACTGGGCCTCATGGAGAATGGTACCTACACATTCCCATGCTATTGCATTAGTTGTCCCTTCCTGGGGAAAAGATGGGCATACATTTGTGTATGTTTTAACAACTCTATCACAGCATCCTTTGCTACTGGATATATGTATGCTTCCTTTAACAGTGACTTAAGTAATTTGGCAAAATTATGCTGCTCTGTTGACAGAGACTGAACAATATATGTAACTCAGCAAAGATAGAAAATTACCCCCAGCTGGACACACCACCAATGTCCCTCATCTGAGTCTGGAAATCCTCCTGGGAGATCAGTGTTCTGTCTCTTTTATTCCGAGTTTGTCTCACAGGCAAGCTCACTTGTGGATCTGATTCACATCCACGTTGGGTTTCAAATGTAAAGAACAGGGAAATGGGTTGTTACTAGAAACTGCAGCAAGTCCTAGTCTCCTGTGAGCCATGGCAGCACAAGGCAAATTAACTTATTATACAGGAAAAGTAGAAAAAATGAGACTTGGAAAAGAAGCTGAACTTTGAGCCTGATCAGTGCTGCTCTGGGAAGCAAAGACAAAAGCCCCAAGCTTGCTGCACCTTTTATTCAGTACATCTGGGAGAAGCAAATGTAGCAAATGAAATGCAGAGTTCAATACCTCACATTGAGATAAACAAGGTGTAACAAAAGACTGGGGGGCAGTGGAAATCCAAGAACAATGAGGAAATATGCAGATGAAGGTTTGGCTCCTCCCAGGATGTCTCCTGCTGGTGTAATCTTGTCCTGAAGCATCACAGCATCACCAGATCATTGAGGTCTCAGTTGTGACTGGGAGGCCAAAATAGAATTATGTCTTGAAATGCCATAGCTGGCCTGTAGGCAGGAGAACTAGGCCTAATCAAATGATTTTTCCCTAAAATTATGTAGCATTGGTCCTGATAAGTTCATAGTGGAAAGAAATGAAGAAAGACTTCTACATGAGAAGCAGGAAGCACAGAGCAAAACAGGTGTCAGAGAGGAAGGTGGAGGGAGAAGACAAGGTCCTAATGTCACAACTCCAAGACTCAACTGGGCACACCAACGGTGTGTTTTACTAATATCCTTTGCACCTCTCATGCCAAACAAGATATTGATCAAGAGTGTCACAAGACTCTGGAAAATATTTTCCTTCTAACAATATTACTGTGTTGAAAGACAGAGTTGCAACTTTTGAAGAGGGAATTACAGGACACTAGGAGCTTACAGTCTGAAGTCCTTAGGTTTCCCTGCCTCAACACCAGAAAGTGTTCATTCAGCAATCATATGCCTCTCTTTGACATTATTTTCTTAAATTAGAATGAGTAAGTCAAGAGATACAGTATGGGAAAGCCTTGTCCATGAAGTCAAGAATCTTATTCCTAATTTCCTTCTGTTCATGACAACAGGCCTCCCTCTTTTCCATTGTGTCCTGGCTTTCCTTGACTTGTGACACTCTCTCACAGTGATTTCTCCATGGTGAGCTAACTCTGGAACTGGCTTAGCAGACTGGTGGCCCCATTTGGAAGAGCAACACACAGGAAGAGCCCACCGAGTCCAGTAAGAAGCCTGGGGTAGCCAGGCACGGTGGTGCATCCCTGTAAGCCCAGCATTGGAGAACCTGATGCAGGAGGGTCACAGAGAGCTCAAGACCAGTCAGAGTTACATGGTGAGTTTCAGAGCAGACTAAATTACATAGCAACATCCTGTCATAAAAACAGAGACAGAACCAGCTCTGCAAAGCCAGAGCAAACTTTTCTTAAATGCAGGCTAGGAGAGATCAGCATCCTGGGAGACAAACTGGTCAAGAAGTGTCTGGGTTATAATCTCCCATTTGACTTGTGCTCACACTGGTAAAGATTCGCTTCTGTCGTCACCCTCCGCTCAGGAGGCGGGCAGTGGAGCAGGAGCCAATCAATGTTGAGGGGCGGGCCATATGAACTGTCCAATCAGATGTCCCGGGTGGGAGGACTTTGTTTCCCGGCGGCAAAACCACACATCCTGAGCTCAGTGATGAGAGCCACTCCAACCTGGTAGACCGCCCGACTTTATGATTTCTACTGGCAGCAGGCTGTGTGGGAAGGACCCGCGAGACCCTCCAGACATGCAATGGTGATTTTGTGGGATGGGTGCCCTGACAGGGGTGGTCGGGGTGAGGTCTGGGAAGAAGCGTGGGAACATCAATGGTGGCTGGGGCCTCCCCGCTGCTCTGGAGTCAGAGTTCCTCCCGGTTTGGGCGCCTTGTACACTCTGTCCCTCCCACCCTGCCTCGGGCAGGTCTACTGTGTGTGCAGCACCCCATCTGTCCACTGCCACCCCGCCAGCCTGGAGTGCAGTCTCGGCAGCCACAGCCACAGCTGCATCTCTAGCTGTGCGCAGAGCCTGGGGATTGTGGGCAGACCCTGATTCTGCTGGTAATCGAGCAGGGGGCTGTGGTGTGCTAGATCCCTAGTCTCATTCGTCCCTCCAGCAGATCTGCAAGAGCTCAGTTTTATAAATGTGTGGGATACAGGGTCTCAGAGCCACACTTCAGCCCCTCAGGCCAAGGCTGCTCTGTGTTGAGAGAAGATTGCCAAAATTCCAACATGTTCCCTCAAGCCAAACTCAGGCTAAGTGATGACTAATGCCCTGAGAATTGAAAGAAAGGGCCAGCAGGTGTGGTGGTGCACATCTGTAATCCCAGCACTCCTGAGGAAGTTCGGTGGGAGTTGGGAGTCCAGCCTTAGCTACCCAGTGAGATGAAGGGCAGCCTAAAAACTACATATTGAGAGAAAACAATCAAAAACAACAAAATCTAGAAAAACAAAAGAAAAAATATTTTTAAAAATAGATATCAGTAAAAGGCCTAAAACCAGACCAGGCCACAACAAGCCTTTATTAGGGGAACAGATTTGCCAGGCTGATTCTGAGCCAAGGAGAGACCAAAGCAATATGGCCAAGGCAGGGGGAGTCTTTCATAGAGACTGGGGTGGGGTTTGTAGGGGCTGAGGTGGGGTTGAGTGAGGTAGTCACTAGGGAATGGAGAAGCCAGTGATATCACTAAGGGATAGGTGAGAGAGTATTAGGTTACTCTCTTCGCGGGAACAGGGGCATGCTGGGAAGAAGGGTTTGTTCTTTGTGGGAGCAACCATCTTGGCATGACGTCACACAGGGGAGGGGGCAAGGCACCATAGGAAGAGGGCAGCTACGATACATAATAGTGGCTGAGGTCATGGGAGACCTATCAATAGATATGTCCAATATTGCTAGCGATGTGAGTTGGTGGTAGAGTGCTTGCTAAGCATGCAGTGAACTCCTGTGTTACGTACATAGAAGTGCAAAAACAATTTTCATCTTAATGATTGATGCGGCACCTCTACTAACAGACCACTTAAGTGAGGCCTTCCCGTGGAGCTTAGAATGCAGAGAGAAGTGGAGGGGATGTTAACTGTTAGCAAGGGCAGGAGAAAGTGTTCCTAAGGACCACTTCCAGAAGGAGCTGCATGTTACACATTGTGGGAATCATTAAACTTGGGCATCTATATTGACATGTGATTTGGTAGTCGAAAAAAAGCAGGATAGCACGTCAAATAATTGCTGTAGACCTTGGACCACAGACACTTTTAAGAATTGAAATGCTGATTGAGGTGGACTTTATATTAAAGGAATATTGCAGTAGGAGTGAAGCCTGAAATGTGAGATCTGCAGCAGTATGAATGATTAATAAGAGTTTTCTCTGCTGAGAGGAGCAAATGGGAGGAGAAAGAAAGTGGGAAGGGGGGATGGTGAAGGTTGTAAAATCCATGCCTACAACAGAGAGGGTCTACCCCTGAGGTCAGAGTGTTAGTGTGACAATAAAGAACTTTTGTGTACTGCCACAGACTGGGAATGGGTGAAATATCACAGGCATTAAGGAAAGAGAAGACTTAGTAAAACTTAGATCAATATGTCTTCTGTTACTACTGATCAGGTAACATAATTAATATTTATTGTTTTTTTGAGATAGGGTGATTCTATGTAGTTCAGGCTGGCCTTGATCTTACTATGTAGCTCAAGTTTGCCTCCAACTTGTGGCAATCCTCCTGACTCTGCTTCCTGGATACTGAGAGTAGCAGGGTGTGTCAGCACACTAGTCCCTAATTGTTTTTGAGGAAATTCTGTGTGATTGTCTGGTTTAAAAATTGGTGGCTGTCATCATCTAAGTGTAATGGAAAGGAATTTCTCCAGGATACAACAGATTTTAGGTGTGGTTGATGTTTTTATTGTACAGAAGATTTAACCTGGGACTTTTCTCTGAACTACATTTTCCACACCTTTAAATATTTTTTAAATTTTGAGAGCAGGTCTCATTATGTTGCCCAGACTGCAGCAAAGTTTTGATCTTGTTTCAGCCTCCTGGAGTGCCAAGATGCCAGGAATGTGCTATCATGCCTGGCTAAGATGGGGGTTCCTTCATCACCAGTCTTAAGCTGGATCACTGTTCTTGGTTAAATGAAACTTCAGTGAGGCATGGTGCTGCCCACCTTTCATCTGAGCCACTTGGGACACTGAGGCGGGATTATTGAAATAGCCAGACCAGGCTGGAGAATGGACCAAGACCCAGATCAACATATGGCAAAATCACTGGGGCTGTGTCTCCAATTAAAGTAATTTGTGTAACATGTGCAAGGCCCTGAATTCAGTCCAGTACTAAAGCATAAAAGAAAAAGTGATAATAATCAGTAGAAAATTTACTTTGATTTGGAATTTTATACTGTTTTCACACCATCAGTCTTTGGTACAATACTTGCTCCAGATGCTGGGCAGCAGCAGTGAGTCCCTGCTGTCAGTGACAGGACACCAAGTGACAACATCCAGTGATCTACATTGCAGCACATTCAATAAACTACATGGGGTATTTAATATTTTATCATGAAATAAGCTATGTGTTACATGCATTTTCTCAAATACAGGTTAGTATAAGTGTGTTTATCAGTTTTAAAGGAGGCAAGGCTTAGCAAAGTTTGCTGATTATGTATGTTCAGTGCATTTTGAATACATTATAGTTTGAACTGCCTGTGGGTTGATCAAAATATTTCCCCTTGATAACTCAAGCAGAATGTGTAGACTCATTTCTTGAACTCTTTGTAAAGTTCTTCTCTGTAGAATATGAAGCTTATCAGATAGTACCGAGTGTTGAGTGCTGTATTAATCAGGTTCTTCCAAGGAACTGAACTGGGATACATTATGAGTAGTGTTTTGATTTTTTAAAAAAGCAGTGCCATGGCTTTTGTGTTCTGGTTTTAGTTTGGTTGTTTATTAATTTTAGTATTATAGAGAGATGCATCACTCTGCTCACAATATCTTGCTTGTTCCATGAGGACAAGGAGATAAGATAGAAGTTTGACCACAAGACACTGCGTATATATACTGCTGAAATGAAAACTTCCATTCCTAGTTCTATTTTGTGCTGATTGTGGGGACCATTCTTACTGCCTCAGTCTTAGAGTGTTTAGCTTTCTACTATACCCTTTTCTGTTTTCCCATTACCTCTTCCTGGCCTTAATGGACTGAACACTTGTCTGCCTGGAACAGTCACCTCCCAGACTTGAGGCTCTTTCTCCTTTGCAGTGACTTACATTACTCTAGGGAAGGAGATGACCACAAGCCTTTGTTCTGTGTTCCATATGTGGCTGGAGTCTGCAGTCTCTGAAATTCTCCAGAGTTTTCCTGAATTCTCTATACTTAATAGAGAACTCTCTCATGTTGACATCCTCAAGAAGCCTGTGGGAATGACCTCTGCAGAAGGGGCACGGCTGAGATAAAGCACAGAGCTTCACTTCACTCACCCCTAGTCTGGCCTCTACATCCCCACTGTGTGTCATCATAGCACAACAAGCTGTGGAGATCTTTGTGAGGTTTTGTTCTAGTAGAATCTGAAAGGAGGTGGGGAGGGGTAGAAGAAGAGAAAAACTACCTGGCATGGTGGTGCATATCTGTAATCCCAGAGCTCAAGAGGCTGAATCAGAAGGATTGCCATGAGTTTGAGGGCAGTCTGGGCTACATAGTAAGACCCTGTCTGAAAAAATAAATTAACTAATTCAAAATAAGTAAAAAAAGCATTTAAGTACAGATGGAGAGATATTTGTGTCACTCATCTTGGATTTGTAATGCAGAGTTAGAAAAATGTCACCATGTGGGATCTTTTTGCCCTCTCAGGGTGCCACATCATCCAGGATCTTATGTGTCTGCTGGCCCTACTAAGTCAGATATTCAGCCACTGGTGGTGATTCCTTACTTCAGAAAACATGTGCATGTAACATAATACCTCACTTGCCTTTTCTACAGTTATTGGAAAGCAGGCTTTTCAAGTTCTATCAGTGATATAAATGCACTGGAAATATTCTCTTTCCTGCTGCCCTAGAGACAAATTAGAGAACATGCTGCTGATGCTCAGGAGCATGCTTGCTAGTGCACAGAGTATGTATCAATTTAAAATTGAACCCATGCTGTCCATACTACCACCAGGGGGCAATAATTCCTATTTCTCTTCCTGACAAATACCAAATGTTTTATTGGCTGAATTTTTTTTTATTTGAATTGATATTCCATTCCATTTTTCCATTTATGTCTTCTTTTTCCCCCTTTCCTTTATAGGCCTTTCTCTAATTTATTTGCTTATATTATGTGTTCATATTTGTGTTGAGGATGGTTTTTTAATAACCTATTTTCTCTTTTTGTTATTTATCACTTGTAGAGAATGAAAATACCTTCTATAATTTTTAATCCACAGGTTAACTTCATTAAGGATATTCTTTGCTGAACAGAAATCATGTTACTCTCTTTGTATCTTTTTATAGTCACCTTAACATTTGTGCCTTTACAAATTTGTACCTGAAGATTTTCCCACTCTTACCAAATGAGAAAATGATTTTCTTATGTTTTCTTCCATGTGTTACAGTTTCTTATTTTGTATTTTTGCCTTATGTCTGCCTGGAGTGCTCCTTTGAAATTTTGTGATGAAAACTCAGGTTTACTCAGCCCATAATATATACATATAATTTACCGCCATAAATGTGGGATCAATCAACTGTTCCTCTTGATTTGTGCTGCCAATCATATCAAATTTCACTTTACAATAAAGAAGAAATATTTGTTGATATTTTTAATAAATTTAGTGTTTAGTCTAGTCTAGTGTTTAGTCTAGTCTAAATGTTGTCTCATATTCAGACTTAAATGACTGTAACTCTATACTGTGTCCCAGAAAATGGAAAATAAAAATTCTCTTTAGTTTTTTATATGAGATTTGAAAAGTATAATGCTATCCTTTGTGTTTCAGAAAGGGTTGCAATAGATGTTTTTCACATTCTTAATTGCTTCAGTAGTATTATAAATATGATTGTATTAAGAATATAATTTAAGTAGGCTGGGGATTTAGCTCAGTGGTTTCACTGCCTGCTGAGCAAGCACAAGGACCTGAGTTTGATCCCCAGTACCAAAAAAAAAAAGAGAATATAATTTAAAGAATATATAGCATGTCATCAAATCTAAGTCTGTACATTATTTTCTATATATTCAAATCTTCTTCTCCAATTTATTTTTCTTTTGGATTTTTGGGACTGGGACTCCTTGTGTAGTTCTGGTGACCTTGAAGTCATTATGTAGCTCAGGTTTGGAAAGAACTGGTGGTTTTCTTCTGCTCAGTCCACCCGACTGCTGGGATTGTAGAATGTGCAACAATCCTGGCTATCGAATTTTATCTGGGCATAATATTTTTCTCAGTGATTATGTTGCAGATCTTTAAAGAATTTGTTGATAAGGTTTTATAAAGGTGGATATATAACTGCTTGGAGGAATATGAGTATTTCTCAATAATGTCTTTACAGCAATATGTGAGGAGGCTTTTCTTGTATAAAACAAAATATTGGCACAGAGTGAGACAAGTCACAGGATGGACCATCTCTTAACTCCTTTTAAGGCTGGTATTAGAAATTTAAGGAAACGTTGATAAAAGTTCAATGTCCTAGTAAAATGTGTTTTAAAAATGTACTTTCTTCCCTAAAATGTTCACGATATTCATAAGTACATTCTTGCACTTTTGATTCTATTAATAAATCATTTAAAAAACTTGCACTATGTAAAAAACTCATCCTAAAACAAATCTAAAGCAAAGACCATTTGTTTCTCTGTAGTTATTATGTTTATACTGACATTCATTTTTTTAAATTAATTTTTTTAATTGGTACATTGTAGGTATAAAACACAATTACATATCTCATTGGGAATTGTACCTTTATATAAATGCATCTTGGTTCTTATTTTTTCCCCATTCCTAGCCCTCCCTTCACACCCTCCACCTTTCCCTATTTACAAAGACTATTTCCATTTTTTCCATTTCTCATCATTTTTTCCTTTCCCTTCTTTCCTTTCCCCTGCCCCTCCCACTACCCCTATCTCTTTGGACCTTTTCTTCCTATTTTACATTATCAATTATTCATTCTAATAATTGATACATTTTAGGTATACAATATAATGACATTCATCATTGGAAATTTGCACCTTTACATAGTCTCTCTTGGTTCTTATTTTTCACCCTTGCCCAGCCCTCCCTTCAACCCCTCCAGTCCTCCCTATTTACAAAGATTTTGTTCCTATTTTTCCATTTTCTCATATTAATCCCATTCCCTTCTATCCTTTCCCCTAGCCCTCCCACTTCCTTCCCCTTTGCCCCTTTTCTTCCTATTTCACATTACCTATTAGACATTTAGTCCTTATTTACACTTTCAGTTTCTCACACCAGAGAAACTATTTGGTATTTACACATGTGTGTCCTATTTATTTCACTTAAGAGTATAGCCTCAATGTGCATACAATTAACTATAAATGTCTCTAATTTCTCATTTCTTATGGCTGAGTAGTACTCCATTTTATTAAAAAACCACATTTTCTTGATCCAGTCTCCAGTTGATGGGCATTTGGGCTGTTTCCAAGTTTTAGCTATCACAAACTGTGCTGCTATGAACATGGGCACACATATATCACTGTGGTATGATTCTTGTAATTCTTTGGGGAAGATCCCCAGCAGTGGAATAGCGGGGTCAAATGGGACTTCCAGTCCTAGTTCTTTGAGGTATCTCCATGCTGATTTCCACAGTGCTTGCACCAGTCTACAATCCCACCAGCAGTAGAGCAGGGTTCCTCTTTTCCCACAGCCCTGCCAGCATTTGTTATTGGTTGATTTCATGATAGCAGCCATTCTTTCTGGAGTGAAGTGGAATCTCAGCATTGTTTTCATTTGCATCTGTCCAATGACCAGTGATGTTGAACATTTTTTCATGTATTTATTTGCTATTTCTACTTCTTTGTCTGAGAAATGTCTGTTCATTTCAGATGCCCATTTTTCGATTGGGTCTTTAAATTTGGGAGGTCTGATCTTTTTAAGTTCTTTAGACATTCGAGATAGTAGACCTTTGTCTGAGGAAGAGCAGGTGAAGATTTTTTTCCCACATTGTGGGTTGTCTCTTCACACTGCTGGTAGTTTCTCTTGCTGTGCAGAAGCTTTTTAATAAGAAGAGATCCCATTTGTTGATTGTTTGTGCTAGTTCACGGGCAACTGAGGTTTTGTTCATAAAATCTTTTCCTACACCGATGTCTTCAAGGGTTCTACCTAACCTCTGTTCCAACTGGTTCAGAGTTTCTATTTTAATATTTAGATCTTTAATCCATTTTGATTTTAGTTTAGTGCATGGTGAGAGATATAGGTCTAGTTTTAATCTTTGGCAAGTTGAAGCCCAATTTTTCCAGCACCATTTATTAAAGGGCTATCTTTCCTCCAGTGAGGGTGTTTGGCTCCTTTGTCGAAGATGAGATGGCTGAGTGTGTCTGGCATTGTTTCTGCATCTTCCAATCTGTTCCACTGGTCCTCAAGTCTGTTTCTTTGCCAGTACCATGCTGTTTTTATCACAGTAGCTTTGTAGTATAGTTTCAGGTTGGGGATTGTGATACCCCCTGCCATGTCTCTGTTACCTAGAATTGCTTTTGCTATTCTGGGTCTCTTCTTGCTCCAAATGAATTTTTGGATTGTTTTCTCAAGGTCTATGAAGTATGCTGCTGGGATCTCAATTGGAATTGCATTAAATCTATATAGCAGTTTTGGAAGTATGGCCATTTTCACTATATTAATCCTTCCTACCCAGGAGCAGGGGATGTGTGTCTATTTTCTGATATCATCTTCAATCTCTCTTTTCAGAGTGCCATAGTTTTCAGAGAAGAGGTCTTTGATTTCTTTCATTAGGATGATTCCTAGGTATTTCAGTTTTTTGGATGCTATTGTGAAAGGAATTATTTGCCCTATTTCTCTCTCAGTGAGTCTGTCATTGGTCTAGAGGAAAGCTATTGATTTTTGTGTGTTGACCTTGTAACCAGCTACTTGACTGAATTTGGTTATTAAGTCTAGAAGACTTTTGGTGGAGTTCTTGGGGTCTTCTATATAGAGTATCATGTCATCTGCAAATAATGACAATTTGACTTCTTCATTTCCTATCTTTATTCTTTTTATTTCTTTCTCTTGTCTAATTGTCATGGCTAATGTTTCCAGAACTATATTGAACAAGAGTGGTGATAGTGGACATCTTTTTCTTGTTCCTGATTTGAGTGTGAAGGATTTCAGTTTTTGACCATTTAGTATGATATTGGCTGTTGGTTTTTCATAGATGGCTTTTATCAGTTTGAGGTAGAGACCATCTATTCCAATTTTTTGTAGGGTTTTTATCCTAAATGCATGTTGGATTTTGTCAAATGCTTTTTCTGCATCTATGGAGATAATCATATGGTTTTTGTCCTTGGCTCTATTGATATAGTGTATTACATTGATTGATTTTCTTATATTGAACCATCCCTGCATCCCTGGGATGAATCCCACTTGATCAGGGTGTATGATCTTCTTGATGATCTTCTGCATTCTGTTTGCCAGTATCTTATTAAGGATTTTTGCATCTATGCTCATTAGTGAGATTGGCCTATAGTTCTCTTTTTCAGTTGGTTCTTTCTCTGCTTTGGGGATGAAGGTGATGCTTGCTTCCAGGAATGAATTTGGGAGTATTGCTTCCCTTTCAATTTCATTGAAGAGTTTAAACAGTAGTGGCAGCAGTTCCTCTCTAAATGTCTTGTAGAATTCAGCAGTGACGCCATCAGGGCCCGGGCTTTTCTTAGTTGATAAGTTTTTAATTACATTTTCAATTTCATTGGTTGATATTGGGCTGTTCAGAATTTTTAGGTCTTCTTCGTTCAACTTTGGTAATTCATATGTATCTAGGAATCTGTCCATTTCTTCTGTGTTGTCCATCTTATTGGCATATAGGTTCTGGAAGTAAGTATTGATGATCCTCTGGATTTCTGCTGGGTCTGTTGTAATTTCACACTTTTCATTCCTAATTGCATGGATTTGGGCCTTTTCTTTCCTTTTACTGACAAGGTTGGCTAAAGGTTTGTCAATTTTGTTGATTCTTTTGAGGAACCAACTCTTGGCTTCATTGATTTTTTTGTATCATTCTCTTAGTCTCCATTGCATTGATTTCTCCTCTGATCTTTATAATTTCCTCCCTTGTATGAGCTTTGGGGTTGTCCTGCTCTTTTTCTACAAGCTTGAGGTTCAGCATCAGGTTGTTTAATTGAGCTCATTCTGTTTTCCTAATATGCATATTCACTGCTATGAATTTCCCTCGTAAGACAGTGTTCATTGTGTCTCATAGATTCCAATATGTTGTATTGTCTTTGTCATTTAATTGAAGGAACTGTCTGATTTCTTCTTTAATTTCCTCTGTGACCCATTGGTTATTCAGAAGTGTGTTGTTCAATTTCCACGTGTTTATGAAATTTTTAGAGCTTTTTTGCTATTGATCTCCAATTTCATTGCAGTATGGTCTGATAATATACGGGGGATAACTTCAATTCCCTTGCACTTACTTAAACATGTTCTATGTGTGAGTATGTGGTCTATTTTTGAGAATGACCGATGTGCAGCTGAGAAGAATGTGTATTCTGATTTTGTGGGGTGGAAGACTCTTTAAACATCTGTTAAGTTCATTTGTTCAAGAGTTCAATTGAGTTCTAGTATTTCATTACTTATTTTTAGTCTAGTTGATCTATCTATTTGTGACAGTGGGGTGTTGAGTTCCCCCACTACAATTGTATTAGTGCATATATGACTTTTCATGTCCGTTAATATTTGTTTTATATAGTTGGATACACTAGTGTTTGGTGCATAGATATTTATGATTGTCATCTCTTCCTCTTGGATTATTCCCTTTACAAGGATGTAGTGTTCTTCTTTGTCTCTCTTAGTGTTGGTTTGAAATCTACTTTCTCTGCCAAAAGGATAGCTACTCTTGCTTTTTTTCGGGTTCCTGTCATATGCAGTATTGTTTTCCACCCTTTAACTTTCAGTCTATGAGTTTCCTTTCAAATTAAGTGTGTTTCTTGTATGCAGCATATTGTTGGATTTTGCTTCTTGACCCATTCTGCCAGTCTATTTCTTTTGATTGGTGAATTGAGACCATTAACGTTGATGGTTATAACTGAAACGTATTGACTTGTTATTGCCATGACGTTTTCTTTTTGTTGGGTTCTCCCCCTTTACATTTAATTTCTTGTCATGCGAGATGGGTTCATTCTGCTTTGCTTCCTGGGGTTGTGATCCTCAATGTCTGTTCCTAGGATATTGTGTAAAATTCTTTGGAGTGCTGGTTTGGTATTCACGAAGTTCCTAAGGTACTCTTTGTCATGAAAGTATCTTATTTCTCCACCCATTTTGAAAGATAGTTTTGCAGGGTGCATCAATCTGGGTTGGAGGCTGTTTTCTTTTAGGGCTTGGAATATGTCATTCCAAGGTCTTCTGGCCATGATGGTTTGTGTTCAGAGGTCTGCTGTGATTCTGAAGGGCTTTCCTTTGTATGTGATTTGTTTCTTTTCTCTGACTGCTTGGAGAACTTTGTTCTTCTGTTGTGCTTCTGAAATCTTAACAATTATATGCCTATGTGTAGATTTTTTTTGGATCAAGGCTATTTGGAGTCCTATATGCCTCACTTATCTGTATGTCAAGCTCTTTTCCCCTGCTTGAGAATTTTTCTGCCATTATTTCTGTGAAGAGATTTTTTATGTCATCTGCACTGTCTCCTGTTTCTTCATTGAGCCCAATCAGTCATCTGTTATTCTTCTTTGCATCATCTAGCAGCTGCTGGATTGATTTCTCATGTTCCCTTATAATTTTGGAGCAATTTTTCTTTTCCTGGTCACTAATTGCAATCTTATCTTCTCTATCTGAAATTCTGTCCTCACATGGGCTCATTCTGCTGTGTAGCCTTTCAGTGGAGTTTTTCATGTCCTGGAAATCTATTTGCATCTGTTTTATGGATTCCATTTGTTTCTTATGTTGGGATTCCATCATGTTCCTGAGCTCCTCTGTAGATTTATTAATCATGTCTTGCACTAGGGGCACAATTTCTCCTGTTAGCTGAGAAATTATTTGATTTCATTTTTTCCAGATCCCCTTTTGTTACCAGTTCAGTGGATCCAGGTGGTTGAGTATCAGAGTATTCCATCTCATTTCCCTTTGAGGTTGCTGGAGGTGATCTGGAAGTCTGTTTTTGAGACTTATTTACATGTTTTCTCATTTCAACTGGGGCAGGGGGCTGTTAGCACCTGCATGGATTACCTCCTCTGAGCTGGGTGAAGTGGGACAGGGGCTGGGAACAGCAGTAGGGATGGTGACCCAAAAGCCCTTTCCTGTGGGCTGGGAGCAGCGAGAGGGATGGTGGCTGGGAAACCCCTTCCTCTGGACCAGGAGCAGTGGGATGGTGGCTCAGAAGCCCCTCCCTGTGTGCCACGAGCAGTGGGAGGGATGTTCACCCAGAAGCCCCTTCCTCTGGGCCAGGAGCAGCAGGACAGAAGGTAGCCCAAAAGCTCTTTCCTCGGGGCTGGGAGCAGCAGGAGGGATGGTTCCTGGGAACTCCCTTCCTCTGGACCAGGAGCAGTGGGATGACGGCTCAGAAGCCCCTACCTCTTGTCCAGGAACAGTGGGGCTCCGTACCTTCATCTGGTGGTCTGATGTCCTCTGCATCTTTGTAGTGTGGAATCAGGTGGCTGCCTGTCTGTAGCAGGGTGATTCAGTGTCTTCTGTGTGACTCAGGACCTCAGTAGGGCATGCACAAACCCGCCTGTCTGCAGCAGGCTCATTCAGCATGTGCTCTGCTCAACTGGGGACCTCGCTAGGGTGTGGGCAGGCCTTCCCATCTGCACTGGGGTGACTCGGTGCCCTCCACATGACTCAGGACCTTGGTAAGTTTTGCACAGACCTGCCCGTCTGCAGTGGGCTGCCTTGGCGTGTTCTCTGTGACTCAAGGCCAAGATAGGGCATGGGCAGACCTGCCTGCGTGCACCAGGCCGATTCGGTGTGTTCTTCTGACATTCATTTTTAAAAAAAACAGATTTGAGAACTATTCCCTCATACTATGTCTTCTGATTGGGGATCCCTTGGTTTCATTGCATTCATATAGTTTTAGTATTAAAACTATGAGAAAGACTTATTTTCCAGTTGATCTCTGACAAGATAGATCTTCCTGTTGTTCTAAGATGTTGATACTTTCATCATCTGTGGATAACAATTTTGCCTCTTCCATTTCAATCCTATGTCACTTATTTCTCTTTCCTGTATTATAACATGACACATGAATTTTGGTCTCACATGGCAGAACAGTGGATATAGTGAATATCCTTGACTTATTTCTGATTGTAAAAGAATTCATGAGAGTGTCTTCATTTACAGTCCCATATGTTAATTTTGTGGTATATGTCTTTTATTTAGTTGTTAATCCCTTTTGGCTTTTTATTACAGACATTTAATAAATGATAGAAATTAAAATTTAGGAAACATGTTTATGCCAGGATTCAAATAAGGTTTTTCTTTGTTGATTTCTGTTTTTGATACTGAACCATCCTAATCTTTCATAAATATACAAGCATCACTTAATTATGGCAATGTGAGTGTGTATGTGTGTGAGTATATGTCTGTGTGTGTTTGCATATATGTAGTTGTCCAAGGGCATCACATATGCTAGGTACTGTTGCTACCACTTGGGTTCCTACCAAGATGAGAAGCTATTTTCTAATAAACCATTGTAATTTACTATTTAATGTTTTATCCAGGCCTTGAAAATCTGTCTGCATAGGTGTTATAGGCTTTTCTTTTAAACACATTGCCTGGTTTCAGGTAAAGATCACACTAACTTGATGAAATTTCTGCAGGGATTTCTTTTGATTGATTGATTGATAGATTGACTGATAGGATCTCACTATGTAGCCCAGTACTGGCCTTGAACTCACTGTGTAGCCTAGGCTGGCCTTGAACTCATGGCAATCCTCCTGACTCACTCTTCCAAGTGTTAGAATTACACGTATATACCACCATGCCTGGCTCTCTTATGCTCCCCCCTTTTTTATTAGACATGAAAGACCTTGTCTAGCTAAGCATATTTTTTAGGATAATGGTTACATTAGTTTATATTTTATACACATAACAAATATATTGATCATGAGGAATTGGTAGAGATATATATCTCATCTTAATCTATATCTCAGTTTTATGGAAGCACCTGTAATCCCATTTGGAGATGAATTTATGAAGGGAAGGTTTTTAATTGCCACTTGAGTTGCTTGCCAACTTGTTGAATTCTCCACAGTCCCTCTTATTCATATACCATATTTGAAATTTTACATATTACTAGGAATTTATATCTACTATCAAAAGTTCATTAAATGATCATTTAATTATACATTTTATTTTAAAATATCCTCCATTGACCAAATGCAGAGGTACAGTATACTCATGTAATCCCAGTATTCTAGAGACTATCAACAGGATCAAAATTGGGTGGCCAACATGGGCTAATTGTGTCTCATTCTCACAAATAAAAATATCAGTGATCTTTGCAAATATTTCTCATTTTCATAGTGAGTTTTGATGTCACACCTGCCTTGTTATTTCTTGTTCATAGTTTTCAGATTATTGAATTCAGTTTTATTAATTTTGTTCTCATGAACTGTTTTGCTAAACATGTTTCTTGAAACCTCCATATTTAACTGAATTTTTTATTTCAAACTTTGACAATGTCCTTAAATTATCACCTAATTCTAAATATTTCAAAATTCATTTTGTGACATATTTAAAACAAGAGATTATTTAAGGGGGAGGCTGGCATCAAAAACATTGGTGAACTGAATGTGATTCAGTCATAGAGCACGTGTTTAGGGACATGGAGGCCCTGAATGCACTTCTCTATCTGGTGCTGAGAAATGAAAGCAAATGGGATTGGTAAATCGTCACTCTCTACAATTTCTAAGTTTTCTGTATTTCAATTAAGATAATATTTATGCTTAGTAAGTGGAGGATGGTAGCATATATTCTAACAGAATTTTTGTAAAACTTCTCTTTCTTTGGAAATATTCTGGTTTTTTGAATGGTCTAAATATATCTAGCACTTAGTGCATGAATATTATTAACTGACTTACAATGAATTATTTTTACTTTGCATTTCTGAAGTTTGTTAAAATTTGTAACTATAACATGTGGACCAGAGCTGTGTGGGTGTGGGCAAGTCCCAGCCAGGGCCCCACCCTGGCCCTAGCAGCTTGGGGCCACTGGCCCCGGTGAAAAGCCTGCCTGGAAAAGAGCTGTATAGGTGTACAAGCAACAGCCAGAGGCCCATCCAGATCCTCATGTAAGTGCATGCTGACCCCAGCCAGAAGCCTGCTCAGAAGCCAGCTAGTCAGGTACACAACCCCTAGCCCAAGGCCCTCCCAGACAACAGCTACAGAGGGGGTCAGGCCCCAGACAGAGGCATGCCCAGATACTATCTCAAGTGTGCACAGGCCCCACCCAGAGCACCACCTAGCAAACAGGGCAGCAGAGTGATCCAAAAGAGCACCATTCTGAACCCAGGAATTAGCAAAGTAGTGAGCAGCAGAGAAAAGACTTCTCAGTGGCTTGCTGAAAATTGAAGCCCATTGGGTGAAGCAGAAATTCACCTCAACAAAGGCACAGCAGGCTGCATCTGTTGAACTGAGAAGACACATAAACTAGTCTCAAAACTAGGCTTCCAGATCACCTAAGGCAATCCCAAGGGGTAACAAGATGGAACAATCTGATACTCAACCACCAGGACTCCCTGAACTGGCAACAAAAGAGGATCTGGAAAAAATGAAATTAGAAATAATTTCTCAGATAACAGATTTTGTCCACAATACAAGTCATGATTAATAACTCTAGAGCAGATACAGATAACAAACAGAGGAGCTGAGGGACATGATGGAATCCTAGCACAGGAAACAAATGGAATCCATAAAACAGATGCAAACAGACATTCAGGAGATTAAAAACTCCATTGAAAGTCTATGCAGCACAGTGAGCCAGTGTGAGGACAGAGTATCAGGTATAGAGGACAGGATTGCAGTTAGTGACCAGGAAAAGAAAAATTTCTTAAAAATAGTAAGAGACCCTGAGAAAGCATTCAGCAGGTGATAGATGATGTAAAGAATAACATAAGACTGATCAGAGTTAATGAAAAAAACAGGAGAGAGTGGAAATGACATTAAAAAACAGTTCACAGAAGTAATGGGAGAAAGCTTCTGAAGCATGGGAAAAGAATTTGACATACAGATAAGTGAGGCATATAGGACTCCAACTAGCCTTGATCAAAAAAATCTGCACATACACATATAATAGTGAAGATTCCAGAAACCGAACAGAAGAACAAAATTCTACAAGCACTTAGAGAAAAGAAACAAATCACATACAAATGAAACCCCCTCAGAATCACAGCAGACTTCTCAGCACAAACCCTCAAGGTAAGAAAAGCTTGGAGTGATGTATTTCAAGCCCTAAAGGAAAACAACCTCCAACCCAGATTGATGTACCCTGAAAAATTATTTTTCAAAATTGATGGAGAAATAAGATACTTTCTGGACAAAGAGCACCTGAGAAACTTCATGAATATAATAAGCACTCCAAAAAATTTTAGAGACTATCCTAGGCAAAGACAATGAGGATCACAACCTCAGGAAGGCCAGCAGAATGAATGTATGTGGCATGATGAGAAATTAAATGCAAACAGGGAGTATCCAACTGCAAGAAAAGGTCATAATAAGGATAAGTCAAGGATAAGTCAATATGTATGAGGTGTAACCATCAATGTTAATGGTCTCAATTCACCAATCAAAAGAAATAGACTGGGAGAATGCATCAAGAAGCAAGATCCAACAATATGCTGCTTACAAGAAACACACTTAATTAAAAAAGAAACTCATAGACTGAAAGTCAAAGGGTGTAAAACAATACTCCATGTTACAGAAACCTCCCCCAAAAGCAGGAGTAGTTATCCTGCTTGCAGATCAAATAGATTTCAAACCAACAGTAATTAAGAGAGACAAAGAAGGGCACTACACCCTTGTCAATGGAGAAATCCAAGAGGAAGAGATGGTAATCATAAATATATATGCACCAAATACTAGTGCACCCAAAGCTCAGTGACACCATGCCTGCCTTGCAAGCACAAGGTCCTGAGTTCAATCCCTGGTACAAAAAACCCCAAATATTAACAGACATGGAAAATCAGATAAGCACTAATACAATAATAGTGGAGGACTTCAATACTCCACTGTCACAAATTGGTAGATCAACTAGAGAAAATGTAAGGAAATATTAGAACTCAATTAACTCTTGAACAAATGGACTTAACAGATGTTTACAAAGTGTTCTACCCCACAAAATCTGAATACATGTTCTTTTCAGCTGCCCATGGGTCATTGTCCAAAATAGACCACATACTTGTTCATACAACATGTTTAAGTAAAGGCAAAGGAATTGAAGTTATCCACTGTATATTATCAGAACAGAGTGTGATGAAATTGGAGATAAAAGCAAAAGGAACTTCAAGAATTTCATAAGCTTATGGAAATTGAACAGCCCACTTCTCAACAACCAGTGGGTAACAGAGGAAATTAAAGAAGAAATCAGACAGTTTCTACAATTAAATAACAATGCCAATATAACATATCAGAATCTATGGAACACAATGAAAGCAGTCTTATAAGGGAAATTCATAGCAGTGAATACTCATATTAGGAAAACAGATTGAGCTCAAATAAACATGATGCTGAACCTCAAACATCTAGAAAAAGACCTAACCCCAACCCGAGTTCGATCCCTGGTACCAAAAAAAATAAAAACCTACAGAAAATTGGAAGCATATCTCAACCTGATATAAGCCATCTATAAAACCCAACAGCCAATATAATACTAAATGGTCAAAAATTGAAATCATTCACACAAAAATAATGAAGAAGACAAAGATGTCCACTATCCCCACTCCTGTTCAGTACACTTTTGGAAAGAACCACAGCAATTACACTACAGAAAGAAAAGAAATAAAGATAGGAAATGAAGAAAAATTGTCATTATTTGCAGACCACGTGATACTCTATATAGAAGACCTGAAGAGCTCCACCAAAAGTCTTCCAGTCTTATTGACCAAATTCATAGAGTAGCTGGATACAAGGTCAATACACAATTAATAACTTTCCTGTACATAAACAACAGACTCACTGAAAGAGGAATTGGAAAAACAATTCTTTTCCCAATAGCATCCAAAAAAAAAAATATATGAAAAACCTAGGAATTGACCTAATGAAAGAAATCAAAGACCTCTACTCTGAAAACTATAGCACTATGAAAAAAGACATCAAAGAGGATATCAGAAAATGGAAAGACATCCCTTGCTCCTGGGTAGGAAGAACCAATGTAGTGAAAATGGTCATGGCTGAGAATTTAGCTCAGTTTCACCCTGCCTGCCTGGCAGACAGAAGGTCTTGAGTTTTATCCCTGGTACCAAAAAAAATGCTCATACTTCCAAAATGGATATATAGATTCATTGCAAACCCAATTGAAATTCCAAAAGCATACTTCACAGACATTGAGAAAACAATCCAAAATTCTTTTGGAACAAGAAGAGACCTAGAATAGCAAAAACAAGTCTTGGCAACAAAGACAAGATAGGGGATATCACAATCCCCAACTTGAAACTATACTGCAAAGCTACTGTGATAAAAACAGCATGGTACTGGCAAAGAAACAGACCTGAAGATCAGTGGAATAGATTAGAAGATGCAGAAACAACTCCAAACATACTCAGCCACCTCATCTTTGACAAAGGAGCCAAACACCCTCACTGGAGGAAAGATAGTCTCTTTTTTTTGTTTTGTTTTTTAAAATTTATGTATTTATTGGTACATTTTAGGTATACAATATGTTTACATTTATCATTGGGTGCTTGTACCTGAACATGATGTATCTTAGTTCTTATTTTTTTCTCCCATTGCCTGTGCAGCCTTCACCCCCTCCACACTTCCCTATTTACACAGACTTTGATTCCATGTTTTTCCTTTGTCATAATTTTCCTTTCCCTTCTTCCCTTTCCTCTTCCCCTCCTGCCACCCCCAAACCCTTGGATGTTTCCTATTTCAAATTATCAATTATTCATTTTAATCATTATAACCCTTATTTACACTTTCAGTTTCTCACACTAGAGAAACTTCGGTATTTACACGTGTCCTATTTATTTCACTTAAGAGTATGGCCTCAACATGCATCCATTTAGCTATAAATGTCTCTAGTTTCTCATCCTTTATGGCTGAGTAGTTCTCCATTTTATAAAAAACCCCCACATTTTCTTTATCCAGTTTCTAGTTGATGGGCACTTGGGCTTTTTCCAAGGTTTACCTATTGCAAACTGTCCTACTATAAACATGGGTGCATATATATTGCTGTAGTATGATTCTTTTAATTCTTTGGGGAAGAATCCCAGTAGGGGAATAGCTGGGTCCAATGGGACCTGTAGTCCTAGTTCTTTGAGGTATCTCCATACTGATTTCTGCAGTGCTTGCATCAGTCTACCTTCTCACCAACAATGGAGAAGGGTTCGTTTCTCGCTACACCCCCACAAGCATTTGTTATTGGTTGATTTCTTAATAGCAGCCATTCTTTGTGGGATGAGGTGGAATCTCAGTGTTGTTTTCATCTGCATCTCTCAGATGACCAGTGATGTTGAACATTTTTTCATATATTTATTTGCTGTTTTTACTTCTTTGAGAAATGTCTGTTCATTTCAAATGCCCATTTTTGAATTGGGTCTTTGAATTAGGGGGTTCTGACTTTTTTCAGTTCTTTATATATTCTTGATAGTAGACCTTTGTCTGAGGTACAGGTGCTAAAAATTTCTTCCCACATTGTAAGTTATCTCTTACCTCTCTTGGTAGTTTCTCTTGCAATGCAGAAGCTTTTTTATATGATGAGATCCCAGTTGTTAATTCTTTGTGCTAGCTCCTGAGCTACTGAAGATTTGGTCATAAAGTCTTTTCCTATCCCAATGTCATCAAGAGTTTTACCAAACGTATCTTCCAGCAAGTTTAGTGTTTCTGTCTTAACATTTAGATCTTTGATCCACTTTGATCTCAGTTTAGTGCACAGTGATAGGTATGGGTCTAGTTTTAATCTTTGGCAGATTGAAATCCAGTTTTTCTAACACCATTTATTAAATAGGCTATCTTTCCTCCAATGAGGGTGGTTGGCTCCTTTGTCAAAGATGAGGTGGTTGAGTATGTCTGGAGTTGTTTCTGCATCTTCTAATCTATTCCACTGATCCTCAGGTCTGTTCGTTTGCCAGTACCGTGCTGTTTTTATCACCATAGTTTTGTAGTATAGTTTCAAGTTGAGGATTGTGATACTCCCAGCCATGTCTCTGTTGCCTAGAGTTGCTTTTGCTATTCTAGGTTTCTTATGGTTCCAAATGAATTTTTGGATTATTTTCTCTGGTTCTAGGAAGTATGTTGTTGAAATTTCAATCGGCATTGCATTAAATCTATGTTATAGTTTTGGAAGTATGGGCATTCTCACTATATTGGTTCCTCCTACCCAAGAAAAAGGGATATCTTTCTATTTTGTTATATCCTTTTTGATCTCCTTTTTGCAAAGTGCTGTAGTATTCAGTGTAGAGGTCTTTTGCTGATTCCTAGATATTTCATTTTTTTAGATGCTCCAGTAAAAGGAATTGTTTCCCTAATTTCTCAGTGAGTCTGTTATTTGTGTACAAGAAGGCTATTGTTTTTTGAGTGTTGACCTTGTATCCAGCTACTCTACCTAATCTGTCATTTAGGTCTAGAAGACTTTTGATCGAGTTTTTTGGATCTTCTATGTAAAGTATCATATCAGCAAATAATGACAGTTTCACTTCTTCCTTTCCTATTTCTATTCCTTTTATTTCTTTCTCTTTTCTAATTGCTATGGCTAATATTTCCAGAACAATATTGAACAGGAGTGGTGATAGTGGTCATCCTTGTCTTGTTCCTGATTTTAGCATGAAAGTTTTCAGTTTTTGACCATTTGGTATGATGTTGGCTGTTGGTTTTTCATAGATAGCCTTAATCAGGTTAAGATAAAGCCCTTCTATTCCCATTTTTAGTAGCATTTTTATCATGTATGGGTGTTGGATTTTTTCAAATGATTTTTCTATATCTATTGAGATGATAATGTGGTTTTAGTCCTTGACTCTGTTAATATAGTGTGTTACATTTATTGATTTGCAGATGTTGAACCATCCTTTCATCCCTGGGATAAATCCAACTTGGTCAGGGTGTATGATCTTCTTGGTGACCCTCTGTATTCTGTTTGCCAGTATCTTCTTGAGGATTTTTACATCTATGTTCATTTGGGAAATTGATCTGTAGTTCTCTTTTTGGGTTGGGTCTTTCCCTGGTTTTGGAAGCAAAGTAACCCTTGCTTCCAGGAATGAATCTGGAAGCTTTGCTTCCCTTTCAATTTCCTTAATGAGTTTAAAGTGTAATGGCACTAGTTCTTCTTTAAATGCCTTGTCGAATTCAACAGTGAAGCCATCAGGACCTGGGCTTTTCTTTGTTGGTAAATTATTTATTACATTTTCAATTTCACTCTTTGTTATTAGCATGTTTAGAATTTCTATATCTTCATTTAATTTTGGCAATTCATATGTATCTAGGAATCTGTCCATTTCTTCTGTGTTTTCCATTTTATTAGAGTACAAGTCCTCAAATTAGGTATTGATGATCCTCTGGATTTCTGTTGGATCTATTGTGGCTTCATCTTTTTCATTCTTAATTGCATGAATTAGAGCTTTTTCTTTCCTTTTTTGAGAAGGTTTTCTAAAGGTTTATCAATTTTATTTATTCCTTCAAAAAACCAACTCTTTGATTCATTGATTTTTTTCTATCATTCTCTTAGTCCCCATTGCATTGATTTCTGCTGAGATCTTTATAATTTCCTTGTACAAGTTTTGGGTTTCTTATGCTCTTCTTTTTTTAGGAGCTTGAGGTTCTTTATTTAGGTTATTTAACTGAGTTCTCTCTGTTGTCCTAATATGGGCATTCACTGCTATGAATTTCCCATGTAGAACAGCTTTCATTGAGTCCCACAGATTCCTGTGTGTTGTACTGGCATTATCATTTACTTGTAGAAACTGTCTAATTTCTTTAATTTCCTCTGTGACCCATTGATTTTTCAGGAGGGTGTTGTTCAATTTCCATGTGCTTGTGGGAGTTTTGTGGTTTCTTATTGATCTCCAATTTTATTGCACTATGGTCTGATAATATGCAAGGGATAACTTCAATTCTTTTACATTTACTTAGATATGTCCTATTAGCTAGCATGTGATCTGTTTTGGAGAATGACCTGTTTGCAGCTGAAAAGAATGTATTTTCTGATTTTGTGGGGTGGAGCACTGTGTAAACATCTATTAAGTCCATTTGTTCAATAGCTTGCTTCTATTCTAGAATTTCATTTTTAATTTTTTTCTATTTGATCTGTCTATTTGTGATAGAAGGGTGTTGAGGTTCCCCACTACAATTGTATTAGAGCTTATTTGGTTTTTCATGACTATTAATATTTGTTTTGTACAGTTGGGGGCATATATATTTAGGATTGTCATCTCTTCCTCTTGGATTGTTCCCTTCACAAGGATGCAGTGAACAGTTTTGTCTCTTTGAAGTAGTTTTGATTTGAAATCTACCTTTTCTGCAAATAAGATTGCTACCCCTGCTTTTTTATAGATTCCTGTCATGTGGAAAACTGTTTTCTATCCTTTTACTTTCAGTATATGGCTTTCCTTTTGAGTTAGGTGTGTTTCTTGTATACAGCACATTGTTGCATTTTTCTTTTAATCCATTCTGCCAGTCTATTTCTTATGATTGGTGAATTGAGGCCATCAACATTGATGGTTATAATTGAGAAATATTAACTCATCCTTGTCATGATGTTTTACTGTTGTTGGCTCTTTTATTTCTTATTTTCCCCCCTTTCACTTTAGTGTCTTACCTTTCCTAGTGGCTTCCCAATGTTGGGCCACATGGAGTTGTGGCCTTCATTGCCTTTTTCTAGGATATTGCTTAAAATTGTTTGGAGTGCTGGTTTGGTGTTCATGAAATTACTCAGGTGTTCTTTGTCATGAAAGTATCTAATTTCCCCATCGAGTTTGAAAGATAATTTTGCCAGATACAACAGTCTAGGTTGGAAGTTATTTTCTTTTAGGGCTTGAAATACTTCATGCCAGGTTTCCCTGATTTGAGGGTTTGCATTGAGAAATCTGCCGTGATTCTGATGGGATTTCCCTTATAGGTGATTATTTCTTTTCTCTAGCTGCCTGTAGAATTTTATTCTTCTGTTCAGTTTCTGGGATCTTGACTATTATATGTCTAGGTGTAGATGTTTTGGTCATGGCTAGTTGGATATCTGTATGCCTCATTTATCTGTATGTCCAATTCTCTACCTCTATCTGGGAAGTTTTCTACTATTACTTCTGTGAACAGATTTTTTATGTCAGTTGTACTTTCTCCTGTTTTTTCATGGAGTCCTATCAGTCTTATGTACTTCTTCTTTGTGTTATCTAGGAGCTGTTGGATTGATTTCTCATGGTACTTTACTATCTTTAAGAAATCTCTATTTTCATGGTCCTTAACCACAATCCTGTCTTCCATGTCTTATATTCTGTCTTCAGATTCTCTTAGTCTGCTCTGCATACTTTCAATGGAGTTTTTAATCTTCTGAATATCTGTTTGAATCTGTTTCATGGATTCCATTTCTTTCTTATGTTGGGTGATCATGTTTTCCATTTCTTTCTTATGCTGGGCATTCATGGATTTCAGCATGTTTCTGATCTCATCTATTTTCTTATCTTTTTCTGCTCTAGAGCCTCTAATCATGTCTTTCACTCTGCTCACCATCTCGGTATTTATTTGGGAAATTATTTTTGAATTGAATTTTTCTAGAGACTCATGCATCTGCTTTGTTACTTCCTGTGCTATCAGTTCAGGGTGTCCAAGAATTTGCTTATCAGTCTTTTCCACCTCATTTCCCTCAGAATTTCCTTTTTGTGGCATGAAAGCCTGTGTTTGTGCCTTATTTAAGTGTCTTCTCATTTTTTTTTTGGTACTGTCCTTGGTTTAATTCCTGGGGTGATATTTCAAAATTGCTTAATGTACGTATCTTTGTTGCTTGTGTTTAAAACCCTTGTGGAATAATTGCTTGTCAGAGGTGTCTTCCAGATATAGCTTGTGTTTGAGTTTTGAGAGCTCCAATGACTCTGAGGCTATTTTATTTTCCTTATACCAGGAAGGAAAACTAATCAGATCAATCACAACATATTAGCCCAAATGCCACAATCAGCAATACCATAGCATCAAGCACAGTTTAGAAAATATCAATTTGTGGTAGTAACTAATCTATCACATTTAACTATGTGAGTTAAATTAAAACTGAGTACCAACCCAACATAAGTGTATAATGAATAAACTCTTCAATATAGCATCTTTCCCCTTTGGGGTGGGGAGTTAAAAGGAGTTGGGGAGGGAGGGACAGGTAGAAAGATCAGGAAAGATTACCGATGAGGCCAGAAGACACAGGAAGATTGCACAAAATCTAAGTTGTTCAAGGCAAGAGGAAAAGGCAGAGTGAAAGAACAAAGATGTGAATAGAATCACCTGACAGTAATGGGGAGGTTGATACCATATTTACTTTCCTTTAGACCTAGTGATAAGAGAGGGAAAAGGAGAAGAAAAGAAAAATAAAAGAGGAATCCAAGTTCAGTGCAGAAAGGAACAAATGTGGCGATGATGAGCAATGTGGGACAGTGAGAGAACAAGTGAGAGACAGAGAGAAAGAAAAGATAACAGAAAGAAAAGTAAAAATTTGAAGAGTAGAAGAAAGTAAAATTTGAATTAAAAATAAGAGAAAAAAGAAAAAGATTTTCTTTATTGCATATAGCAAAAAGTAAAAATTATGGGCCTCCTTCAAGGTATGTCTCTGCTGTCACAGTAGACAACATAGGAATCCCTGGGCATATACAAGTCAATGAGTCTCAGCAAGCCAGCAGCAGACCAAGTACAGAGGTCTGATGTGCCTCTATTATAGAGATTCTCTTTTCTTTTCCACTGACCTTCAGTTTTCATTGAGGAGCTTGAGAAGCCCTCTTTCTGTTACTAACTTCTGCTCTATCTTGTGGTGCTCAGGACAAGGTTCTTTATAATCCCCTGTTCCTCTGTAGTGTGGGACCAGGTAGCAGAAAAGCCAGATGGCCAGAGGCATGGGGGTGGGGAGAGATTGGGCCTTAGAGGCTCCTGTGCAGCTAAGCAGAACTCACTGTGGCATGGGTGGGGCCCGGGACATCCATGGAGTTTCCAAGACAGCCTCTTTAATAAATGGTTCTGAAAAAACTGGGTTTCCACTTGGCAAAGATTAAAATGACCCATATCTCTCACCATGCACTTAACAAAAATCAAAATGAATTAAATACCTAAATATTAAAACTGAAACACTAAACCAGCTGGAAGAGAGGTTAGGTAGAACTCTTGAAGACTGGTGTAGAAAAAGATTTCATGAACAAAACCTCAGTTGCCCATCAACTAGCACAAAGAATCAACAAGTGGGATCACTTCTTATTAAAAAGCTTCTGCACAGCAAGAGAAACCACCAACAGTGTGATGGGAGGGAAAAAAATTTTACTAGCTGTTCCTCAGACAAAGGGCTACTATCTAGAATATATAAAGAACTTTAAAAAAAGACCTCCCAAATTTAAAGTCTCAACCCAAAAATGGGCATCTGAAATGAAAAGACATTTCTTAGACAAAGAAGTAGAAATATCAAATAAACATATGAATAAATGTTTAACATCACTGATCATTGGAGAGATGCAAATGAAAGCAACACTGAGATTCCACCTCACTCCACAAAGAATGGCTGCTATGTAGAAGTCAACCAATAACAAATGCTGGGGGGGAGGGGTGTGCAAAAAGGAATCCTTCTCCACTCCTGGTGGGAGTGTAGACTAGTGCAACCACTGTGGAAATCAGTATGGAGATATCTCAAGCAACTAGGATTTGAGGTCTCATTTGACCCAGGTATTCTCCTACTGATTATCTTCCCAGAAGAAGCAAACCACAGCAATATATTTGCACCCATGTCGATAGCAGTACAGTTTGTAATAGCTAAAAATTGGAAACACCTCAATAACCCATCAATTGGAGACTGGATAAAGAAAAGAATATTTTAATGCAGTACCACTGAGCTATAAAGAATGAGAAATGAGAGACATTTATAACTAAATGGATGCACATTGAGGCACTACTCTTAAGTCAAATAAGTAGGACAGTAGTGTAAATACCAAATAGTTTCTCTGGTGTGAGAAACTGAACATGGAATAAGGATCAGAATGTATAATAGATAATGTGAAATAGAAAAGGTCCAAAGGGGAAGTCAGAAAGCTTGGGGAAAACAAAGAAGGGAATGGAATTAATATGATGAAAGGAAAAAATTGAAAGACAGTCTATAAATAATGAGGGTGGAGGGGTTGATGGGAAGGGAGGGGAATGTGGAAAAATAAGAATCGGGATATATTATGTAAAGGTACAAATTTCCAATGCTGAATGTCTTATACCTAAAATGTACCAATAAAATTGATTTTAAAAATTTGCAAATAAATAATGTACTTATGGAATATTGATTTTACCTGCTGACCAGTGAACAAATCAAAGTAGTCCCTGTATTTGGTTAAGAATGGGAAGGATTTGAATAAATCTAGCAGTGAGGAGATGGAGTGGCCTCTTTTCTCAAATCATCATCTCTCCATTTAAAAGTCAGCAAAGGTAATTTAGCTTAAGAAACAGTGTGCAGGGATCACAAAGAGGTAATGCACATCTCCGCATTAGCTTTATCCCTTTGAGCCATCTTCCAGCTTGTTGTTCAGCTTCATCCCTGCCAGCTCATTGTCCCCTTGTGGAAAGGAAACCCAGGCTCCAGGCTTCCTAGGGTCATCATCTTCATATTTTGCTTTTCATCTGTTGTGAGGATGGTGGGGAAGCTGTGTATGCCCTACGTCTCAGGAAACCACTTACCTCTCAAAGGAAGAAATGTCTTCGCATGTCCTATACTTCAGCCAGGCATGGTGGCACACATCAGTGATCCCAGGAATATGGAGGCTGAGGCTGAGGCAGGTGGATCCCTTCAAGTTGGAGGCCAGCCTGGGCTACATAGCAAGACCCCATCTCCAAAACACCTAAAAAGATCTAATTAAGTGCTATTTTTCAGTGCTTGTTACAATAGCATTTCATCTATGTACAGCCTAAAATTTCTTTTTTTAGTACATTTTTGCAATTCATGCAGTTTACCACCATCTTGGGGAGTGGTTATGTTCCACAGCTTGTTTCTTTGTCTTTAATCCCCTCCCTTTTTTCTCCCCTTCCTCCCTTCTCCAATTTCCCATCCCCATTTTCTTTCTTACTGATGTCATGCATTTAGCTCTTGTTATTGCATATAATGTTTACATTAATTGAGGATAATAAATCCTTGTACATGGCATGTCTTTTCCTTATTTCCCCTTTCTGTCCTTGTTACCACTCTAACTTTCCCTTGGATCACTTCCCTATTGCAAGAGATCCATCTCCTATTCCCCTTCTATCCATTGTTTATTATGCTCTCTGATTGTACTTTGCCTCACTCAAATGATACCATGTGGTGTTTAGGCTTCTGCATCTATATTTTCTAGATCCATCCATTTTCCTACAATTGTCTCAAATCTGTCATTCTTTACAGCAGAATACTATGCTGTTTTATATATAGATACCACATGCTCTTTAACCAATGACCTGTTGTTGGGTATACAGGCTGTTTCCAGGACTTAGCTATTATGTTATGCTGCTATAAACATTGGTGTGCATGCATCACTGTACTATGAAATATTAAGCTCTTTGGGGAGAGCTGGGTTGTATGGAATTTCTAGTTTCAGTTCTTTGACAACTCTTCATACAGACTGCTATAATGGTTGTACTAGTTTACACTCACCAAAAATTTAGGGTTCATTTTTCACCACAGCCTCATGAGCATTTCTTATTGTTTGATTTCTTAATGATTGCCATTCTTTCTGGAGTAAGAATATTAGCATTGTTTTATTTTGTGTTTCTCTAATGGCCAGAGATGGTGAGCATTTACTCATATATTTGGGAACCATTTGTATTTCTTCCTCTATCAAGTGTCTGTTCCTTTCTTTTGCCTATTTTTTGACTGGATCATTAATTTTAGGTGGTTAAATTTTTTTCTGTTCTTTGTATATTGTTAATATTCATCCTTTAAGGACTAGCTGTCAATTTTTTTCCCATTCTGTATGTTGTCTCTTCACTCTACTAGCTGATTCTTTTGCTGTTTAGAAGCTTTTTAGTCTGACTTAATCCCCTTTGTTAATTCTTGCCATAATTTCTTGTGCTTGAGGTTCTGTTTAGAAAATTCTTTCCTATATCTATGTTGTCAAGTGTTTTCTCTGCTTTACCTTCCAGTAGGTTTAATGTTTCTGTTTTAATGTTTAGATCTTTGATTCATTTATAATTCAAATTGTATGTAGTGAGAGATAAGGGTCCAGTTGCAATATTAGGTACACAGATAACCAGTTTTGCAGGCACCACACATTGAATAGCCTCTCTTACCTCCAACATATGTTTTTGGCTCCTTTGTTGAAGATCAAATAGCTGAATGTGTCTAGAGAAGTTTCTGTACCTTTGATTCTGCTCCATCGATCCTCATATCTATTGTTATTCTAGTACTCTGCTGTTTATTTATTTTTTATCACTATACCTTTGTAGTATAGCTTCAAGTCAACTGTTACTATGCCTCCTACTTTGCACTTTTTGCCCAAAATTGCTTCTGCTCTTCTGGGTCTCTTCTCGTTCCAAATGAATCTCAGAGTTTTTTTCATATCTGTAAAGTGGGCTGGGGATTTAGCTCAGTGGTTCTGCTGCCTGCCTTGCAAGCGGAAGGACCCGAGTTCAATCCCCAGTACCAAAAAGAAATCTGTAAAGTATGCTGTAGATATTTTGCTGGGACTGCATGAAATCTGTATAAGAGTTTTAGGAGTATGGCCATTTTGATAATATTGATTCTGGGTATCAAAGAGTGGAAGACACCTTTTCATTTTGTGATGTTCTCCTCAATCTCTTTCCTCAGAGTACTGAAGTTTACTATGTAGAGGTCTTTCACTTCCTTGGATAGATTAATTCCTTGGTATTTCATTTTTCTTGAATCTACTGTGAATGGCAGTATTTTCATAATTTCCTTTTCATCCTGTTTATTGGTGTTGTGCACAGATTCTAATGATTTTTGTGTGTTGATCTTGTATACCACTACACTGATGAAGTTCACTCATTACTTCTAGGAGTGTTTTGGTGTAGTTCTTTGGGTCTTCTATATAGAGTATCGTGTCTTCTCCAAATAATGATAATTTGAGTTCTTGTTTTCTGGTGTGTATCCCTTTTATTTCTCTTGCCTTATTTCTCTGGCTAATGTTTCAGGTATTATGTTGAGTAGAAGAGGTGACAGTGGCTGGCTATTCAGTTCAGTGGTTCTGCCACCTGACTCACAAGCACAAGTTTGATCCCTGGTACCAAAAAAAAAAAAAAAGAAGAGGTGGCAGTGGATATCCTTGCCTTCTTCATGATTTTAGGGGGAATGCTTTTAGTTTTTCCTCATTTAATATGATGTTGGGTATTGATTTGTCATAAATAAACTTTATCATATTCAGGTATTGTCTTTTTATACAGTGGGCCTTTGACTTATGAACTCAAGCTGTTCCTGAGGACTAGTTGTAAGTCAATACAGCTAAGGTCTGGATGTTTACCTTCGTACAAGCTATAGATAACAAGAGGTCGATAAATCTTGCATTAACCTAATTAACCCAAGTTGTTCGTATGTCAGGCTAGTCATAACTTGATGGTCCATGGTACCTGTTTTCTTCAGTTTTTATAGTGAAGGGGTGTCGGATTTTGTCAAAAGACAAAAATCTGCATCTATTTCTGCATCTATTCTCTACTTCTATTTTCTACATCTATTGATAAGATCACATGGGGTTTTTTTCCCTTCTATTTATGTGATGTATTACATTTATTGACATATATATTCAACCATCCTTCCATCTCTGGGATGAAACCTACTTGGTTAGGATATATGATCTTTTTGATAATGTGCTGTATTGATTGCTAATATCCTATATTGAGGATTTTTGTATCTATGTTTACTAAGGAGATTGTTTCATAGTTTTGTTTTTTATTTGGGTCTTTATCTTGTTTGGGGATCAGGGTGATACTAGCTTCCATAAATGTTTGGGAGCACTCCTTTCATTTCAATTTCTTTGAAGAGCTTGAGGAGTATTAGTAATATAACATCCTTAAAGGGTTTGTAGAATTCAGCAGTGATGCATCAGGTCTTGGGCTTGTATAGTTGGTAGATTCTTTATTACTGTGTCAATTTCATTGCTTGTTATTGGGTTGTTAAATATCTTTATGTCTACTTGGGTTAGTTTTAGTAGTTTGTACATGTCTAGAAATCTGTCCCTTTCTTCAAAACCTGCTAATTTGTTGGAATATAATTTTTAAAGCATTTATTATCATCTGGATTTTCAGTGTATGTTGTGATTTCACTTTTTAAATTTCTTCTTTGGGTTGTTTTGTTTTGAGACAGGGTCTTGCTATGTAGTTCAGGCTAGCCTTGAACTCATTATGCACCCCAGGTGGGCCTCAAACTCAATACGATCCTCTGCCTCAGCCTCCCAAGTGCTGATATTATAGGTCCCACACTGGATTCACTTTTTAAATTTGTAATTACATTGATCTGAGTCTTTTTTCATGTTCTCTTCATAAGTCTTGGGAAAGGCTTATCTATTTTATTTATTCTTTCAAAGAACCAACTCTTTGATTCATTTTTTTATTCATTTAGTATCAATTTCATTGATTTCTGCTCTCAGCTTTATAATTTCTGTCCTTAATTTTGATTTGGGGCTGGCTTTTTGTTTCTCAAGTATCTTAAGATTTTCCATAAGATTGTCTACTTGAGCTTGCTCTGTTTTCCTAATATGAGCCTTTTTTACTATGAATTTTCTGCTTAGGACTCCTTTCACAGTGTCTCCAAGTTTTCAATAAGTTGTACCATCAATGTCATTACCTTTGAGAAAATTTAAAAATTCTTTATTTCTTTTGTGACTCAGTGGCTATTTAGGAGCATATTGTTGATTTTGTTGAAGCTTTTGCCTTCTCCAAAATTTCTTCTGTTGATTTCTAGTTTCATTGCACAATGGTCTGATAGCGTGCAGGGGTTAATTTCTATTTTTTATATTTACTTAAGCAGGTTTTGTGGACAAAGCACCATGTGGACAAAGTACCATGTGCTGCTGAAAAGAATATATATTGTTGTTGTAGAGGGTGGAATACTATGTATATATCCATTAGGTTAATACGTTCAAGGGTGGTTCAGCTCTGAAATTTTTACTGTTTTTTTTTAGTTGATCTACCTCTTTGCAAAAGTAGAGTGTTAAAATCCCCTACTATGATTGTGTTACTGTTTATTTGATCTTTTAATTTCAGCATTTTTTATTTTATGAGTGCTCCCATATCTGGTGCATATGTTTTATCAGTTACCTCTTCTTGTTGATTGTTCTTTTAAATATTATGTAGTGACCTTCTTTGTCTCTTCTAATCAGATTTTACTTGAAGTTTACCATGTTTGATATTAGCATTGCAACCCTTGTTTGTTTTGGGGTCCTGGTGTCTGAAATGTTGTTTTCGATCCTTTAATTTTCAGTCTATGAATATCTTTTTGGGTTAGATCAGTTTCTTGAATGCCACAGATTGTTGGATTCTGTTTTTTGATCTAGCCTGCCAGTCTGTATCTTTTAATTGGAGAGTTGAGGCCCATAACAATGAGAGATATTACTGAGATGGGTTGGTTATAACCATTGTCTTTTTTTTAAATCTGTTGGTGTATACTTTATCTTCTCCCTATGTTTTTTATTGCTGTTTATCCATTGCCCTCACTAGTTTTCTGTGTTTTGAGCTGTGCATTATTTGTTTTTTTCTGTGAAGAATATCCTTAAGTATTTTCTGTGGAACTAGTTTAGCACTCATATGTCTTCCAAGCTGTCCTTCTCATGGAAGTACCTTATTTCTCCATCTATTTTGAAGGGTAGCTTTTCTGGGAAGGTAGACCCCGGTAGGCATCATGGCAAATTTTTTGAAAGGCATATTATGGGGGTGTATAATGCCCATGTTTTTTTTGAAATATTTCTATTAATGAATTAATTTTATGAGTTTTATTATATTAAAGAATATGCACTTGGGAAAATAAAATATCAATAAAATAAAGTATCAAATATGTAATGAGTATTTAGAACAAACATCATCATTTTCAACATCAACTGTTTACCTACTTGCAAGATCTAAAAAATAACAAAAAAAAAATTCCTATGTGAACTATAATGCAACTACAAATAAAACTCTACTAGAATAATAACCTTTGTTTCAATTATCACACCTAACATAGTCTTCACACATGAGAACAGCATGTGTCATACGTAAGTCTCAGTGCACTGACAGCATGTGTGCTTAGATTTCCTTTCCTTTTTGGCAGGTCATACTTGTCACCTCTCTTGTCTTCCTCTTCTGTCAGGAGCTTCTTATTATATTATACAATGTGCACTTAACAGGAAAATAAAATAAAATAGCAAATTGGTCATGTTTAGAATGCATATCAACATTTTCAACATCAACTGTTTATTGCTTACAAGATCTAAAAAATAACAGCAGAAATAATAGGTGATCTATAATGAAAATACAAATAAAACTCACAAAAATAATCTTTACTTCAGTTATCACTCCTAAGGCAGTTTCCACACATGAGAACAGCATGTTCTATACATAGATGTCACTTATACTGACAGCACAGGTGTGTTGTTACCTATCTTCTTTGGCAGGACACACTTGACGTCTTGCTGCTCTTCCTGTTTCCTTAGGAGATTCTTGTTATGTTTACCAGTCTGTTCACTGGTCTGCTCCAGAATTCATTTAGTGACTTCTTTAGACAGATACACATTGTCTCCTTCCTCTGTTGTAATTGATCATTTATCAATTCCAGCATCAATCCTCTAAGAAAATTTTGCCCTGATAATTTGTGCATGTTGTTTTCTTTGTAAACTATGAAACTATGCCTGACATATTTAAGATTGAATAAAACACAACCATTGGTCAACACTTTGTGCTTTGTGTAGGAACATAATAGTTGCTGCATAACTCATCAATAACATGTACTCTGACTTTCATGGTGTTATAAATTGTGACCATTTCTGGCTGCATTTGTGTTGATTCACCATCAATGTGTTTGTGTGTTTTTTGGTTGGTTGGTTGGTTTACAGAGTCTCACTAGTACTCCAGGCTAGTCTTGAACTCACTGTAGCACACAATGACCATGAGCTCACAAAATCTTCCTGGTAAAGCCTCCAGAGTGCTGGGATTACAGGTGTGCACTGACACACTTAGCTTCACTATCAATCTTATCAGTAACTATGACAGTATTAATATTACTTTGATTTTCTTAGCTATAGTGTAGTACAGGCTAGCCCTTGAACTCACAGGATCCTCCTGCCTCAGCCATCAGAGTGCTGAGATTGAAGGCACCATCCCCAACTTCACCATCAAACTTGTCATCATGGTGTAATGTTGACAGTATAAACACTACTTTGCTTTTCTTTGCTGTATAGGAGGCCAATGTTATGTCTTTCTGAAATCCAAAGATTGTACTGTACATTTCCCTATTATGAACTTGGAACAGTTTTCCAGAAATCTCAGCTTTGTTCTTGGAAATAGTTTCTGTGCTGGTCATCTGGAATTATTTTAGCAAATATAACATCAATGGGTAACTAGTGAACCAATTATTGATTATGACATTTTTTGAAATAAGTGCAAAAAGTAGTTTGACCATGTCAAATGGCTTATCACTGCACAAATAAAAGACCTGGTGGCTGAGTTCCAGGATAAATTTCTAAATTCAAGATGTGAAATGTCTTGATATCTACCAGTGATAGGGAAAAAGCTTGAGACAGCTTAGTAGATTAACTATTAAAGTAGTTGCAGAAGAAAAATGGATAGTGTATCTCTTTAAAACTTGCCTTAGCCCATTGCTCTGGTTATTTAAAGCAATGGATGTATGACTTTTGACATATAGCCTTCCTACAGATAGCATCCTAATTCTGAAGATCAAAGTTGCAATGCTTGCGCAAACTTGTGATCTATATGCTTTAACTGTCATGTGTTAATGACTGTATTCAGTAACAGAAACCACCTGTGTCTAACCATTAACCAGGAATTGGAATTTTACTCGCTTTACAAAGGCCGCCAGGGATGAGATAATGACTAACAAAAGTATAAAAGGGGAAACTGAACAAAGAGCTGCGCAGACACTGACCAGACTGGTTTCTGGTGGTCCTGCCTGCTTGCAAGTAAAACTTTTGATTTTATCCAAATTCTGTGTCTCCAGGTATTTCTTTCTGCAATTTCTGGAACACCAGGGCAGGTATTTTTATACCATATTTGGAAGGTTTATTTGGCATATACTGCCAAAACCTTCAACAACTACAAAATGATGCAAGTTGTTCATCAATTATCATATATTCAGATAGTGTATAAATTGCTGAACAGTTTGAAACAAAACTTTCCAAAAAATGGGTGAAAAGCAGCCAAATTGTTGGATTTTTTTTCTCTCATTGGATCTTTCTATAATTAAAATGTAGGCAATTTTGAAGGAAACCCTATCTCTTGAGTATCATTATTGTTCTAAAAATCTCAACTTCACATCTGTCACTTCTCCATAAATCCTTTAGATTCTGATGATTAGAATGATAAAGTCCTGCTATGATGGCTTTTAGTTCAGGTAGGTGTCATGATAAATATATTTATGAGTATTATTCTTGATACATATAGAAAGTTTTATTTCATTATTAGTGTATTTCAAAACATCTTGTAGCATATCATCCATTACGATTTCCAACATTGAATCACAGTGTTGGCATTCCATTCATTAGGTTTCACCCCCGGCAAGAACCAAATAACATTTTCTGACCTATTTCTAACATTGGATCATTCAGGTATACATGACAATTTTGTAGCATTTTGACTTGTCAAATATTTATTTACAATACTGTTTTCTTCTTTATCCACATTAAGGTCTTCATTCTGTACTTTCTGTCTGTCCTAGCTTGCTAACTTCTTTGGCTTACATGATCCAAGTTATTATCGGTAGCAGAGCCACCTGAAGACTCACTTTCAACTTCCTCTCAAAATTGTAAAAGCAGATTTACCTGTAACATTGTATTGAACCAGGCTAATTCTAAAAGAAAACATTTAATTAAAAATTATAAATACACAGAAATGTAACGTGTCACATAGCAGGGGTAAAATTCACCTGTTTACACTTTGATCTTCATCTTACCCTTCTTGCCCTTCATCATACCAAGTGGGTAAATACAAAGTTTGCTTCCTATATTACCCCAGCATGGCCACTGAGATGCACAGCTGGCTACCATTATGATAAAGTATATATTTTTGTTAGAATATTATAGTATGGGCATCTGCAAACCTGAGTGAAGAACTGAGGGATCTGGGTTTGAAGTTATTTGCTCCTAGGCCTTGAAATACTTCACTGCAAACTCTTCTGGCCCTCTGGGTTGTGCTGAGAGGTGTGCCATGATTCTAATTGGTTTACCTACCTGTATACATGATTTTTTTTCCCTCTGGCTCTCTTTAAAATTCTGTTGTTTGCTGGGTATCTGATAATTTAACAAGGATATGCCTTGGTGAGATTTGCCTTTCATAATTGTTTGGTGTCCATTTAGCATTGCTTAATTGTATTGAAAATTCTTTTCTCATATTTAGGAAATTTTCTTCCATGATTTCTGTAAGCATGTTAGTGAATTCATCTGTGTTATATTCTAGTTTTTCTCTAATTTTGATTAATCTTAGATTGGTCTTATTATCATCTAGTAGCTGCTGGATAATCTTCTCTTGTTCTCTTATTTTCTTTTTGGCCTGTTTGATCTCTTTATTGTACTTCACTATTTTGACCTCAATATCAGATACTTTGTTTTCACATTGGTCATTTCTGCAATGCATGAATCCTGCACAATTTTTAAAATTTCAGGTATTTCTGTGACATTTTTTGAGAATTCCACATTCTTGTTGAATCTGTCATTCAAATTTCAAACTGTTTTCATTAGCTCATTCAGCTTTTTACTGATTTCTCCCAAATTAACTCTGGGTATATTGAGTGAAAGTGCTGTGAATTTTGGTTCATTTCCTCTTTGAACTCATGTATTTTCTTCATCCCTTCTAAGGACATTTTTTACATTTTCTGGTGTTTGCTTTCTTCTCCTTCTGTGACACCACACTCTGCCTATAGAGAGTTGAGGAAGTTTCAGAAATCTGCCCTCCCCATTCCCCTCCCTCATGTATGTATCTACCTATCTATAGAGAGGGGGAAGACAGACAGACACAGAGGGAGAGTCTTTTTAAAGTTATATATTATACATTTTAAGTTATATATTATCCTGTTTTCTTTCTTTGGGGGGGCCTCTGCAGGTTGGTGACTGGAGAAGTGAAGAGAGTTTGTGGTATATATGAAGATTTTTAGTAGGATATTGCCTCCCTGTGAATAATTTTCAGGTTTCTATGTCCAGGGCTAGTATTTACTCCTGTTGCTTACTTAAAATGATTTGCACCCTGTCCCTGCGTTTTCCCAAAAGTGACTTCTGTTTATAAAAGCAGCCACAGATTCAATCTGACAGCACTTCTACATGATAGGCCATGCAGCTACTCTTCCCCTCTTTGCCAATTCTCTATGCATGCTGTGACAATTTATTATTTGTTGCTGCTCTGAAATGAGGTAGGTGAGGTGGGGTGAGGAGAATAGAAGGTAGTGGGATGACTAGAGTTAGAAACTCAGAGGGAAATCTGACAGGGGCAGAGTGCTGTATGAGAAGAAATGGTTGATGTGGAGTCTGATTTTATTGGAGCGCTTTTAGTTGAGTTGAAATGTGAGTATTCAGAGTTTTCAGAAGATATTTTGTGGGGGTAAGGGAAAAGCATAAAAGAAAGGAGGTTTACTTTGTGACTGAAGAAAGCTATATGGGTGTCAGAAGTAGCTGATAGGGAGGACAATAAGCTGGGCAAGATATGGAAGAGCCAAAGGCTTAGGATGGGAAAGAATGAGGAATAATACTAGTGAGGATTGGAGTTTACGTATGTGAGAAAAGAATAAAGAAATATGTTAGTGATATTGTCTTGGGGTGTGAAGTGAAGAGACTAGAGAGCTGAGGTAAGGGAAAAGTGCAGAGGCCTATTAAATCAGCCAGGGAAAGAAAATATATGCAACAGTAGCAACATAATACACACAGGAAACAATAAAAGAACATAACAACCCCATTACTGAAAAACTCAATAAAAACACAAAAACTTGAACAAATCTGGTGTCTGACAGGAGCATAGATTAACTATTCCCATGAGACACTGAGTGTGACTCCCAAGCAGCCTCTCTGCCAGAGAGCCTGGGAGCTTATAGCCTAGTGACCTTTCTGATCCTCCACTGCAATATTTCAGTGAACTCAGTCTCAGAACATCTTTTTGCCAGGTTACAGGCCTTCCTGCAGAGCATTACTGAGTCTGAGTTCTTGGGTTAGGAACTCTTGGTGTCCTTCCCTCTGCCTGAGCATAACAATGGAGTTGACAGAGAGGTTCATGGGCACTTGATTGTCTGCTGTGTCAGGATTATTCCGATGCAATCAAATCAGCTACAGCAGTGGCAGGAGAATCTGCTCCAGTGGCATCTATCAGGGTTGCTTGAGAAATACATGCCATGAGACACTGTTTTGAGTCTCTCTCTGACCTAGAGAAGAAATCCACAGTTATAGTGTCAAGATCCTAACAATCCAAGTCTTGGCCAGCAGTGAATGTACCATAACAGCATTGAACATTAAACTTATTGAATCTATTATCTGAAGCCCGGGGATTTGGGGACAGAGTAATGTCAGAAAGGGTAGCAGAGAAAAAAGAAAAAAAAGTTTTTTAAGTCCTCTGTTCTGTAGTATAGGAAGGGTGGCAAAGGATCCTATTGATGGTAAGAGTATATTATATATTTAGGAGGGAATAACAGGAAAATCTGGGTATAAAATCGGTAGTGAGAAATGGGGATGGGAAAAGCTTCTATGATATAGATAACAGAAAAAAGTTAAAGGGAAACAAATGAAAAGAGAGGAAAGAAACTAATTGAGAATGAATAAAAGGCAAGAGAAAGAAGTCAGGCAGAGAGACATGGATGAAAGTAAAAGTAAAAGATGAGCAAGAATTCCCTTGCCCTCTTTAAACTATATGGGAGGAAAAAGGCAGGAGGAAGAGAAGCTCACATACACAAACATGGCTACAGAAGAAGCAAGGGTAAAATAATGGAATAAAAGTGTGGGAAACATAGAGGAGAAAAATAGCAGGGAGGAAATAAAATAAAAACTTAAAAATAATAAAATAAAAATAATACAATCGAATAAAAAATAATACAAGAACATGTTCTATTTTGGACATGTGGCTCTTCTCATCAGGTGAGGGTTAAGGAGCAGAGCTCAGGTCAGGGCATGTTCCTGTTCATGCTGGTAGCCCAAGGTGGCGTATGCCCCCAGAATAATGCAGATTGTAGAGTTCAGCTTATAGTGAGAACACAGTGCCAGTGTGAGTGAGCTTCCCATCCTGTGTAACTCAGACTCAGCCTGGCCTCTGACTGGAGGACACAAGTCTGTGTCTACCAGCCCCTGACTCTCAGTGGGATTCCCACAGTCTGCTTTCCAACTGCCTTCTGTCTCTTGTGACTCTTTCCCTCATTTACTCTGGGAACTTGGCAGTGTGAAGCAGCCAGGGCGCTCTTCTGGGACCCAGGTTCAGTCACCCCAGCTCTTCTGTACAATGGCATCCCTGCCTGCTCCTGCTCCACAACTATGGTTTCATGCACTTGTACCAAGGTCACTTAGCAACTGTTGGCTGTGGAAGGGGGAGCAGTGTCTCATGTTGTCCCTGCTGGCTCCAACTGCACATGACTCCCGCTCTCCCTGAGCAGAAAAGTTGCTAGTTTCACTTTGGCTTCCAGTTGGTGGCTAGCCAGCCACCACATGTGGCATTGCGTGGTCTCTCCATGGTGTGACCTATTTCTTCTGTATCATTTAATCCTGTCTTCTTCTCCTCTGTCAGTTCCTTCATGCTTCCTGTCTACCCTTCACTCACTTTGATTCCTCTTGAAGGTATTCTTTTCCAGACTGTCCTGGAGAAGATGAGTTGCTGGCACTTACTGCTCTCAATGTTGCCTACCTCCTCACAATCATGTCTTCAATAGTAACCCCATTTTTAGAAACAAAACATAGGAAGAGCCCATTGAGTGTAGTGAGAAGATAGTGGCAGCTCTTAAATGCTGGAGGAAATCTGCTTCAATTCTGTGATTCCATCAGTATAAACAACTCAACATCCTGCAAGGAACTCTGGGCTGAGAAGAGTTTTGGTTGGAGTCTATCATATGGGCCCTTCCAACTGGTAGTATATTTTTCTCTCTTGTTTCTCTTAGCTCAGAAGCCAGGAAATGAAGCAGCAGTGCATCAGTAAAGATGCACTGGGTTTCTGTGAGCTGGGCAATCAGGCACACTGGCCAGAGAAAGGAACATTGCTCTGTCAGGCACTCAAGTCAAAAGCTCCCAGTGTATTGCTGACAGCCATGACAGCTGGCTCAGATTCACTTTCTCTGTAAGTTCTACTGACTACATGCTGCATTGGAAAGGTACTGGGAGACTCAACCTGGAAACAGTGAATGTGCAGCCAAGACAGGAGTGAGATTTGTGGTGTAAGATCTGCTGGAAGTGGACTGAGTCAGCTTTGGGCCTCCTGTGTGAGCTGAAGAGTCTCCTTTCGGCACAGCAACTGCTCCTGATGTGCCCTTGGACTCTCAGATCGGGGCTGAGACAGCCCCTAAGACCTATGCATCCTGCTTTGTCCTCTGCAGTGTCCAGAGCTCCATCTCCGGCGGCTCTGCCTGGAGCTGCACTTCTCAGTGTGCAGTGACCATGGCAGGCTGGGTGCAAGACTCCTGACGTGGAGAAGGTTAGTGTGTGGATGGCACTGTGCTGTGAAAAATGCCCTGACTTTGAGCCCATCAGCAGACCTAGGGTTATAATTTGTATCTAAAATGTATTGCAAATGCCCCATGTATTTAGAAGTTGATTGGATTTTGTAGGCCTTATCCTTATCAGTGTATTGGTCCATGTGTGATTTCAGTAGTTACATGTGTTCTTAGGGGGCATGGCATGGTTGGAGGTAGGTCTATGGTGGTTTGAGTTGGAAAAATACATTCTCATCTCTGGCAGCTCCCATCATTTTCTGCTTCCTTGTGGAAGAGTTGAGAACCTTTTCTTTGCCATCTTGCTTTTTCTTGAAGTCAGTGGATCATGGATGGAAACTCTGAACCAAACAGCTCCTTCTTTAAGGTGTGGATGTTGGGTATTTTGTCTGAGAAATGTGGAAGTGGCTAAGCTCTTGGTGATGCTAAGATTGGTAAATATTTAGGAGACAGGGTCTCACTATATGTCTGCTCAAATCTAGGCCTCATTGTGATGATGTGAATTGCTGCATTTCCAAAAACTATGCCACATGACTAAAATCATTATAGGAAACTTAAGAAGGCCATGAAAATCTGAAGAAAGGTTTAATGTTGCTGGAAATGAGTCTCAGTAGGAGAGCTGCAATTTTTGCTTAATGTCCTGTGCTACATCCACAGCAATGCATTCAGTCAAACAAATTATGTAATTAAGTATCTATATTGATAAAGTACATAATTAAGTATTTATATCCATCTGCATAGAATATCAGAAGGGATGCTGTCTAAGAAAGAAATGAGTATGACCCTGCAAAGGACAATTTTCAGAAAGCACTGTCTTTTAAACCCACACTAATAATCTCTTTTAAGTAAGACATTTCCATGTACATATATGGTTTTGGATACTAGTAAAGAGATATTTGCAATTTCTTAAATAACTGCTCTTGTCCATGGATAGTTGTTGACATTGCTTTATAAAATGAAATGCTGAATGAGGTAAGAGTTTGTATTAAAGTGGCACTGCAGTAGGGGTAAAGACCCAAATGCCAGTCTGCAAGCACACCAATAGTTAGGCTAAGAAAGATTGTCTGTCCTGGGAAGAGCACAGGGGAGTGGATGCAATGTGGGAAAGTAGGGAATGATGGAAAGTGGCAAATTCAACCAGAGATTTTCATTTGAGGTCAGAATGTTCTTAGTGTGACATTAAAAGTGGGGTTGTACACTGGCTTAGGTTGAATGTGGGCTAAAATAATCATAGGCTTCAAGGAAAGAGAAAAATTTAGAAAATGTTAGACTAATAAGTCTTCTCTCTCTACTGATGAGTTCACCTCATTTTGTGTTAGGGAAAATTGGAAAACAGAAAATTGTATCTGTCCTTGTGGGTGAACATTTGGTTGGATAGCATTATCTAAATGTCATCAGAAGAGCACTAAGGATTGAACACAGGACACTCACTGTGATCTATAGTTAAACTTTTCTATTCTTTCTAGTTTTGAAAGTGGATCTTGTTGTAGATACTGGGGTTGAAATCTGTAAACCTCCTGCATTACCCTCCAAGATTGAAGTGATCCCGGGTTTGGATCACCAAGCCTAGATAGTTTGAGGGTTTTATTATCACTTCTATTCATCAAGATCACAGTGCTTGGTTAAATGAAGCATCATCAGTAGTTTCCATATCTAGAAAGTTAGCTGGGGGTGGTGACACATGCCTGTAATCTTGGAAATCAGGAGGCTGAAGCAGGAAGATTGCCATGACTTGGACTATAAAGTGAGACACTGTCTTAAAAATAAATAAAACCATATCCAGAATGTTGCAATTTTTGTCAATTGAGAAAGTATGAAGAACAGTCTAGAATACATCCTTGTATTCTTCTGCTGTACATATGTATTTGTAAATTTGAGATTAGTTCTGTGTTTAAATGGAAATTGCCTCAAGGATATTTTTTCAAACTAATGACCATTTTCCCATATTCTGGAACATAAAACCTAAAACTATTATAAAATCCTGATTAGTAGAAATATCTGTCTGTTTTATGAGCACTTTGAGGCAGTATCTTCATTTTTATATAGAGAGTGACTCATTGTGCTACCCTTTGATAACTTCAGGATGATGACTCATGATGAAATAGTGCATGTTTTGGATTGAATTCTGCACTTGAGGCATTATAGTAGGACTGAGTTCTGAATTTGCTGTAAACCTAGGTGGTGTTAGTATTAAACTTTGTGCCTACTGTTTTCTGAGAGAGAATTTCTTGGTGTTCAGTAAGCAGCACACATCTAAGTTCAGAAGGGAAAGTGAACCTTCAAGTCACAGTGTAGGTGTTGATCTGACTTCAAAATTCAGCCCGTAGGCAGGAGAACAATTTTTCCTTGAGAGACTGGTTCAGAAAGGTGTTGGAAAGATGAGTTTTTAAATTCCTGGCTTCAAGAGGGTAATGTTTAGTCTCCATGTGTTTGTAGTTTTTGTCATTTATTTTCAATTTCATTGCATTATGATCTGATAGTATCCACAGGATAATTTCAATTCCTTTGCATTCATTTAAGCATGTTCTATTAGCTAATATGTGGTCTATTTTGGAGAAAGTTGCATGTGCTGCTGAGAAGAATGTGTAATCTGTTGTTTTGTCTACTTGATCTGTTTGTGACACTGGGTGTTGAGGTTCCCACTACAGCTGTATTAGTACTAATCTGATTTTTCATATCCATTAGTATTTGTTTTATATAGCTGGGTGTGCTGGTATTTTATATATGTGATTGTTATCTCTTCCTTTTGATTTGTTCTTTTAACAAGTATGTAGTTAACCTTCTTTGTCTCTTCTGATCAGTCTTGGCTTGAAATCCACTTTATCTGCAAATAGGATAGCTATTCCTGCTATTTCCCCCTTTGTTCCTGTTGCATAGAGCGAATTTCTTTTTGAGTTAAATGTGTTTCTTGTATGCAATGTATTCTTGGATATTATTTCATGATCCATTCTGCCAATCTGTCTCTTTTGCTTGGTGAACTGAGACCATTCACATTGGTGGTTATAACTCCTAGGTATCAACTTATCCTTGTCATTTTATTTTCCTGTTGTTGGTTACTTTATTTCCCTTCTATTTAGTTGCTTCTATTAGGATTGTTTGAATTTTTGTCTTCATTTTCTTTTTCTAGAAAATAGAACTATTTGGAGTGCTGATTTGGTGGTCCTGAATTGCTTCAGGTGTTCGTTGGCATGGTACTATCTTATTTCTCTATCAGTTTTGAAAGAAAATTTTGTGGGGAAACAGTCTGTGTTAGAGGTTGTTTCTTTTGGGGCTTAAAATACTTCAAGTTCTCCTTGACTTTAGGGTTTATGTTGAGAAGTCTGCTCTGATTCTTAGGGTTTTCTTTTTGGTACTGGGAATCAAACTTGGGTCCTTGCAATTGTGCAGCAGGTGGAAAAACCACTGAGCTAAATTCCCAGCCCCTTGTGGAGTTTTCTTTCTAAGTGATTTCTTTTCTCTAGCATCTTTTAATATTCTGTTCTTGTGTTGAATTTCTGCAATCTTGACCATTATTTGCTATAGTGTAGTTTTTTATTTTCTGATCATGACTATTTGGAATTCTGTATACCTCATGTATCTGCATGTCAAATTCTTTTTCTATGCATGGAACGTTTTCTACTATTTCTACTGTGAAGAGGTTTTATAAATGCCCTTTGTGCTATCTTCAGATTTTTTATTCATTACCATTAATCTTATATTAGTGTTCTTTGCATCCACTAGTAGCTGTTGGATTGATGTTTTATGATCCCTTGCTATTTTTAAGAAATCTTTCATTTGATGATCACCAACCCTGTCTTCTAATTCTGATATTCTATCTTCATATTGGGTGATTCTGCTGCATATACTTTCAGTAGAATTTTTAGTCTTCTGGATTTCTGTTTGATTCTGTTTTATGGAGTCTAGTTCTTTTCCTTGATGGGCATTCATGGTTTCAGTGTCTTTCCTAAGCTCCTCTATTTGTTTATCTGTGTCTACTGTACATTCAGTAGCCATTTCCTTCATTATGGTCATCATCTCTTTAATTATCTCTGTAATTATTTCTGCTTTCAATTTGTCAAGAGACTTATTCATCTGCTTTGTTACTTCTGCTGGTACTATTTCAAAAAATTCAGCAGGTTGACTTTCAATTTCTTTCATCTCAGTGCCCCCGGGATTTGCTTTGTGGCAGTTGGAGGTTTTGTGGTGCAGCTTGCTTCCATGTTTTTTCATTTTCTTTGTTTGTTTATTTGTTTTCAGCATTCAGGCCTGTAAATTGTTTATGTTAGGTAGCTTTATAACTAGTATCAAGACCTCTTTAGGTAATGACTACTTTTCAGAGACGTCTTCTAGGTATAGCTGGCTTTGGACCCTTGAGTCTATCCCAGGATCCCAAATATTCTGTTCATTAGGGATGAGAGATTGCAGCCTCTTTGGCCTAGCATCCAGTTCTTTGGTGCTGGACTGTGATATTGTTTATGACTTTGAGACAAGCTAGGTGTTGGCATACAAAGATCAATTAGCATATAAAGATCCATTGATCATAATAACTATGTCACCTTTGCTAAATTAATCAGTAATGACAATAGCATCAAACACAAACTGGAAAATGACAGGCTGCAATTACTAATACTTGGCCACTTTTAACCATAGGTACAAGATTTATAGTTATATAACAACATCCAAGGCAAAGCAGAAAATTATGCACAGTAAATATCTACTTGATAGAGCAATATCACCTCTTTTCACTATAAAGCAGTATTTAGCTGAAGCAAGATATACTGTAGTTGAGTACTTACAGATTCACAAGGGTAAATGGTATGCATATGGAAGCCTGAACAAAGAAGAGAAAAGAAATATATTATAAATTATAACACAATGGAAGATGTGAAGAATGTGGTAGGGTTGACATAAAAGATCCTGTTAAGGAGGAAAAGGAAATTAATTGTATTAAATAACAGTATCAGGGAAGACCAACTATGAAAAGTATAAATATTAGGGAGTGATTTAGCTCAGTGGTTCTGGCACCTGCCTTACAAGTGCAAGGTCCCGAGTTTGATCTCTGGTACCAAAAAAAATTAATAACAATGATAGGGAGTGGAAATTAAACTAGAGGAAAAAAAACACTGAGAGAAAAAGTTGAAGTAGAAAGTGAAAGAAGGGAGAGAAGAAAATAGAAGAAGGGGAAAGGCCTATTCAAACAAATAAAGTAATATTTGAAAAGTGGGAGGAGAAAAGTAATGGGAGGTAGAACTGCAACTTGAAAGAGAAGAAAAAAATTAAAACGTAACAACAGAGGAGCAAAAACAGTGGGCTAAATGAATGGAGAAGAAAAAGAAGAATGAGGAGAAGGAGAGAGACAGAGAGGTTCCTCTGTATTTCCAGAAGAATGTTCTTCCAGGCCAATAGTCTTTAATCTTACAAGTCGCATTCCTCTTTGCCCCTCTTTATAGTCTGTGAATTTTTAATGGAGTTTTCTCAGTTCAAGAGAACCTCTCTCTATAATCCTGTTAGTGACAACTGTTCAAGCTGAGGTATCAGAGCAAGGGATGTGAGGCCTTGGTTCTGAGGCTCTCATCATGGATTCCTGCTCTTTGGAGACCAACAATGTTAACCTGATACACATTCTGGTGTGAGTGGGAGTCTCTCATTACTAGGTGGAGGCTCATGTCAACTCAGGACTCCATGAGGAGACTCAGATCTGCCCAAGGCTAATGTGGGGAGGTTCCTGCAGGCCCAGTGAGGTTGCAGGGGCCTGTGTAGTGTCACATCTCGAGCACCAGGCAAAAGAGGCAAAATCTTAACCCTTGCTGTTTAACCAGGCAGGGGCCTGTCCTATTGTGTTAGGCAGAGGCTGTGCATAATGCAGGGTGGAATCTCTGATGCACCCAGAGTGGAGGCAGTGGCCCTGATGCTGAATGGACACTGTCATAGTCAGGTGTATCAGGCAGAGATTCACAGGTTTCCTGGGGACTCCAGAAAGATGGCTATCATCAAGGAATCACCAATAACAAGTGCTGGTGAGGCAGTGGGGGGAAAGGAACCCTTCTCCACTGTTGGTGGGAGTGTACATTGGTGCAACCAATATGGAAATCAGTTTGGAGATTCCTCAAAAACCTAAAACTAGAGATTCCATTTGACTTAGGTATTCCTCTTCTAGGTATCTTCCCAAAGAGTTAAAGGCATCACAGCACAGTGATATATGGAATATGTGCACAATCATGTTTAGAGCAGCATAATTTATAATAGCTAAATCTGGGAAACAGCCCATATGCCCATCAACAGCTGAATGAACAAAGAAAATGTGATAGTTATATACAATGGATTACTATTCACCCTTAAGAATACATTTGAGACACTTTTTAGCTAAACAGATGCATCTCGGGACCATAATTTTAAGTGAAATACCAGACACACAAGTTTAAATATTGCATTGTTTCTCATGTGAGAAACCCAAAATGTGAATAAGGACCAAAACGGAGGACAGATATTGGGAAGTAGAAAAGCTTGTTCAAATGGGAAGGAGGACAAGAAAGGTAGGAAGAGGAAGAAAAGAATAGGAAAAGGGATTTTCAAAAGAAAATGGAAGAAAAAAATGGAAACAAAAACTTTTGTAAACGTAGAGGGGAAGAGGGTTGAAGAGAGTGGAAGGGAATAGGAAAAAACGAATTAAAATGTATTATGATCAGGTACAAATTCCTCATGAAGAATGTGAACATTATGTGTGGCAAACATGTACCTATACAAAAGAATAAACATACTGCAGTAGAACTAGTCACAATTTATTTGCAATAAAAATTTGGACATTCCTTCTTATTTTAGAAAAAACATATATTTATTTTGGAAAAAAATAAAAGCTCTGGCCTCTCATGTTACCCTTGATCACCACCTGGGAGTGAGTCACTTTGCCACCTGGGCATAAGGAAAGTCATTGGTAATCACAGGCAAGTGTTGACTTTCTAAGTGTGAGATCCCTTGCAAACTGGTGAAGCAAGTTTATTCCCTGCCCTGCTTTCCTCAAAGAAAGATCTTTGTATAAAAGAAAGTTACCTCAAGGATTTTTTTTCATGACCCAAAGATTGTGATTTTCTTGGAAGCTGAGCAGTGAGAATGGTTATGTGTAAAGAAGCAAATAATTTAAAAGTAAAATACTTGGTTTACATTTAACATAAATATCCAAAGATATGTATGTTAAAGATCCAAAGAATAATGGTACAGGTTCACAAATGAACGTTTGACAATTCCAGTCCATTTCCCTGAGGTGGCCATAGAATGGACTTCTGTGGGCCCGCCTTATAGCTTTACTGTCTCAACACTAGCAGAATTGTACTTGGTTTAAATATTTTGTACTGTTGGATAAATTCATGATTGAGTTTAATAGCATTATTATGATGATGGTGATGATGATGATGATGAAAAGATTACTTGTGGTTTCTTTGCCTCAATCTATTTCCCACGGAATTTTAGGAAATGTATTTCAGCCACTTCACTCACTTATTCCACTGCCTCTGGATCTGGATTGTTTCTAGTTAGTTTTTTCTTTTATTTATTTAAAAATATTGTTGACATTTTTTCTGCAAATGATATGAAAATCTTGGAAAGAACGAATAAAATCGCTTGTGCAGATTATGTAACAATTCAGAATATGTAGAAAATGTAATATATGAATTTTTCCATCTGATGTTTTACAGATATGTGCTTTGTTGTGTGAGTTTGAAACACTTGGAATTATCTAATTTATTCATATTTATCCATCTAAGGATAAAATCATTTCTTTATGATATTATTTGTGTTGATTGCATCTAGAATTGAGCTATTTTCATATGTGTTTCTTTAACATATGTGAAGTTGTTTCTCTAGATATCATTCTGTGCAACATATGTTTACTATTGAGTTGTTTGTACTGTATACAATATATGTTGATACATAATTAATTGACAGACTTTTGTGTTGTTTTCTGCTAGTGATGTATAGCATTCTACACTGTCTTATTACTTCCAGCAGACTGGTGTACTCTGTAGGTATTAGATGTGGTATTATGCAATATCCAGTGAGTCCACATGAGGAATGATATTTCTCATTTATACTCTTCAATGGCATTTCTTTTTTATTAGTAGTACATGTTGGCAGTACATGCAGTTTACAGTCATCTTAGGGAATGTGTACATGTTCATAATACAGCTTGTTTCTATTTTTAATCCCCTTTCCTCCTGCTTTCCTCTCTCCTCTAAATCCCCTTTCTTCATGTTCATTCTTGTTGATATTATTAACCTTATCTCTGGTTTATGACATACAATGGTTACATTTATTGAGGTTATTAGGCTCCTGTACTTGGCTTAACTTTTTTTTTTTTGGTACTCGGGATCAAACTCTGGACCTTGCGTTTGCGAGGCAGGTGGCAGCACCACTGAGCTAAATCCCCAGCCTGGCTTAACTTTATTTTACTTGCTCCTCTCCCTTCCCTAATCCTCGGTCCTCTGCCCTTTTCCATTAGCCCAAGATCTATGTCCTTGTTTCCTTCCATCTGTCCATTATTATGTTCTTTGTATAGTAAGTTCCCAACTTACAAACAAGTGCTGTTCCCGGAAAGTGTTCATAAGTCAAATTCATTCGTAAGTTTGACAAAGCAAGTCTTACACACCTTTGACACAAATGTATAATGTGTATTGCTTTGCCCTTCCTACCAGTCCCTTCCACATCACCACTACTTTTCCTCTTGCTTCTGCACATCCTGGAAGCACTGTACTGCTGTACACTATCACATTGTATAGTAATCACAGGGCAGCACAACTGTAACAATGCCTAGCAGACACATGAGGTACTTCTGTGTTTTGCTCAAATCTATAAATGTTAATAATGTGAGGTCTGTTCACACCTGTGAAAGTTTACAACTCAAATGTTTGTAAGTCGTGGACTTATTGTACTTTCCCTTACTCAAATGGGAAACACTACACAGTGTTTAAGCTTGTATGTCTGATTTATTTCTCTCAACATTATATTTCCCAGGTGCATCCATTTTCCTACAATTGTCTCAAATTTCTCCTTTTTTACAATTGAGTAGTATTTCATTATGCCACATATTCTTTATCAATTGTCTATTGATGGACATACAGGTTGCTTCCAGGATTTAGCTATTATGAACTGTGCTGCTATAAACATTGGAATGCTTGTGTCTCCATTGTATGATGTCTTAAACTCTGTGGGAAAGATACCCAGAAGGGGGATGGCTGAGTCATATGGAATTTCAAAGTTTAGATCTTTAAGGAATTTCTATACTGATTTTTATACTATTTGTAACAGTTTGTAGAGTCTACCAAAAATGTAAGAGTGTTCCTTTTTTACCACAGCCATACCAACATTTGTTTTGTGATTTCTTGATGATTGCCATTCTTTCTGGTCTAAGATGGAACCTAGTATTGTTTTAATATGCATTTCACTAATGACTAGGTGTGTTGAACATTTTTTCATGTTTGTTGGGCATTTGGATTTCTTCCTCTGAGAAATGTCACTTTCAGTTGTGCATTTCCTGATTGGTTATTTTTTAAGGTGGTCTGATTTTTTTGAATTCTTTATATATTGTAAATATTAGTCCTCTTTCGGAGGAATGGCTCGCAAACATTTTTTCCCGTGTTACATTTGTCTCTTTTCCATACTTAATAATTCCTGTGCTGTGCTTAAAGTTTTTAATTTGATGTAATACCTTTTATTGATTCTTGCTATTATTTCTTGTTCAATTTTAGTTCTGTTAAAAAGCTTTTCCTACATCTGTGTCTCCCAGGGTTTTATTTATTTTATCTTCCCATTGGTTTTATGTTTTGGCTTTAATGTGTAGATCTTTGATCCATTTTGATTTTGAATTGCTACATAGTGAGTGATACAACTTCAGTTTCAATCTTTTGCAAACAGATAACCAGTTTCCTAGCAGCACTTGTTGAATAGGCTGTCTCTTCCAACATATGCTTTTGGTCCCTTTGTCAAAGATCAAGTAGTTGACCATGTCTGGGGTTGTTTCTTTTTTCCCCATTCTGTTTCACTGATCCATGTGACTTTTTGTTACAGGATTATACTACTTTTATCACTACTGCTTTGTAGTGTAGCTTAAAGTTAGGTATATTGATGCCTCCTGCTTTGCTCTTATTGCTCATGATCCATTTTGCTATTCTTTTTTGGTACTGGGGATCGAACACAGGTCCTTGTGCTTGCACAGCAGCAGGCAGTGAAACCACTGAGCTAAATCCCCAGCCCTCCTTTTGCTATTCTGAATTTCTTCTAGATCTGTATGAATTTCAAGATTATTTTCTCTTGATCCGTAAAGTACTGTATGTTCTTGATGTTTTGGCTGGTACTGGTTGATTCTGTATAACATTTTGCAAGAGTATGGCCATTTTTTAATTTTGGAATTTTTGAGACACAATCTTGCTACACAGCCCAGTCTGGCCTTGAACTCAGTATTTACAACAGACTGGGTTGAAACACACAGAGCTCCACCTGACTTAGCCTCCTGAGTGCTGAGATTATGAGCATGTGCCACCATGCTTCACAGGTATATGATCATTTTCACAGTATTGGTTCTGCCTATGCAGAAGGAGGGCACATGTTTCTATTTTCTGATGTCCTTTTAAATCTCTTTTGACAAAGTACCGTAGTTTTCTTTGAGGAGATTTTTCACTTCCTTGGCTAGGAAAATTTCTACAGTAGGTATTTTATTTTTCTTGATGCTCTTGTGACTGGTTTTGTTTTCATAGTATCCTTTTCATCAAGTTCATAATGGAGTAGAAAAATGCTAATAATTTTTGAGTTGCTTTTGTGTCCTGCTATATTGCTGAAATTGATTATTCTAAGAATATTTTTGGTGGAGATCTTTGGTTCTTTTATGTAGAGAGAGTATCAAGTCATCAGCAAATAATGGTAGTTTGAGATCTTCATTTCTTATATACTGCATCCCTTTTATTTCTTTCTGTTGCCTGATTGCTGTGGCTAATGTTTCAAGTACTATGTTGAATATAAGTGGTGCCAGTGGGCATCCTTGAATTGTTTCCAATTTTAGAGGGAATGCTTTTAATTTTCTCCCATTTAATATGATGTAGGCTATTGGCTTGTCCTAAATAGCTTTTATCAAATTCAGGCATGGTTCTCCTATACCTATTTCTTCAGGGTTTTATCATAAAAGGACATTTGGATTTTGTTGAATGCCTTTTTTTGCATCTATTGATAAGATCATGTCATTTGTGAGCTTGCTGCTTTTCATGTGTTGTATTACATGTATTGGTGTGTGTATATTGAACCATCCTTGCATCTCTGGTAAGCAACTTATTTGGTTATGATGTATAATCTTTTTGATGACATGTTGAATTCTATTCACTAATAGCTTTTTTAGTTTTGCCTGTATGTTTATTAGAGAGATTGGCCTACAGTTTTCTTTTTCAGTTGGGACTTTATCAGATTTTGGAGTCAGAGTGATACTGGCTGGCTTCCACAAGTGAATGTGTGAGTATTCAATCCCTTTCCATTTCTTTGCAGAGCTTGAGGAGTACAGGAGATACAACATCCTTGTGGGTTTGTAGAATTCACCAGTGAACCCACTGGGTGCTGAGCTTCATATAGTTGGTGTGTTCCTTCTTACTGTCCCTTGTTTTATTGTTGTAATTTGGTTGTTATTCAGTTGCTCAGCATTTTTTGTGTCTTATTTGGTTAGCTTTGGTAATTTGTATGAATTGAGGAATCTGTCCATTTCTTTAAAATTTGTCAGTATATTGAAATATTTTTCAGAGTAGTTTCTTCTTGATTTCAATAGAATCTGTTGTGATTTCTCTTTTCCCACTTCTATTTGCATTGATGTGAGTCTTTTCTCTTGGTAAGTCTGGCTAAGAGGGCCGGGGATTTAGCTCAGTGGTTCCAGTGCCTGCCACACAAGTGCAAGTTTCTGAGCTCGATCCCCTGTACCAAAGAAAAAAAAAAAGGTCTGGCTAAGGCCTTATTTATTTTGTTTATTCTAAGAACTAGTTCTTTAAGTTGTGATATTTTGTATATTTTTAGTCCTAATTTCATTGATTTCTGCTTTAATCATAATTTCCCTCCCTAATTTTGCTATTGGTCTGGATTGTTGTTTCTCAAGTATCTTAATATTTCTCATAAAGTTATGTATTTGAACTTGGTCTGTTTTCCTAATGTGAGCATGGATTGCAGGGAACTTCTCTCTCAGGACTATATCATAGAGGCCCAAAGTTTACAGTGATTTATACAAGCATTGCCATTAACTTCTAGAAATGTTTATATTGTACCTTGATTTCTTGTATGACCCATTGGTTGTTTAGGAGTGTGTGATTAATTTTCCAAGTTCTACTTTTTTCTGTGATTTCTTCTGTCATTGATTTCTATTTTCCTACACATGGGCTGATTTTGATTCTTTTATTTATTTGAGCAGGCTTTGTGGATTAGTGTGTGATCTAATTTGGAAGAAGTACCATGTGCTGCAGAATACAATGTCTGCTCTGCTTTAGTGGCTTTGTCAATATCTATTAAGTCCATATGTCCAAGGGTGTGGTTCATCTCTGAAATTTCTTTATGATTGTGTATTTATTTGATCTTTTATGTTCAGCATTATGTTTTATGAAGACAAGTGCTCTAGTATTCAATAAATATTTATAAACATTGTTCTTGTTGGATTGTTCACTTAACTAGTATGTAATGACCTTTATCTCTTTTAATCAGCTTTAGCTTGAAGTTCACATTGTTTGAAATTAAAATTGCTACCCCTGCTTGTTTTAGGGCAAGTAATACATGAAATATTATTTTGCATTCTTTTTAGTCTATACATACTGTTTTGCATTGAATGAGTTTTTTGGAATTTTTCTTTTTTGGTACCGGGGATCGAACTCAGGACCTCGTGCTTGTGAGGCAAGTGGCAGAACCACTGAGCTAAATCTCAAGCCCCTATCGAATGAGTTTTTCTTAAATGCAACATACTGCTGGATTCTGCTTTGTTGCAACTGCTAATCTGTGTCTTTTAATTGGAGACCTGAGGCCATTAATATTGAGAAATATTACTGAGATGTTGATTGATTACTATCATTGCATTCTTTCTGTTGGTGACTCTTGTTTTTGTTTTCCTGGTATTTTTGTTGTTGTTTACCAGTTGACCTTGCTTGTTTTCATTTCATCTGGGCTTTTAGCTATATAGACACTGGTCATTTTGGTCCTCTGAGTAGTTCCTTAAATAAACTGGTCACTACATCAGGAATTGTATAGAGTATATACCTTATAATATTCAGAACAGAGAAATGCTCAAAGGAAACTCCAACTTGGTGGCTTTGCTTTTATTTCCATAACTCTTACATGCAGGACTGTAATGTATAACAGAACATAAAGCTACAGTACTGTACTATATAGCACAATCAACAAAAATCACAGTGCTTCATTAAAGAAGGTATACTATAGAAAATACACATTGAGCCTCCACCAACAAGATGTACAGTACTGTACAATAAGAAAAAACTGATCACACATAAGTCTGAGCAGTGGGTTTTAAGTTTTAATTGTGTGTCTCATAAGTCTGAACAGTCATTAAACAGGTAGCTTGTTAAATGTGTAATGTATTAGACATCATATTATCAAATTAGTTCAATGAAAATTATTTGTTTTTCTTAAGAGCACACACTCTCCAATAACCTTTAAAATACGATAGAGCAATGACCAGCAAATCACCACATTAGCTAGGTTCAGGCAGTATTGAACCCATACATGTCAGAAAAAGCAGTAATACAAAGTATTCAGAAAACCCAGGGTATCTTACATGTAGCAATGATATAGAAAGTGCTTACCAATAATCATGATTGCAAAACAGATCCAATCCAGATATGATCTTTAGCAAATCAAAGCACCTAATCCTATATTTCCTCACATGCCCTCTCCATGAATTCTTCAAATTACATTGATCACATGGTTGATATTGCTAGAAGCTGTTTGTTAAAATGCAATTTGGCTCATTAATAATGGAGCTTTTGCAGGTCATTACAAGGAGCCAATGAAACTAAAATATTGCTAACAAGATATCGTAAAACCATGAACTTGATTCTCTCTGTAAATCTCACTGCAAATGCCAAATATCCTTGACAGTGAAACTGGCATTAATAAAGCTACTGCCCTGTCCACCTCTGCAGTAAACATCTCGGAGGACAGAAAGGCATAAAGAAGTAGAGGAGCTTTCTAGCTTGGCACATAACGTAAAAATTAAACACATAAAACCATCAGAGTGCCAAGAATAGCAGTAATACTTAATTTTTCAATTGTTTTCTATGGTTTGGAAGTGTATGTATAACCTTTGAGAAAATGTGTGCACCCATAAGATATGAGACATTTCTACATACCAAAAAGGTTCAAAGGTAAAATCACTTCTAAAAGTTTGTTTATATCTGAAAATTTAACTCTAATGAATCATCTTTATTATCCCCCAAGGAACTATTCGAAGTAAATAATCCTTAGACATGAGCCCAATAAAGAGTGCACTGATAAATGCTTCTGGGCCTCTGTTACAGCTGTTCTGCTTATATTGTATGCGATCAATGGGTCTCATAAAACCATGCTCCAAATCACTGCCTTCTGCATCAAAACAGAGAAACCACATATTTTTGAGGTTGCTTTTTTGGTGTCAATATCCAAAATATATAAAGTAGCTTATTTGTCCCAAGTATTAGACATTATAGAAATAATACATAGTTTGAAGATATTTGTCTTCTCATGAATACTGTGCTTATTTGCAAAATGTGCTTAGTGAATGTGCCTAAAGTACAAAAAAGTATGTGCATTCTTCATTTAATGATGAGTCCTGTTCCTGTGATTAGGTCACTAAACGAATGAGATGCTAAAGGAGGAATTGTATACAGTATGTACTTTACAATATTCAGGACAAAGAAATGGTCAAAGGAAACTCCAACTTGGTGACTTTGCTTTTATTTGCATAACTCTTACATGCAGCACTGCAATATATAACAGAACCTAAAACTAGAGTACTGTACAGTTCAGTCAGCAAAAATTAGAGTACTGTATAAACAAAGTATACTGTACAGAAAAAGACATTGAGGCTGTATCAATATGTGCAGAACTGTACAAAAAAGAAAATGGGTCATAAGTCTGAGAGGAGGAAACAACATGCCTCATTTGTAGTCCAAACAGTCATTAAAACACATAGATCATTAAAGGAGGAATACATGTATGGGCTTCAGTGTTTCTGTCTAGGTTATTCTTGAGTACTTTCTGAAGTGCTGATTTAGTGTTCATTTGTTTCGAGCTGGTATTTTTCTTGAAATGTCCTCATTCCTCCATCTATTTTGAAAGACTGCTGAGTAAGTTAAACTAGGTTGGAAGTTACTCACCTTAGGGTTTAAATACATCATTCTAAGTTCTTTTGACCTTTAAGTTTTGTGTTAAGAAGTCTGTTGTAATTCTAACTAGTTTACCAATTATAGGTGTGGGGTTTTTTTCCTGCTTTAAATTTTTGTTGTTGTGGGTTTTGGATATCTGACAGTAGAATGAGGATATGCCTTGTGAACTTCTTTACTTATCATAGATTTTTGGTGTTCTTTAAGCCTTGCTTCTATTTTTAACTCTTCTCATCTTTGGGGATTTTTCTACTATGATTTCTGTAAGCATTTCTAATTCCATCTATTTTGTCTTCTAGTGTTTCAGTAACTCCATTAGCCTTAAGTTGGTCTTTTAATTGTTGTTTATTAGCTGTTGGGTAGTCTTTTCCTCACTTTTATTGTGGTCTCTTTGAGTATGATTTGTCCTCCATTTACCATTTGTCCTCAATTTCCGATGACTATTCTCCCCAAACTCCCTGGGCTGGCCATATGAGCCAGGGTGCATCCCATCATCTTTCTTGGGCTGGGTACATAGATGAAGCCTGTGGCTAGGGGTATGACATTCAGTTGGTTGGTTCATCCCCACATTTCCCATTCTCTTACACCTCAGAAATTTTTATATCTTTGTGACAGGTAAGCATTTCATGAGCTATAAGATAATATATCTTCCTTAATCTAATTTTATTGTTAGTATTCTCTAATGAATACTGTAATACTTTTCATTAGCATTTTAAATTACCATTCATGAATATTACTTTGTTTACTTACAACTTTATCTATGAAACTAACTTCAAGTTTCACAATGCTGTCTACAATCAGGAAGAAGGGATCTATTCCTTAAATAATAATTTGAAAGTAGATGTATTTTCAATGTTCTGTCAGAGAAAGTCATTAGTTATTCATTTACCCCAGTTCTTTTTACCCCACATTTGATCTAGTAGGCTCTCTCCACGAACCATGCTTTACAGACAGTGTAGAAATAAAACTGGGGCCAACCAGCAGGAGAACCAGTCTTCCCATTCTGCTCTTTCTTTAGCAGTGAATTCCCACCTAGAATCAAAATTCCTCTGTGGCAAGTGCATGTGGATGAAGAATAAGTGTTTGATGACCAAAAAATGAAGTAAACATTTGTGGGACTCAGCCTCATTTCAGCTTTTTATGAGTAGATTTGCGATATTTTGTGTTGTGAGTCTCACTCTTCTTCCTGGGAATATATTTCTGCTGATTTAGGAGGCAGTGACCTTTGAGGATGTGGCTGTGGACTTCACCATGGAGGAGTGGGCTTTGCTGGATCCATCTCAAAAGAAGCTCCACAGAGATGTGATGTGGGAAAACTTTACAAATGTGACTGCTATAGGTAAGGAAGATAGATTTATGCAATCAGGGAGCATTGGTTATTGCCCTTCAGTGCCATTTACTTTACTGGAATATGGAAGTATTTTTGATAAATCTTCCAGGTGTGGTCACATTGTACCATGAATCTAATTGGAAGATAATAATTTTTATGTAATGTAGTAACTCATCATTACATTTCTTTTTCTACACTTTAGGAAGAAACTGGGAAAACCAGCAGCAAATTGAAGATGAGTACCAAAACTTCAGGAAAACTCTAAGGTAATATGCACTAACAAGAATATTCCTCCAAAGCCAGAAATATTAAAACCAAGCAAACTACACAAATGAGACCATGTTCAAAAAAATACAGAAAGCCAGACATGGTGACATATGCCTGTAATCCCAGCACTTAGGCAACTGAGGCAGGAGGATTGGTAGGAGTTTGAGGCCAGCCTGTGCTACATAGTGAGTTTGAGACTGGCCTGAACAATGTAGGGAGACTCAAGAAAACAAACAAAATGAGGCCACGTTCAAATTTCTTTAATCGCACAAAATTTCTCCAGAGATGAATACATGTTTAGTATCTAGAATTTGACAATTGAATATTTGAAATATGTCAATATTTGTAATGTAGGGAGTATTGAACTTATGCCACAAGTGGCATCTAGTGCATACCAATAGACATTATTTTTCATGCTCAAGATTATAAAACTCTTACATGAAAGTGTATGTAGGTATGGATGAAATTTATATATATATAAATTTCTGTTTGAGAGTCAAGTGCAACATATCTAATTACATATACATCTATTTTCAAAAGACTGCTTTTTTTAATCAGACAAATTGTGAAAGTAATGCCATATGTATTTCAATGTGGTATATGCATTCAGTATTTGCAACATTGGTAACATTGAGGACTTATTCAAAATCTAAATCAATGCTCCTGTTTTGATAATATCTGTTTTCAAACAATCCTCAAAAGCATTTAGTCTGTTTATGTTCCAAAATACAGTACTAGAAGGCACTGTCTCATGTTGGTGGGAATGTCATTGTAGTTTAACATCTATGGAAATGTGTATAGGGGTTGCTCAAAAAAAAGTAAAAATAGAACTTCTGTTTTATCCATCTATAATTCTACTGGTTGTATTCCCCCAAAGTTAAAATAATTGTATGAAATGGATACATGCATATCCATGTTTTCAGCAGTAAAACTTACTAAGTGAAACAGTCTAGATGGCCATTCAAAGATGAGTAGAAAGGAACAATGGGATAACTTGGCCAGGATGGAACATGCATGGAAGCTGAGGCACGTTCATGCTTAGCCTGAGCAACTTAGTGATTGATAAGAATCAACCTCATAATAAAAGATAAATAACTCTGAGAATGTAACTCAGTGCTAAAACCTTGGGTTCATTCTTCAGCAGAGAAAATAATATGGTGTGTGTATATAATGGAATGGTATTCAGCCATAAAGGAGAATGAAATGATGTCATTTGCCAAAAAAACACACGGATGGATCTGGAGCCTATATTACATTAAATAAAATAAACACAATATTCAATATCATGTGTTATAGTTTGTATGAGAATTGCAAGATATGAAAAAGTAAAATAAAGGAGAGATGTTAGAGAAAAGAGAGGCAGACATTTTGGAGAGGGTAAAGAGGCTCAGTGGAAGGGGGATGGGTAGGGTGATAGAAGAAAAAGGTGTGAAAAATAATCAGCATATGGTATATATGTACCACTTGTTCAAAATGAAAATCAACAGTATGTAGTATTACAAACATATCAATTCCAAACTCCCAAAAGATACTGTTTTGGTAAAAGCTGTTTCTAAGCCATTGTTCAGAATGTACAGTAAACTCATGATCAAATATGCTTAGGGTGCATCACATCAGATCTCCTCCTGGTAAATATTACTATAAAGACATTTTAAAATGTGACTGGTTGTTTTGTTATTTTTTTTCTTTGACAGAAGTGCAGAGGTAGATAAATTCTGTCAATATAAGTTGGGGTATCAATGTGGAGAGATAGTTTTTATGACTCCTGATACAAATGTGCACATGAACCTGCTTGGTATAAAACCGGGTGAAAGCCTTGCACGCAGAAATCCTCTGATTGGTCATTCATCACCAACTCTGCCGATCATACATAACTCTGGACTCCAATCATATGAGCTCCATGGATTTGAGCAGAAGCTGTCTTTCAGACATGGGAAAACCTCCACTGACTTTCAGTCCTTTCAGAAACATGCAGAGACAAATCCTGAAGAAAAACTTTATGGATATAAGCAATGTGCAAAATCCTACTCTGAGTGCACTGAAGGAAGTAATTCTGAAGAGAAATCCTTTGAATATAATCAAGATGTAAGACCCTTCAGTTCACCCAACTATGATAAAATCCAGGAAAGAAATGACAGTAGGGTGAATACCTGTACATATATAAAATTGGGGGAAAGTTTGAATTCTCACCATGATATTCAGAAACATGAAAGAGCTCACACTGGAGTAGACTTCTATGTATACAAACACAGTTGGAAACTCTTAAATAATAAAACTTCATTTGGTAGTCATGAAAGAACTCACATTATGGGGAAACCCTATGTTTGTAAGCAATGTGGGAAAGCTTTCAGCAAACAGAGTCATTGTCAAATACATGAAAGGACTCACACTGGAGAGAAACACTTTGTATGTAAGCAATGTGGGAAAGCTTTCAACACACGCAGCTCTTACCAAATACATGAAAGGACTCACACTGGAGAAAGACCCTTTGTATGTAAACAATGTGGGAAAGCTTTTAGGAGACATGATAATTGTCACTCACATGAAAGGACTCACACAGGGGAAAAACCCTTTGTATGTAAACAATGTGGGAAAGCTTTCAGGACACAGGGTAATTGTAAAACACATGAAAGGACTCACACTGGAGAGAGACCCTTTGTATGTGAGCAATGTGGGAAAGCTTTCAGGACACTCCAGGTGTATCAAGGACATGAACGAACTCACACTGGGCAGAAACCCTTTCTATGTAAGCAATGTGGGAAAGCTTTCACTAAACTGAGTAATTGTAAAAGACATGAAAAAACTCACACTGGAGAGAAGCCCTATATATGTAACCAGTGTGGGAAAGCTTTCAGGACACAAAGTCATTGTAAAAGACATGAAAAGACTCACACTAGAGAAAGACCGTTTGTATGTAAACAATGTGGGAAAGCTTTTGGGACACAGAGTACTTGTAAAACACATGAAAGGACTCACACTGGAGTGAAACCCTATGAATGTAAGCAATGTGGGAAAGCTTTCAGGACACTCCAGGTGTGTAAAGTACATGAACGAACTCACACAGGGGAGAAACCCTTTGTATGTAAGCAATGTGGGAAAGCTTTCAGCAAACAGAGTAATTGTCAAATACATGAAAGGGTTCACTCTGGAGAGAAACCCTTTGTATGTAAGCAATGTGGGAAAGCTTTTAGGAGACCTAATAGTTGTCATACACATGAAAAGACTCACACAGGGGAAAAACCCTTTGTATGTAAACAATGTGGGAAAGCTTTTGGGACACGGGGTGCTTGTAAAACACATGAAAGGACACACACTGGAGTGAAACCCTATGAATGTAAGCAATGTGGGAAAGCTTTCAGGACACTCCAGGTGTGTAAAGTACATGAACGAACTCACACAGGGGAGAAACCCTTTGTATGTAAGCAATGTGGGAAAGCTTTTGGGACACAGGGTGCTTGTAAAACACATGAAAGGACACACACTGGAGTGAAACCCTATGAATGTAAGCAATGTGGGAAAGCTTTCAGGACACTCCAGGTGTGTAAAGGACATGAACAAACTCACACAGGGGAGAAACCCTTTGTATGTAAGCAATGTGGGAAAGCTTTTGGGACACAGGGTGCTTGTAAAACACATGAAAGGACACACACTGGAATGAAACTCTATGAATGTAAGCAATGTGGGAAAGCTTTCAGGACACTCCAGGTGTGTAAAGGACATGAACGAACTCACACAGGGGAGAAACCCTTTGTATGTAAGCAATGTGGGAAAGCTTTCAGCAAACGGAGTAATTGTCAAATACATGAAATGACACACACTGAGGAGAAACCGTATGTATGCAAGCAATGTGAGAAAGCTTTCAGGAGACAGAGTCATTGTCAAAGACATGAAAGGACCCACACTGGGGAGAAACCCTATGTATGTAAGCAATGTGGAAAAGCTTTCACTACACACAGTTATTGGCAAATACATGAAAGGGCCCACACTGGGGAGAAACCCTATGTGTGCAAGCAATGTGGGAAAACTTTCACTAAACTGAGTAATTGTAAAATACATGAAAGGACTCACACTGGAGAGAAACCCTATGTATGTAACCAGTGTGGGAAAGCTTTCAGGACACAAAGTCATTGTAAAACACATGAAAGGACTCACACTGGGGAGAAACCCTATGTATGTAAGCAATGTGGAAAAGCTTTCACTACACACAGTTATTGGCAAATACATGAAAGGGCCCACACTGGGGAGAAACCCTATGTGTGCAAGCAATGTGGGAAAGCTTTCAGGAGACAGAGTCATTGTAAAACACATGAAAGGATTCACACTGTAGAGAAGCCCTATGCATGTAACCAGTGTGGGAAAGCTTTCAGGACACAAAGTCATTGTAAAACACATGAAAGAACTCACACTGGGGAGAAACCCTATGTATGTAAGCAATGTGGGAAAGCTTTTAGCACACACAGGAATTGTGAAGGGCACGAAAAAAATCACAGTGTAGAAACACTGTGTATGTAAACAATATAGAAAAGGCTTTCAGTTACTCTAGTAGTCATCAAAGACATTTAAAAAGTAAGAGGGGAAATTCACTTTGAATACATGAAGTGACTTGCACTGACATCAAAGGACAGTGCAGAGAAGCCCTTTCTTTGTATGCAATATAAAAGGCTTTCAGTACACAGGTATTAGTATATACCTGAAAGAATGCATAGAACAGGAATCTGAGCACATAAGAACAATGCTGGCAATGTTTTATTTTTCTCTGCATTCAAAGTCATGAAATATTCACATGAAAGGGGAGTCATATATATGCAATAAATATAGAAATCCTTCCATTTTTCCTATTACCCAGAAAATTATGAAAGAACTCCCACTGAAAAGAAAGCCTATGTAAATAATGTATGAAAACTTTTTATTATTTTCATAACATCAGAAAACATGCAGAAACTCAAAATGAGATTTAGTATAAATACCAAAAGTGAAAAAGCTGAGAATCAGAGTGACATAGACACAGAAGCGTGTCAAGAATGAGATACACTGTTTCAAAGCACACTTGTGGAGACAATTTTCCTCCAATATATCTGTGGATTAATGCACAGATGAGGTTGGAAAGTGCATAATATCAGATTCAGAAAATCACCACCTTGCATGTGAGTTTTTAGTACATTGCCTTTAAGGAACATTTTATGTGCAAACCATCACCCTAGTTGTATGGGTAAAGTACAGTTTATTTGTGCAATGAAATTTTTTTGAGTTTTGAAATACTTCTTTTGTGACAAAGTAGATTAACCAAGGCCATTACATGAAGTCTGCCACACACAGGCAAATGAAAGCTTGATTATATTTGTTTTTAGCATATAAAATTTACAACTTTAAAGAAGTAGGGAATTTAGTGATAATTACCACATGTGGGTGGGAAAGTCGAGAGATGTTAATGAGAATGAGAAAGTACAGTGTTTCTTTTGTAAAGTACAAAATGGCATGGGCCCCATAGTGATTATGGTTATGGATGCAGTGCCACGTAGCATTACAATTTGCTAAAAGTTGTTTTTATTGTTTCCTCCATGTATGCTACCAGGAAGAATGTGATATTTTCACAATATAAATAGTAACAAATTTTACTGTATGCTTTCTATGTATGATTTTCTTTTCTTGTTTAATAAAATGAATACAATAAAATTTAGCCAAAATACCATGACTATAGTTTCACAATATGTCCACAGAATCTCTCTTTTCTTCTATTTTTACAAATGTAATTTAGTTAATACTGTGTTTCTAAAGTATTCAGTATTAGTTGGTCCCAAGTTTGTAGGATATAATTAAACAAAGTATTCAGTATTTTAGTGATGTTTACACTTGATTTGTGGGAAATGTGAAATAGTTTTTTGAGCATATAATATGGAAACAGTTGACATTATCATGAGTTCATTTCATCCCATTTTGACAGAAAATTGTTACATATGTGTGCAGAAAACTTTCTGCATTTTTAAACCTTTAAGCTTGTTTGATTTAATTGACTAACATTCTATTTTCAAGGTGTATCCATTTCCCTACAAATGTCTTGAATTTATTCTCCTTTATAGGGAAGTAATATTCCATCATGTATAGATACCGTATTTTCTTCAGTCATCCTTGGGTTACAATGGACCAATGAATATCTTTGTGTGAAAACTACAGGTAAAACAGCAGAAGCAGTCCAGAAAGGCAGCTGGGCTTCTAACATACAGTTAATATTAGTGAAATATTCAGAACAATCCAGAACCTTTATTTACAACAGGTGTGTGGCATTTTCCCAGCCAAACTGTGATTCACAATGGAAGCCTCATATAGATGCACTCTACGAATGTATAATACAGACACTCCAGTGAGTGCACCCAGACTGCATTCCCTGTATGTAGTTTATACCTGAACACTGAGTTCTAGATTGCTTGCAATTACAAACATCTCCAAAAGTCATACACTTCCATTCAGTTCTTTGGGATACAATGGACCAGTGAATATTTTAGTGTGCAAACTTCACTTAAAAGAGCAGAATCATATTAGTGAAACCTTCAGAACTCTCCAGGCCCTTTCTTTGCAGTAGAACTGCATGGTACTTTCTATGGCAAACTGCCATTCACAATAGAAGCCTCATTAGGTGCACTGTATAAATTTGTAATGGAGATGGCAGGTACTCCAGTGAGTAGAGTCAGACTCCATTCCCTGTATGTAGGTCATACACAAACACTCAAGATTCTTGCAGTTACAAACTGCATCATAGGTCAAACAAATCCTTTCACTTCTATGGGACACAGTGAACCAGTGAATATCATAGTGTACACAGTTCAGTTAAAACTTCAGAACCATTCTTGAAAGTGATTTAGGATTCAAACATAGAGTTAATATGAGTAAAACCTTCACAACTGTCCTGACCCTTAGCAGCAGAGGTGCATGTCACCTTCTAGGCCAAACTAACCTTCACAATAGAAGCCTCACATAGGTGCACTCGTCAAATCTGTAATGTAGATAGGCTGACACTCCAGTGAGTACAGCCAGACTCCATTCCCTGTATGTAGCTTACACCCAAACACTACGGGCTCTAGCTGCTTCCAGTTACAATCTGCACCATAGGTCATACATTTCCATTCACTTCTCTGGGGCACAATGAACCAATGAATATTTTGGTCATATAGGGCCCAGGAGAGAGAGGCTCCATATGCGGCTCAGGACAGAGTGTCCATGGGGTTCAGGACAGACTATCAACACATGGGACCAAGGACAGTAACTCAACATATGGGGCCCAGGACAGTGACTGTCCACATGGAGCCATGAACAGTGACTCAGCACCTGGGGCCCAGGAGAATGACTCAACACAGGGCCCAGGACAGTGACTCCACATGGGGCTCAGAATAGTGACTCAACAGGCTGAGGATTTAGCTCAGTCATTTTGCCACATGATACACAAGCACGAGGACCTGAGTTCGATCTTTGGCACCAAAAAAAAAAAAAGGCTCAACACATGGGGCCTAGGACAGCTACTCATCACATGGGACTCAAGACAGAGACTCAATACATGGGGCTCAAGGAAGTGACTCCACACATGCTGTCCTGGATAAAGAACATGGGTCCAGGACAGAGTTTCAATATGTGGGACCCAAGACGTTGACTCAACCCATGGGACCCAAGAGAGCAATTCAACATATGGGAGCAAGGACAGAGACAAAACATAAGGGCCATAATAGCAACTCTACACATGAGGCACAGGGCACTGACTCAAGACATGGAGTTCAGGACAGGGAATCAGCACATGTGGCTCAGGACAGACAGTCGCCACATGGAATACAGAACAGAGACCCAACACATGGGAGCAAGGATGGAGACAACACAGTGAACCCAGGACAATGACTCCACACAAGGGTCCAGAATGGAGAGTTGACACATAGGGCCCAGAACAGAGACTCAACTTATGGAGCCCAGGAAAGGGACTGAACACATGAAGCCCTGGACAGAGAGACTCAACACATGTAGCCCAGAAAAGTGACTCAAAAGGTGGGTCTCAGGAGAGTGAATGTACACATGGGGCCCACGATAGAAACTCTCCACATGCTGTCCAGGATAGAGATTCAACCCATATGCCCAGGTCAGTGAATCAACACATGAGGCTCAGAACAAAGTCCACACATGGTATTGGAAGCTGGACAAACTTCCAATCACCTGGCCAAGGGTACAGCAGCAGGATAACAAAAGACCAGACAGGATCCCTACTGCATAAATGGGGAGCCCAGGGCAGTCAGAGCTCTTCTCAGGCTAAAATACTGTCCCCTGGAGCTTTCTTGGAACATACAGCTTCTTGAAGGGGTAAGGGGCAGTGCAGGGAACAGTGGAGTGAAAAGCACTGATGCAAGCAGGGTCCTAGCAACAAGGGAACAAAACATTCCAGCAAGAACTGCTCATACAATGAGAAATTTGGTTTTTCCTATAGATTTCTGCCTCCATAGGAGTTCTCTGTGTGAGTCATGCTGCCCTTAGCTGCACTATTGTCTTGCCATCCAAGACATCACAGCATCACAGATCATTGAGACCTCTGCTGTGACCAGTGGTGTGGGGAATTGTTCTGTTCCCACACAACAACTGCTGGCTCTTCAGGCAAGCCATTGTGGGCTAATAGGCAGACTCAGACTTTTAATATGAAAAGCCAGTTTATGAATTTGTAATTCAGGGTGGTCTCCATCAACATGAGGCCCAGGACAGCAACTCAATTCACAGGGCCCAGTACAGAAACTCGACCAATGGGGCCCAGGTCATTACCTTAAGACGTTGGGCCCAAGGCAGCAATTTAACACAATAGTGCCCAGGACAGTGACTCAACACATAGGGCCTAGGACAGTGACTCAACATGAGGCCCAAGACATTGAACACATGGGATTCAGGACAGCAACTCAACCCATGGGTCCAGGTCAGTCTTAACACGTGGGACTCAGGCCAGCAACTCTCCATGTGGGGCCCAGGACTGTGACTCTCCACATGGAGCCCAGGACAGTGAGTCCACATGTTCAGGGGCCCTGGGTGCTAGCTCGACAGGGAGATTCCTGGGCCTCCAATCCTAGAGGAACCTGCGAGAGTCAAGGAAAGTATCTGCATTTTTGACCAGGAACACATGGGAACTTCAAGAATTCCTGGGAAAGGGTTAAGAGTTGGGCTGTAGGGTCAGCAGAGGAGGGAAAGGCTAGACCTTGCCTGTCACACCCAAGTCCCCTGGGCAGGGCTCTGTCACTCCCTTGTCACTCCCTTCTACCATGGAGGTCACCAATCAGCAACAGCTGCCATGAGCAAAATTCCCAACATTCAAGGACAGAAAGAACATCTGATTCTCTCATAACCCAGCTTCTGGAGACTCATCCAAGTGTGGGTAGGATCAGCATTCAACAGGGACAAGGGCCAGGCAGGGTGGTGCACACCTGTAATCCCAGAACTCTGGGAAGCTGGGTCAAGAGGATCGCAAGTTCAAACCTGGCCTGGGCAGCTCAGTGACTTAGCAAGGCCCTGTCTCAAACTAAAAAGTGAAAAAGGGCTGTGGCTATAGCTCAGAGTGGAGGTCCTGGGTTCAGTCCCCAGCATGGCAAAAAAAAGTAGAAAGGAAAAAGAGAAGAAAGGAAAGAGAAAATGGGGTGTGGCCATCTGCAACCACAGCCATGATCTCCCCTGTGCTGGCCCAGTTGTCATCCCTGTGTCCAGATCCAGGACAGCCCCTTCCTGTCCATGTGGGCCATGCTTGGTGCTGTGTCCTGTGAGGCGCTGTGAGTCTTTGCTGGTGGGGAGGCCAAGAAACAGTGATAAACATGTAGAGTAGCCATGTGGGGAAGGGAGCCTGCTTCAGCCTCCCTTGGCTCATGGTCCTGGTCCCGCAGAGTCTCTCAGTTCCAGTGAACTTGAGCAAAAGTCAAAAGACCCCAGACTCAAGACCTCATCTAGCCCTTTTCTGCCCAGACCAAGGCTGAGATCCAGGAATCACCTGTGCATAACCAGCCAAGGATGGTGGGCAGCCCTCTCAGGCCACAGCCTGGCACTGTGGCAGACCATCTGGACTGTCTTCCCATGGCTGGGTGACAAACCCACCTGCATGGCCCCATCAGGTGGCCGCCCCTTGGCTGCAGCTTCCCAGCTGCAGCCACCACACAGCTGTCAGGAAATTTGCAGTAATTCCTTTTATTGATCATCTCTATTGATTTTGTTCATGGCAAAAATATACTGCAGACACCTTAAGTGGCTCTCATGGGCAAATTGTCTTTTAATGAATTGCACCAACAGACAGGATTTTACTTTAACACTGGCTGAGACTTAGACTTTATGTTAGGGGCTGAACGGTTGTGGGTGGGCAGGGTGCAAGTTTAGAATCCAAGGTGACATGCGACCAGTGATGGAGATTTTCCTGGGAACAAGGGAATGTACCAAAGCCTGCCTGGATGCCATGCCAGATAAGAATAGGTCCACAAGTCTCATTAGAAAGTAAGATATGGCACCCTAAAATCACATGTGGTCCATCCTGTAACTTCACTAATAAAGTAGGCAACTTTGCCGTTTTTTCAAATTTTAATGTTTGCCAGTTGGTCTCCCATTCAGAACTCAAGCAGAAATACAGGCATTGCTGTGGATGATTTCCCTGAAACCAAGCTCTGCTCTTAAGACATGAGGAGCCAGACTTGGACATGATCCATGAGTGTGCTGCTGCCTCCTCCATATGCTTTATTAGATGATTTTCTCAAAAGAAAAAAAAGCTGTGTGTGTGCATGAGTGTGTATGTGTGTGCATATTTGTATGCATGCATGTGTATGTGCACATGTGTTTGTGGGTGTGTGTACTGCAAAGTGCCTGTATTGTTTCAGCACTATTCAGAAGCATGCTTGGCAGCTCCAAGCTCATAGGCCAAGCCATAGCTGCCCACAAATTGCCCAACTCTATGAGCATATGCTGCCCTGTGCCAGCCTTGCTGATACTCACAGGGTGCTTTGTTACCAGAAGCCAGACTTTGGTAATTGTTATAGTGTAATGGGGAAAAGTTGCAGTCAAAAAATGCTATCTCTCATGGGAAAATGATCCTTTGCCAAACTTGAAAATTGTGATTCCAATAGTTTGGCAGGAAAAAAATATATACATTTTTGACAGAACTTTGGATACAGGCAATGAATCTAGAGCATACTTGAGTTCTAGATTTTAAGAAACAATCTTTCAAGGCTGGCCAGATGAGAAAGGGCACTTTCCTTACACAATCTATGGGGAAAGGAGTGGCCTTTCCAATTCTTACTGATCACAACCTCAGAGTCCTCTTAGTGCTGATTCAAGGGTGGGCTCATCTCCAGATTAGTGGAGCCCAGGCCACAGTTTAGATTACATGCACTGCACTCCAATTCCAGGCCAGGCTCCTAGCTCCCAGCTTTGGTCCTGCTCTGCCTATTCCCATCAGAGATGCCTCAGGGTGTTCTGCCTCTTAGGCACAAGACAGCTGCCTGTAGCAATGAATGTTTCCATGTTTCTTATTCCCACCTGTTGGACTCAATGAGATAGAACCAACTGGAGACCAATGTAATAGTTTATGCAGGAGTTTTTTGCTGGCTGGGACCCAAGCCAAGTAGCAGACTTGAGCCCTGACTGGGGGGAGGCAAACAGGTTTTATACACTTCTGAGGCCAGTAGTTTCCAGGCCTCCCATTTGAGAAAACTGGCAAAACAAGCAAAATGTACAAAAGCGGAATGTCCTGTGGTTAGAACACTTTAAAGCCACAACTCAGTATAGTTTATTTTTTTAAGGGGAGGAGATTTTTAAACTTTTTTGGGAGGGTTTACCTAAAGGACAGGCATACGGGTCAAGCAACAATATGGAGTCTGTCATGTTAACTAAGGTCCTTTATTTTCCACTGATTTTTGTAACCAAATCAAATCTTTGGCTTTTTGTTTTAGAACCCTTTAGATATTTTTAAAGCTTTATAATGTTGTCTCAACACCATTAGTTTAACCGTATTGACCCTCGGTCTGACATATCTAGTTAGAGGATTTTATTGCAAGGTCCCAGGAGGAAAAGCAGAAGTAAGATAGCTAGAGGACCTGTTAAAGCAGAAATTGGGGTAGATAACCACGGGGACCAATCAAACACATTTTGAAACCAATTTTGATCTTTTTGTTGAGTATATTTAGTCTTTACGTTTTTTTTTTTTTTTTGGTTTTTTTTTTGCCATAGCTAGTGTATCTCTAATAACACCACACTGGTTAGCATAGAAGCAATAGGTTTTTTTCAGGGCTATACGTAATCATCCTTGTTTTATAAACAGAAGGTCAAGTCCCCTTTGATTTTGTAAAACCATTTTAGCTAGGGACTCAACCTGTTTTTTTAACCTAGAGATTGAGTCCTCCAGGTAGTCCAAATCTCTAGTTACTTGGTGGCTTAGGGCTTTAAAATTTGCATCCTGAAGGATCAGGGAGGAGGTTCCCATAGCCACTGACCCAGCTATTTTTAATCCCACCAGAATGGGCACTAAAACAGGGGCAGCTCATTTATTTTCATAGTGTTTAGTGGTTAATCTCAGATGTTTGTGGCCCCCTTTCCCATTATAATATAAGACTTGTGGAACAACATATACAGTAACACAAAATAAAGTGGCACATTGAGCTAAGACCAATTTGGGAATGTACCTAGTTAAGGCCTCATTGCAAGCAAACCAAGCATCTTTTGGAGCCTTGTAATAAAGTTGGGAGCCTGAAGTGGGGTGACTATTATACCTATGATTACATAGATCTCTGTAAGGTGATGTGGCTAACCTGTAACCCAGTCCCAGCAGGCACGTTGTTTTCTTTTGTTTTGTTTTTTGATATCTCCCAGCATAAGTGGAGGGTGATTTTAGTCACAGCCTGTTGAGGAAGTCCAATTTGGATCAGCCACAGGTCCCAACCCCAGATAATATGGGGGTTTGGGGTCGAGGCAGAGCCAACCATCTTTAGCCTTTTCAGGCCTAGATTTGTTGAGGAGTGAATGGACATTTGCCAACATTTTTACTGTAGGGGTAGGGTTTGTGTGTGTGTGGTTTTACGGTAGTTGGTAACACAGCCAGGGAAGTGGTGGGTTTTGGTCTTTGAGTGGGCTTGGGTACGGGCTTTGGCTTTGTTATGGGGATAGGTAGGGCAAAGTCCTTGTTGGGTCCCATAGGTGGCACCTTGTGGGGACAACTTGGCTAGGGTGCCTGGATTTCTGACCCACAGGCACTGAGAGTAAGAAATGTCACGTGGCTCATTTGTTACACAGCCAGCAATACCTAACACATTGGTAACTGTGCTTTTGCTTTTTAGATAACCAAAATCACTTGAGCTGGGATTCTAAAGCATATACTTTTTTCCACAATTTCTTTTGATAGCAATTAGATTAGGAAAGTAAGACACTGAAAAATAAAATGATTTTCTTCCAAAGTTGGCAGTCTAAAACAGCATCCTTGTTCACCCCTAATCCCATGAATGCACCAACCATCTTGTCCATGATGTGACCACTTTTCTGGTGTATCCACTTGAGCTACTCTACTGTTTCCTTAGGGGCCAAAGGTCGGTCATGTTTCCATGCTTAGGATTAAAGCCTTACAGATCTAGACCCTGTTGGCTCACAAATTATTCTGCCTCTATTTAACAGCTAATCTTTAATAGGTTGATCCGTGCAACATCATCCATATTCAATAGTTCATGACCTTCACAAATGGCATCCTTGTGTGGCTCACCTTCACACATCTCAGAAGCTGCTGGCTGCTCTGTGTTGTCCTTTCTCATGGACCACCTCTCTTCTAGGCTCTGGCAACTTTAGGCAGAGAAACCATGGTTCATTTGTGTCTGAATCCCTGGCATCTGGCCCAATGTTTGCCACCTTGCTGACATCAATAAATACCTTTGGAACCAAATTGTTGGTTTGTTTACACTCTCTTGAGAATCAATTAATTAATTAACTCAAAAAACATCTCCAAAGAACTTGAGTGACAGCTCTGGGCCAGGTTCCAGGGTTATAGAGATGAATCAGCCCCTGTCCCTGCAGTGTTCACTGTCTAATAGGAGAGAGGCAGATAGCTAAACACAAAGTCACAATTCAATATGGAAAGTGCTTAAGTGAAGGTATCACCAGAGACATGGGTCACAGATAGTTATTACAGTCGTGCACCACTGAAAAATATCTCAGCCAACCCCAAAGATTATGATAGAACTGGAACAGGAATGCTTAGCTGAAGAAGAGGCAAGAGGAATGGAAACTGCTGGGGAAAAGAAAGAACCCTGCCCGCCATGAAATTCACAGGAAGTGTTCAGCAGAGGCTCTTGAAAACTCCAACAAGCTCCTTAAAATGTGTGAAAACATGGTCCCCATCCCTGAAAGATTTCATTAACAGAGAGGAAAGTCCAAGGTACGCTCTCTGCGTCCAAGTAAGTCTGTGCCTCAAGAAAGAAACAAACCTGGCAAACCCAAGGACATTAGGGTGGTTAAGCTCAGCTGTGTCCTTGTGCTTGGCTTGGGAGCCACCTGGAAGATTAGCAAAGCCACTTCTCTGTGTGTCTGGGTGGGTTATGAAGGCATGGCCTCTGTTCCTGTCTCCTTCCTCCCTGGCACTGCTCCTTTGCTCTGCTTCCCATGAACTAAGCATCTTTGCTGCACCATACCCTTCCACCATGATATTTCTGCCTTGGAGCCAGCTAACCAGGGGCTGACCTCTCCTGAAACCATGAGGCAAATGTAAGCTCTCCCATTTTAAGTTGTGGGCATCAGGTATTGTGTCCCAGCAACAGGAAAGTGACAATTACAGTCATCGATCTGAACAGTGGCACCTGTGCAGGAGCCTCAGGCAGCCCCTGCAGGAGGATTCCAGAAGAGACACCACCATCATAGGAAGTGACAGATCTATGTCTGTCATTGCCCTGAAGCTTTCCAGTGGACAAGATGTGGAAGCGGCAGACAGAGCTATTGATAATCTTGACCCTGGGTAGGACAAAGTTAGTGTGTGTATTTCTGTTAAGAGTTTTGAATAAAAAGTATTTTAAGTAAAAAAACAATTCTTAAATTTAAAAAAGCTCCCAGAATAGATATTTTTAAAGTGGGCTGGGAGTGTAGCCCAATAGTACTGTGCATGCCTAGCATGTGCAAGGCCCTGGGTTCGATCCCCAGCACCCCAAAAATAAATGAAAAGAAAGGAAATATTTTTATACAGCTGTACAATGTATATGTGCTGTAAGTTAAGTGTTATTATAAAAGACTCAAGTGTTTAAATAATTAAGTATAAAATAAAATTAAGTTGCTATAGAGTAGGCTAAGTTTAATTCATTGTTGAAGAAAGCACAGTGCTTTGTGTATAGAATGAGCATCCTATGAGTGGACAGCATTTATAAAGGCAGAGTGGGGAGCAGTAATGCCCTTGGACCTCACATTCACTCCCTGACTCACTCAGAGCGACTCTGTCCTGGTGCGTGACTGTGCTCTTGTAGCTTTTGTCTTTTTTTACGTTATGGATTTGCAGTCTATTCTCTACATTCAGATGTGTTCAGAGTTAAGCTTACTGTGGTGCTAGACTTGCCCATAGCACCAGGAACAGCAACATGCAGTACAGGTTTGTAGGTGCACAGGTAGCCTGGCTGCACAGTTGGCTGTACCATGTATGACCTGAAGCTACATTCTGTGACATTCACACAATAAAGCCACCTAGACCACATTTCTCTAATGTATCCCTGTCATTTAAACAATATGATCATGTATCTAAGATAGTTAAGGTAAATTTGCTCAAGGAGATAAAGTCAAAGATAGCAGAGAAGTGGCTGATGATGTGGGTCCTGGGTACAGCCAGGTCCAGTCTGAAGTCCCAAGCCCCTAAGAACATGATTGCACTTAGTTATCTATTGCTGTGTCACAAGTCACCAAAAATGTGGTGCCTTAAAACAATGCCTGTTCATTATCTCACAGTGCCTGTGGCCCAGGAATCTGGACCTGGTGTCTGTCCCAGGCCTCTGGTGCCCACTGGGGCTGGGGCTTCTTGAAAGGCTCCCCAAGAAGGAGCCACTTGCAAGCTCTGTTTGTGGCTGTTGGCAAGACTTGGTTCTTTGGAGCTACTCACTGTGGGTCTGTTTCCAGCTGGTGTGTGATTGATGTCTGTCTTCAGTTGTTTGCCACATGGTCACCCAAACATGGCCACTTACCCCATCAAAACCAGCAAAGGAGAAAGTCTCCAATAAGATGGACATGAACAGTTTCCTGGGATATAACCATGGAACTGATACTCTGTCATGTGTATCAAATTCTACAGGTTCAAAGCAAGTCACTGAACAGGCCCACCACCCTTAGCCTAGTAGGAATTTATTGTTTTGTTGACACGAAATTCAGTTCATTTTTCACTCCTATTTCCTCTGTTTTTAGGGTTATTGCACCAGCATAGAGGATGAAGGAAATCTGACAAAGATTAAGTCATTCTTTGGGTTTGGGTATTATATAACCTTCAAAAATGGACAAAATCTACATTATTCAATATCCACTGCTGTATACATAGCACAGTGTGGTTGTCATGGCCTAAGTTCACTAACACATTTCAAAATTTTACAGGAAATATTTTTATTTTCTCTAGATTTTGAAGAGAGATTAGGGAAATAAATATCTCTTCCCTCCTACTAAGGAGAAAAAAACAGTGCATTTTGGCATAATAAGGGTTCAGAGAAAGGGAAAATAAACTAGCTGCTATGGCTTTTATCTAGATGTCCTCCAAAAGCCTCATTCAGTCTTAGATGGAGAGTTTCAAAGATGGCTAGATTAGGGGCTGGGGATTTAGCTCAGCGGTTCTGCCACCTGCTTTGCAAGTGCAAGGTTCCAAGTTCGATCCCTGGTACAAAAAAAAAAAAAGATAGCTAGATTACGGTGTGAATGTGGATTAAGGGTGTGATAGTGGGATTAAAGGTGTGGATAGTGAAAGCCTCATCCTGAGTGTGAGTGGCACCAATCAATAGGCTTACAGCCTGGATGGAATATAAAGGGAGAGAAAGAAGGCAGACTTGCTGCTGCTTGCTGCCTTCTGCCAACACTACCATCAACTGTTTCTCCTCTGTGATGCCCCTCTTCCATGCCACCTTGCATTGCAACCACCTGATTATGGATTGAAACCTATATAAACCATGAGCTGAAATAAATCTTTCCTCTTTTAACTTTGGGTGTTGGGAATTCTGTTTTGGCAACAAGAAAAATAACTAAGACAGCAGGTAAACACGTGTCCCACTTTATTCCCAACAGAATCCATCATGGAGGAGAAGCCAACATACCAAGGCTGTGACCACATCAGCTCACTTCATTAGTCCCAGAAAGGAAATTCAAGGCTCCTTTTTGGTTTGGGTCCTGGAGACCTCATCTCAAATTTCCCCAGAATTTGGGGCAAAATACAGAGAAACTTGGGAAGCAAACAACTAAGTTGAGACTGTGGCTCAAAGCTGATTTTGACATTTGCCCTTGGATTCACTACAACACAGAACAACTTTCTCTCATCTCATCCTCCCAGATTTCCCTCTACAGAGCACATGCTCCATGATGGGGAAAAATATGCACACACTTTTGTGTTCTTTACATCATGACATAGGCAGTTGGGGCCTTAGGGGATGAGCTTCCAACAGCCAACAAAATGTGTCAAGGCTGTGGGACAGAAAGAATTGTGTGTCAATAGTAGAAGAGCTTCCCCAAGCTGGTTGGTCCCAGATGTTACTTGAAACATTAATCCAGGATGCTCATTGCTGCAGGATGGGCTCCTCTTGCCAAGAAACACACAGCAAACTCCAAGCCAAAATGAATCTGCAAGCTCAGCAAGTCTCTTCTGTGGGTCCAGACAGGACCAGACAGGATCCAAGACAGGATCCAAGTCAGGATCCAGAGCTGGCCTGAGGGCCCTGAGCAGCCCTTGCTGGGGCAGTGACAATACCTCGTGGTGACCACTGTGGGTTGCCTCACTTCATCATTCAGAGTGGGTTTTGGCATTCGGATTAGCATGATTTAATGCAAGCACAACAATAAGTATCCTCAACCACTGTCTAAAGCCTTGAGGGCCCATCCAGTGCTGTTTATGAGCTTTGGGTTCCATCACAAGATTAAATTCTACTTAGCAGATCTTCCCTGTCCTCTTCTTTCCTCCTTTCTCGAGGAGCTTCATGTTGCCACTACAGCACCTGTGTGCACCATGTTTCTCTACTTCAAGCTCATGCTTTAGGAATTCAGAGGCTTGAGGGCCAAGCAGCAGCCTCCCTCCTGGTCTACATTGACCACCATACCAACAATGAGTCTCAGGATTTGATGCTTGCACACATCTGTCACCTCTCCAATGGACTCTGAGCCCATCTTATATCTACAAAGTCCTGGCCAGCAGAAGGTGTTGACATCTGTCACCATTAGGAAAACTGACTTGTTGACTGTTTGCAAGTTGTCTTCTGGTTTTGTCACAGATTTATACCTACAGCTTCACCTTGCCCTTTCCCACCCTCCTCTTCTCTGCTGGGTAGAGTCTGACAGAAAGCTCAGGCTTCATCAGGGGTCATGTAATCCACAGGCCAGCAGTGCTTTTCAGTAATGGCCAGAGAGCAAGCATGTCACAACTGCAGATGGCACCCAGCTTGGTTTGACAATGGTTTGACTTATATTTTGACTTTATGGTAATGCAAGAGACACATTAAGTAGAAAATACTTTTGAATTTTGATCTTTCCCTGGGCCCAAGCAGCACTATCTGTCCTTTTGAGATCCTGGATAGCAGCCTTGACCCCAGCTCCTGTCAGCCACGTGCTCACCAGGCAAATAATTGACCCTGTATGGTGCAGTGTGTAGAGCTTGGTGTTTGGCAGGTTAGGCAGGGTAAGTACATTTGTGACTTAAGATATTTTCAGCTTGTCATGAGTTCCTCAGGACATAAACCCACGTGACCCAAGGAGCCTCTGCACCAATGCTTGGGGAGGTTTGTAAACTTCACAGAGCACTTGTGAACACATGGGTCTCTGCATTCTAGGAAAACTCTACGTACCGAAGTAGCAGTAGGAAAGCCAGGTGTGGTGGCTCATGCCTGTGAACCCAGCACTTAGGAAGCTGAGGCAGGAGGATTGCTGCAAGTTTCAGGCCAGCCTGAGCTACAAAGTGAGTTCAAGACCAGTCTGAACCACATAGCAAGACACTGTCTTGAAAAAAGGGGGAGGGCTAGGGATTTATCTCAGTGGTTCTGCTTCCTGCCTTGAAAGTGCAAGGTCCTGAGTTCAATCCCCTGTACCAAAAAAGAAAATAGTATTGGTAGGTAGGTACATTCTCAGGCAGGGGCCTCTTATACTCTTTTTTTAACATGAGGAAAGCATCAGAGTAAGGTTTACTCTTCAACCAAGGTCATGCAGCCAGTAGACATGAGGGCAGAGTTAGAATCAAGGTTCCAGACTCTCTGCATTGGGATTCTTAGCACCTGCCCTGTCTCCTGTAGTGTATCTTTGCCTCAGAGCCCTGAGGAATCTCTTGGACTTCTGTGATTGGCTCAGATCTGTCAACCACCCACAGGATAAAAGCACTTTACTGCCTCCTGACAGGAAATTGTGCAGAAACACAACACTATGAGTGCTAGCATCCTTGGCTTGGCCCCTGGTAGGCAACACCCAGTCTGTGTGCAACACTGTGTAGATCTGTTGCCCTCCTGTAGCCAATGGGCTCATATCAGAACTTCATTCTGGTCACCAACTCCCCATCTGTTTCTCCAAAATGTCACTTCCAGCCACCAGGGACAGGGAAGAGAGGGTATGTGGAAGTACAGGCCACATCCACGTTCCCAGCCCTGGAGAAGAACTGAAGGGGCATACTTTCCTTTCAAAGAGTTGGGAAATATATTAATTTGTCCTGCAATTAGATGAATGCTATCCTTTTATAGAGATAAGTACTCTTTGGGAGGTACCATTATTCATAAAAGAAAAAGAAACTATTTTGACAAATCCTTATGTGACTTTGAGGCAGTTCATGTCTCAGAGACTCAATTTGCAGATGTGAGCAGGGAAGTAAGATGATTTCCCCTTAAAGTGTTCTTGTTCAGGCTGTACAGAGTGATGATATAATTTACCTAGCATGTTAGGACAGCTCTGCCCCGATGACAGGGAATGCTATTATTAATCATTCTAGATCAACAGGCAATATGTGGGTCTAGGTATTCAGCTACCTGAGGTATACAACATGGTCTCTACTGCATAGAAACTTGCAAATCTTGGTTTTCTTTTAAGAATTCAAGCAATTCTTTTTTTTTTAATTCATTAAGTTTATTGGTACATGAGCACATTCATCATTGGGAATTTGTACCGGTACCTGATATAGCTTGGTTCTTTAACTACTCAGTACTTCTGTTGTTCTTCAGTGTTTTTATTCAAATTAATTTAGATGTGTTACACATTGTGTTTTATTCTTTTTTGTGAATTTTTTCATTATGGATCATATTTGGAGACCATTCCCTATGAATGTATTTCATTTTCTGCTATTAAATTTGAGAGTCTATCTATCTACCTACCTATCCATCTATGCCACAGTCATGAAATATCTTCACAGCTTGAGGCCATTATAGAGCCTGCATTGAAGCCAGTTGCATGGAGCTTCCTGCTCTTTTGCTTGTGATCTTCTGTGATGACATCTTATCGGGAGGTTTACTGGACCACATGTGGTGTCTGTCTGACTCTCTCTTCTATGCTTTCTTGCATGGGTTTTACAATCCAGCTTCCAGCCCTCTAGTGCTACAGGCGTCACCCTCTCTTTGCGGAGTTTCCATATTCATGATGTTTCATCACTACAGATCAGTTAAATCCTCAAAGAACACAGCCCAAGTTTCCACTGCCACAGGATATCACCAGAGAAAAAGCATAAATGTTAATTGTGTATGCTAGGACAAACACTTCTCATACTCTTTCAAAATTGGAGAGAAGAAAATGCTTCCAAATTTATTTTAGAAGACACACTATGCCCTGTCCCTAAGCCAGACAAGGGTGCACAGGAAAATTGTAAGCCAATATCCCTCATAAACATATATGCAACAATTCTAAACACAATGCTAGCAAGCTAAGCTTGGCAGTATATTGTCAGGACCATTTACATGATTGCGTGGAGTTTGTCCCTGTGATGCCACGATGTCTGAATACATTCAAGTTGTGAAATGTGATGCCACACATTAACAGAATAAAGGGGTTAACACTATATGGTCATCTCACCTGATGCAGAGGAATGTGTGCTAACATTATACATCATTTTATGATAAATGCTCTAAACAAATTTGGCACGGTAATGTAAGTCAGCACAATAAAGGTCATTATCACAATCCCACAGCTGGCATCACCCTCAGTGGTGAAAAGTGGAAAGCCTTTACTTTAAGGTCAGAAACAACCCTCCCTCACCACTGTTTTTCAACATAGTGCTAGAAATGCAAATCAGCGCAATGAAGCAAGAAAAAGAAATGTCATCCAGATAGAAAAATGCAGAAGAGAAGTTGTCACTCTTTTCAGATATGATCAATATCTGTTAGAACAAATTCAGTGAAGTTGTAGGATACAAACCAACATACAAAGTCACATATGCAATGGACAAAGACATCAAGAAAACAATCTCATTTACAAGCCACAAAAAATAAAATAAAAACTTAGTTGTCTCTTTTCCAGGACAGTTTGTCCTGGTTTCAGGGGCTACTGTGGCTTCTGGATGTGAACAGACCTCTTGGTGCCACACACAGTACACCCATAGCACAGAAGCCACCTGAGAAGGCAGGCAGGCAGGGAAGGAGGGAGGATAATAGAATCATTCCCTACACACTTGACCTCCTGCCCACAGGAGTTGGTCCATTTTCTGGCCCCTCTCCCAGGATGTTGGAGTCATCAGAATATTTACATCACTGAGCCAAATGCATCCAGGGATAAAGCCTTATCTTTCTGCCCAAGCTCTGAAAGTCTAGTATAAATATATCCTCTGTCAGGGTAGGAGGTACTCTACTCTTACGAGCTAGTGGGAATTTTACATTATTTTATTTGTTCTTCTTTTTAAAATTCTAGTCCTTGGACAACAAGCAGGGGGCTGAGGGTTGGGTAGGGTAAAGAAGAACTGTGAGAGCAGTAATTTCTGGAGAGGCCTTCCTCAGGTGTTAATATCAGAACAAGTACTGCTGGGGCCACTTGTCTATTCCTATGGACTTTCTCAGCCTCTGTGACCCCACCAAGGGTCATGTGTGTGTTGCTTTGGCTCACTCCAGGCTCACCCAACACCAAACCTTGCCCTGTTTTAGTCACTTTGTCATTACTGAGCCAGGATGCCTGACACCCATACTTAAAGGAAGACAGATTTGTTTTGGCTCACAGTTTCATTCCACTGTTGGCTGGCTCCAATGCAGAAATGGCATGGTGGAATGTCGGAGCATGGAGCTGCTCATGTCATGTTGGCCAGGAAGCCAACACACAATGGAGGAACCTTCCAGGTCATACCCCATGTGACTTGCCTCTTCCGACCAGGCCCACCTCCTAACAGCACTCTTAGTGCTGTAATGCACTGATGACAGGATTAATGCACTCAAGAAGACAAACTCATCAGTAAATCACATTTAGTATGTCACTGGGAGTTAAGCACATTAGTGAGTAAAAGAAGATATGGAGGCACAAAAATCGAGATTCCACCTGCTAACCACAAAAACATGCTGGCATCCTGTAGTATGAGACAAGGAATGGTGCCAACCATGGTCAGCTCTGGGGCCACTGAGGAGCAGCACACGTGGGAAACAGTTCTGGGTTTTGCTGGTGGGGGTTTCAGGCAGCAGAAGCACCATCAGATTCTCATCCAATTGTGTTTCTTTCTGCAGTGGTGACTTAATGGAGCCAATATGTATTTACTAAATTTAAAGCAGAGACAGGCAGGTCTGCAGATGCCGTAGCAACATCGCAAGTTGTGTGGAACGTGCCAAATCAGCCCGCACCCTGGCAGCTGTACTGGGTAAGTTGGAGTCATCTTCACCTCCCATCAGGACCGGGACTATCTTCAGGGGAAGGGCAGCTGGAACCTGCAATACAACTCTGCAGAGTTCAACCCTACAGGAGGACAGGGAGCTCAAGTTGGGACTTGCAGCCAGAAATCTGCCTGAATCTCATGGGTCTGTGTCTAGCTTGCTGAGACTCATTGACTTATATCTGCACACTGCAACCCACGTTGTCTATTGTGACAGCAGAGACATACCCTGAAAGAGGCCCTTCATCTTCATGGTTATATTTTATTCCCAAAATTAGTTTTATTATTTTGGGTTTTTTTCTTTACTTTTGCTCTGCTTATCTTTCATTTTTTCCCTACTCTTTGCAAATATTTGTTTTTCTCTCCTTTTCTCTCTTTTCTTTTCTTCTTTCTTTTCTCTTTCCTTTCTCTCTTATACTCACTCTCTTGCTCTCCCATACTGTTCACCTTCCCTTGGTCCTCAGTTGGAGTCCTTCTTTATTTTCCTATTATTCTCTTTTTCCTTTTTGCCTATGTCCTCTGACCACACTGCTAACCTTCCCCTATCCTTCTTCCCATCTATCCCTCCCTCCCTAATTCCTTCTAACTCCCCATCCCAAAGGGTAAAGTTGTTATATTGAAGAGTTTATTCACTATATGTTGTGTTGGTCCTGGTTCTTGATTTAAGTCACACAGCTAAAGGTGATAGATTAATAACTACCACAAATTGTTATTCTTTAAGAGGTATCTGATGCTATGGTGTTGCCGATTGTATGACTTGGGCTAAGGTGTCGTGATTGATCTAAACAGTTTTCCTTCTAGGTGTAATGAAAATGAGATAGCCTCAGAGTCATTATAGACTCAAAACCTAAAGAACAGCTATATCTGATAGACACCTCTGAGAAGCAATCATTCCATAAGGGTTTTAAATAGATCAACAAAGATACTTACATTAAACAACTTCATAATATCAACCCAGGAACTAAACCAGGGACAGTACCATAAACAAAAATGAGAAGGCGTTTAAGCAAGGCACAAGCCCAGACTTCCACCCCACAAAAGGCAATTTCTGGGGAAAATGAGGTGCAGAAGTCTGACAATCAACCACCTGGACACCCTGAACTGATAGCACAGGAAGTAACAAAACAGATGAATGAGGCTCCAGAAAAATTCAAAGCAGAAATAATCTCCCAGATATCTACAGAGATGGTGAGTAGAGTGAAAGACATGATTAGAGGATCTAGAAAAGAAACAGATAAAAAAAATAGATGAGTTCAGAAACATGCTGGAAGCCATGAATATCCAGTGTAAGAAAGAAATGGAAACCATGATCACCCTACATAAGAAAGAACTGGAATCCATGAAACAGATTCAAACAGATATTCATGAGATCAAAAACTCGAAAGTATCCACAGCAGATTAAGGGAATCTGAAGATACAATATCAGATATAGAAGAGAGGATCACAGTTAGACACCATGAAAATAGAGATTTCTTAAAAATAGTAAGGGACCATGAGAAATCAATCTAACAACTGCTAGATGATGCAAAGAAGAATAACATAAGACTGATAAGAGTCCATGAAAAAACAGGAGAGAGCACAATTGACATAAAAAAACTGTTCACAGAAGTAATAGTGGAAAACTTCCCAGACAGAGGGAGAGAATTGGACATACAGATAAGTGAAGCATATAGAACTCCAACTAGCCATGATCAAAAAAAATCTACATCTAGACATATAATAGTCAAGATCCCAGAAACCCAACAGAAAAACAAAATCCTACAAGCAGTTAGAGAAAAGAAACAAATCACCTACAAAGGAAAGCCCATCAGAATCACAGCAGACTTCTCAATACAAACCTTCAAATCAAGGAGAGCCTGGAGTGAAGTATTTCAAGCCCTAAAAGAAAATAACTTCCAAACAAGACTGTTGTACCCTGCAAAATTATCTTTCAAAATCAATTAGGAAATTAGATACTTCAATGACAAAGAACACCTGAGAAATTTCATCAACCCCAAACCAGCACTACAAGCAGTTCTAAACAATATCCTAGAAAAGAGCAATGAAGGTCACAACTCCATGAGGCCCAACAGAGGGAAGCCACCAGGCAAGGTAAGACACAAAAGGGAAAGGGGGAAAAATAAGAAATAAAAGAGCCAAAAAAAGTAAAACATCATGACAAGGATAAATCAATATCTATCAATTATAACCATCAATGTTAATGGCCTCAATTCACCAATCAAAAGAAATAGACTGGCAGAATGGATTAAAAAGGAAAGTGCAACACTATGCTGTATACAAGAAACACAGCTAACACCAAAAGAAACTCATAGTCTGAAAGTAAAAGGATGAAAAATAGTTGAAAAGCAGGAGTAGCAATCTTATTTGCAGACAAAGTAGATTTCAAGCCAAAACTAATTAAGAAAGACAAAGATGGTCACTACATCCTTGTGAAGGGAACAATCCAAGAGGAAGAGATGACAATCATAAATATATATGCAACAAATACAAATACCCCCAACTATACAAAAAAAATATTAATAGACATGAAAAATCAAATAAGCACTAACACAATTGTGGTGGGGGACCTCAATACCCCACTATCACAAATACACAGATCATCTAGACAAAAAGTTAACAAGGAAATTCTAGAACTGAACCAAGCTATTGAACAAACGGACTTAATAGATGTTTACAGAGTGTTCCACCCCACAAAATTGGAATACATTTTCTTTTAGGCTGCATACGGGTCATTCTCCAGAATAGACCACACACTAGTTCATAGGACATATCTAAGTAAATGTAAAGGAATTGAAGTTACCCCTTGTATATTATCAGACCATAGTGCAATAAAATTGGAGATCAATAACATGAGAAACCACAAAACCCCAACAAACACATGGAAACTGAATAACACCCTCTTGAACAACCAATGGGTCACAGAAGTAATTAAAGAAGAAATTAAACAGGTTCTACAAGTAAATGAAAATGCCAGTACAACACACAGGAATCTATGGGACACAATGAAAGCAGTTCTATGTGGGAAATTCATAGCTGTGAATGCCCATAGTAGGAAAACAGAGAAAACTCAGATAAATAACCTAATGCAGAACCTCAAGCTCCTAGAAAAAGAAGAACATAACAAATCCAAAGCTCATACAAGAAAGGAAATTATAAAGATTAGGGCAGAAATCAATGCAATGGAGACTAAGAGAACAATACAAAAAATCAAGGGATCAAAGAGTTGGTTTTTTGAAAGAATAAATAAAATCGATAAACCTTTAGCCAACCTTATCAAAAAAAGGAAAGAAAAGGCACAAATACATGCAATTAAGAATGAAAAAGGTGAAGTCACAACAGATCCAACAGAAATCCAGAGGATCATCAATACGTACTTTGAGAACCTCTACTCCAATAAAATGGAAAACACAGAAGAAATGGGCAGATTCCTAGATACATATGAATTGCCAAAGTTAAATGAAGAAAATATAGAAATTCTAAACACCCCAATTACAATGAGTGAAATTGAAAATGTAATAAAATATTTAGCAACAAAGAAAAGCCCAGGTCCAGATAGCTTCACTGCTGAATTTTTTGTTGTTGTTGTTTTTCACTGCTGAATTTTACAAGACATTTAAAGAAGAACTAATGCCATTACTTTTTAAACTCATCAAGGAAATTGAAAGGGAAGCAATACTTCCAAATTCATTCCTGGAAGCAAGTGTTGCTTTGATTCCAAAATCAGGGAAAGACCCAACCCCAAAAGAGAACTACAGACCAATCTACCTAATGAACTTAAATGCAAAAATCCTCAACAAGATACTGGCAAACAGAATACAGAGGGTCATCAAGAAGACCATACACCCTGACCAAGTTGGATTTATCTCAGGGATGCAAGGATGGTTCAACATTCATAAATCAATAAATGTAATATACCATATTAACAGAGTCAAGAACAAAATCCATATGATCATCTCAATAGATCCAGAGAAAGCATTTGACAAAATCCAGTGCCCATTCATGATAAAAACCCTACAGAAAATTAGAATAGAAGGTTTTTATCTTAACCTGATTAAGGCTATCTATGAAAAACCAACAGCCAACATCATACTAAATGGTCAAAAAGTGAAAACTTTCATGCTAAAATCAGGAACAAGACCAAGATGCCACTATCACCACTCCTGTTCCATATAGTTCTGGAAACATTAGCCATAGCAATTAGAAAGAGAAATAAAAGGAATAAAGATAGGAAAAGAAGAAGTGAAACTGTCATTATTTGCTGACAATATGATACTTTACATAGAAGACCCAGAAGCTCCACCAAAAACTTCTAGACTTAATTGACAGATTCAGTAGAGTAGCCAGATACAAGGTCAACACTCAAAAAACAATAGCCTTCTTGTACACAAATAACAGACTCACTGAGAGAGAAACTAAGGAAACAATTCCTTTTACAATAGCATCCAAAAAATGAAATATCTAGGAATCAATCTAACAAAGGAAGCAAAAGACCTCTACCCTGAAAACTACAGCACTCTGAAAAAAGAGATCGAAGAGGATATGAGAAAATGGAAAGACATCCCTTGCTCCTGGGTAGGAAGAACCAATATAGTGAAAATGGCCATACTTCCAAAACTACTATATGGATTCAATGCAATGCCAATTGAAATTCCAACAATATACGTCTGGAACTAGAGAAAACAATCCAAAAATTCATTTGGAACCATAAGAGACCTAGAATAGGTAAAGCAATTCTAAGCAACAGAGACATGGCTGGGGGTATCAGAATCCCCAACTTGAAGCTCTACTACAAAGCTACTGTGATGAAATCAGCATGGTACTGGCAAAGAAACAGAACTGAGGATCAGTGGAATAGCTTAGAAGGTGCAGAACAACTCCAGACATGCTCAACCACCTCACCTTTGACAAAGGAGCCAACCACCCTCATCGGAGGAAAGATAGCCTATTTAATAAATGGTGTTGGAAAAACTGGATTTCAACCTGCCAAAGATTGAAACTAGACCCATACCTATCACCATGCACTAAACTAAGATTGAAGTGGATTAAAGATATATATATTAAGACAGAAACACTAAACTTGCTGGAAAATAAGTTAGGTGGAAGTCTTGAAGACATTGGCATAGGAAAAGACTTCATGAAAAAAACCTCAGCAGCATGGGAACTAGCAGAAAGAATCAACAACTGGGATCTCATCTTATTAAAAAGCTTCTGCATTGGAAAAGAAACCATGAAAAGAGCTAACAGACAACCTAAAGTATGGGAAAAATTTTTTAGCTCTGTACCTCAGACAAAGGACTACTATCTAGAATATATAAAGAATTGAAAAAAGTCAGACCCCCCAAATTCAAATACCCAGTTCCAAAATGGGCATCTGAAATGAACAGACATTTCTCAGGCAAGGAAGTAAAAGCAGCAAACAAGTATATGAAAAAAATGTTCAACATCACTGGTCATTCGAGAGATGCAGAGGAAAACAACACTGAGATTTCATCTCATCTGAGAAAGAATGGCTGCTATCAAGAAATCAACAAATAACAAATGCTGGCGGGGGTGTGGAGAGAAAAGAACCCTTCTCCATTGCTGGTGGGAGTGCAGACTGGTACAACCACTGTGGAAGTCAGTATGGAGATACCTCAAAGCACTAGGGCTAGAGGTCCCATTTGACCCAGCTATTCCACTGCTGGGTATCTTCCCCAAAGAATTAAAAGAATCATACCACAGTGATATATGTGTGCCCATGTTCATAGCGGCACAGTTTGTAATAGCTAAAGCTTGGAAGCAGCCCAAGTGCCCATCAACTGGAAATTGGACAAAGAAAAGTGGCTTTTTTATAAAATGGAGTACTACTTGGCCTTAAAGAATGAAAAACTAGAGTCATTTATAGCTAAATGGATGTATATCAAGGCCATACTCTTAAGTGAAATAAATAGGACACACGTGTAAATACTGAATAGTTTCTCTACTGTGAGAAATCGAAAGTGTAAATAAGGATGAAAATGATTAAAATGAATAATTGATAATTTGAACTAGGAAAAGGTCCCAAAGTGGAGGAGTGGTGGGAAGGGAAGGGAAAAGAGAAGAAAGGAAAGGAAAAATAATGAGAAAGAAAAAAAAAAAAGGAAACAAAGTCTATGTAAATAGGGAAGGGTGGAGGGGATGAAGGGTGCACAGGGAATTGGGAAAAAATAAGAACCAAGACATGTCATGTACAGGTACAAGCACCCAATGATAAATGGAAATGAATTGCACACCTAAAATTACCAATAAAAGACCTAAAAATAAATAAATAAATAAATAAATAAATTTAAAGCACATAAGTAAATCAAAAAGCAGCCCAAATATCTATGAATGATGATGCATAGTTTTCCCTTTTGTGTTTTGTTTGTCTGTTTGTTATCCTCCTTTGACAGATAAGGAAACAGGTCTCAAAGAACATACTTAACTAAATGATCAAGGTCACACATCCAAAACCGCAAGTCAGGTTTTCGCTCAGGACTATTAGATTCTAAGGCCTCTTGACCACTACACAGGGAAGCACAAACCATGCTGCCACCAAAATGAAACAATGTGCTTAATGCAGTCATTGAGAAGATTAAAATGGAGTAAAGCCTGGCAGCGAAATACAGCCTTCCCAGGACCTGGAACCGGGTCATCCGGAATTAACAATTGGGTGAAGAAAAAAGAAGCGGATCTTCCGGGGTCAGGAGGGAGCTGTCCGGAAAACTGGAAACAAGAGCCAAGTTGGAGAAACTGAGCACAGTGCAGAGAAAAGAATGAAGCCATCTGGAAAGCTCACTCTGGCTCCTGGGGAGGGGACCTCTGTGCTGCCACAAGGAGAGCCCAGAGACGGGCGGCAGCCCCAGGGAGAAACAGTGGACGAGGCGGGCAGTGCTAGCCCTTGGGGATGCAGCATGAACCAGCAAGGATGCACAGTCCCAGGCCAGGAGGGTGGCCAACAGCGTCCCCTGGCCTTATTCCCCAGCACAGCAATCTGCAGAAGGGTGCCTGGGGTACCCCAGTTCCCTCGCACATGCGTCCTCCACACGCTGATCTGGATGCCCAGGGGAACCATGGCCCGGCGTCCTCCTGACACTCAGTGGTGCCTGCCCCTGCCCTCTGCCCAATCCCTGCTCTCAGCAACTGGGCCCAGCCACCCGCGGTATCCACGCGAGACTTCAGAGGGTGGTCCTCAGAGGCCGGGCCAAGACATCCCGACAGCCACAGGCTGAGGATGCCGCTCGAGTGCTACCTGCTGTCCGCGCCAGGACGAACTGGGCAGGAAGAGGCGGGCACCGTCCCTTCCGATGGCTCCATGAGTCCCCTGCTCCCCACCCCAGCCTGAGCAGGGTCCAGCGAGCGGCTCTGCTGTTCTCCTGTGGCCCCGCAGCCAGCTCCGGAGAAGGCTGCTGGGGCGGGGGGCAGGGCCCCTCCCGGGCAGGGAGGGTCTGCAGTGCCTTCATTTTGGTGTGGGGGCGGCGGGCCGAGGTGTGGAACATCGACAGAATCAGGGCGCCCAGGCCGGAGCGCCCCGCCGTCCCCGCTGCACCCGGCTCTGCCGCCTGGTGGGAACCTGCGCCAGTCGGGGCGCTCTTACAGCCGGGGCACTGTCCGTGGGGCCAGCCCGCGCCAGGGGTCGGGGGTCCTGCAGCTCCTCCGGTGAGCCCAGGGCCCGGACACTCCCCGTGGTCACAGCGCGGCTCGCGCGCCCCCTGCTGGTTCCCGTGCGTCCTCCAGGGCCCAGGTCCGCACTCGGCCTGCCCGCCCAAACTGCAGGGGACGGAGCCGCGACAGTGAGCGTGGGCTGCGTGCGCACCTGTGCAAGAGACACGGTCCACACTCGAGGCCCGTCCAGCGCGCCCAAGCCTTCAGCGATGTCCTGTCTGCAGCGGTGCCCCCGTCAACCCGGTGGAAACCGGGTCGGGTCCGCAGCAGGCTGGGTCGGCTTAGCAGGCCCTCCCCAAACCCCGCCGGGAACAGATGCCCTGTCTTGTGCGGGTGGGAGGCCGGTGCTGGCCTTGTAGGCAGGAGATGGGGCCAGGACCCTTAGGGGACGGGGCGGGTGCGCTTTCCCTTAGGGCAGGGAGGGTTTTCGGGAGCCCTGTAGGGGGCGTGGGCCCGGGTCCGGGGCTGTGCGTGGCGCCCCTCGTCCCCGGGTGAGGCGCCCTGGGTTGCCCCGAGCTCGGTGCCCCCACAGCAGTCCCCGCTCCATGCACAGCAGCTTCAGCACTCGAGTGCCTGCGGATCCGAGCCAGGCCCCCGGCCAGGCGGGACCCGGCGCCTCCTGGGAACCCGCGGCCAGGCCGGAGGGAAAACGGGAAGCCTGAGGTGCAGAATTAGGGGGCCCCAGGGCGAGGGTCTAGGCGCCCCGCCCGCGCCCAGTTGTGGGGTGTTGGTTCCTCGAGGCGGAGACCCTGCTGCCCCTCGGGGTCCCGGCGTCTCCTGAGGCCCGGCCAGCCCGGCCTGGGGTCCACCCGCGCGGCCTCGCTCCCCCCACCTCAGGGACCGCGGTCACCGCGCGGGCTCGGGCGACCCCCGCTGGCTGCGCAGGCTCACTGCGTACTCGCCCCGTCAGCACCTTGGGGAGAGGCCCAGCAGAGGCGGCCCCCTACAAGCCGCCGCCCGGACCAGGACAGCGGGGACACTGCCACACAGAGGACAACTGGAATAAATCTTAAAGTGATTTTTATTATGTTACCCATAATTCATTCTTGTGTTATGGCTGAATTTAGGGCCTATATCATTTAATAATACTTCAGGTTAAAAATAATAAATAAATTTGAAAGCCTTAATAGGAAGCTGGTTTGCTTGTTCATTTCTGACATCTGACTTCAGGAAAGATTTTTAAAACTTCCAGAATTCATCACTTTGTGCTCCTTCCTCAGACCTGGCTCCACTTCTGGGTTCTTAGGCATACCTTCTCTTAGCTATTCCAGGATCCCCTTTGGCTGTAGCAGTTCTAAGATGCTTTTCCCAAGATAAGAAGAACCTCATTTCTATCATTTCAAGTAAAATTATTCATACTTGTTCCAATTGGACTTTTAAAAATGGTTTATTCATAACCAATCTGTGTGACCATGGAAATGACTGCCCTTATTTGGTTTAAACCAAACAAAATCCATTCCTTAAAGTACAAATTTGAGGTCTTGGGTTAAAGGTGGAGGTGTTCTCCCAAAATCACCTGGAATGTTACTACAAATACATAAGAAAAAAAGAAATGGCAGACAACAAAGTGTCTGTTCCATCCATAAGCATAAATGTACACATCCAGTCCTATTCCTAAGATGGTATGTTGCCTAAATCCTCACCTAATACAGTCCCAGCTTCCGTTATTTGTTATGATTCTAATTCACAAACTTAGGTGTGAAACACATCTCACTTATGGACATCCTCGACATCCACACCCAACTGATTCCGTCTGAGATCACCTAAACTCTAATAGCCCTGATATCAACACTATTCTTGATTATCACTATTAAATGCTTATGTGAATTTCATATCTACTGCTGATATCTTAAATGCAGGTACAACTGACTGAAAAAGAAATGAGAAAAAAACAAAGTTCAGAAACTCAACTGTGCATTCATTCTGTGGTTATCAATGCTTCAAAGACCAAACTAATAGTGCCAGCAAAACAGGGTATTGGAGCAGAACATTAAAATAAAGACTCATCATCAGTCCTCACACTCTCATTCTGTGCATTATAGTGTACATTACTGAAGAGAAAAATGTCCTAAGTAAATTATAAGGTTTTATCCTCTAAATAGCTCATCAGTTTCTTATAAAAATTCTGATAGTTATCAGGAATTGCATCATTTTATGGTAACTACAGATTACAGATTCTATCTGAATGTCCCCACAAAGCCTCTTGCACCCCGATGTGAGGGCTTGAAGAAGGTGATTGGTTAATGGGGATGCTACGCCAGGCTTGGTGTCAGGATGTGGGCCTGGTCAGAAGAGGTGGGTCAGTGTGGGTGTGACCTGGGAGGGTGTATCTTGCTCCCTGGCCCACACTTTACCATATGCCTCCTGGCCTCCACCAGGCAAGCAGCATTTCTATCAATGTGCACCTCTGACATGCCATCCTGCCCTCCTGGAACTAGGTAACTATGAACTGAAATGTGAGCCAAAACAAACCCCTATTCCCTTAATTTGTAGTGTTGAGTATTGTGTCTCAGGACAATGAGTAATAAAGATTTTGGTACCATTGCTGCGACTGTACCTCACCAGGTGGTTCAGAAGCCTTTGGAAGAAGTTCACAGCAGTTTGGAAAGGTTTGGAGATGCCAGCTGGAGAAGGACCCCTAGAATGCTATAATCAGGGCTTGATGAAAGATTCTGGTCAGAGCTCAGATGGATTGTTGAAGATAAAGACCAGACTTAGGAGATTTCAGTTGAGAAGGAGGATACCACTGGCAGTTGCATCCAGGTGATGTATGTTACCCTCTGGCAGAAAATTTGTCTACATTTTGTTCATATCCCAAGATTTGTGGGAACCTTATAATAATGGTGGAAGAATGATTAATCTGATAGAGAAAATTTCAAGGCAGCCTAAAGTTTAGGTTGTAGTATGGATGCTGTTTGCTGCTTTTGGCCAAGTTTATGCTGAAAATAAGGAGCAACAGGCCATTTGAAAAGTTTTCAATTTCCCCAAAAATAAAGTCCTGTAAAGATGGAGCAAAAGAGAGCTTGGTTAATCAAAGATTACCATTAAAAACAATCCAAGTACTTTACAATAGGACAATAGAAAAGATGCCTTGAAGACATATAAGGAACTAGCAAGGCCCAACCTTTCCAAGGCTGAGAATTGCAAAAGTGACTTTGTTTTGAGAGGATAGCCCCAGGGCATCCTGCTTGAGAAGGGCCTCCTCAGTTGGTTCCCTGGGATTCAGTTCACAGTGCTCAGCCATCCAGGCACATGGAAGCTTCTGTAGCCATGATGCGAAAAGGCCTAACTACTGCTTGGAGCAGGTGGCAGAAATTGGTATCATTCACATGGTGCTATTTTCACAGGTATGCAGAATGCAAGAGTTAGTTCAGGAAGGCATCCACCCAGATTTCACCAGAAGGCCTGGGAGGCCAGGCTGGGTGTTCCTGAGAGGACAGTGCATGAAGGTGTGAGAGTTAAACCAGAGGTATAGTGGAGAACCCAGGGTGTTGGTGAAGTCAGGAACATGGAACACCTGAGTAAAGCCATGCACCCAAACATATAACCCTAGTCTAATCATGAAGAAAACATCAGAAAAACTTAAATTTAGGGACATTCTATAAAATATCTGATCAGTCATCCTGAAAAGTGTCAGCTCATAAAAAACAAAAAAGGAAAAATTATGAAACTGTCAGTCAAGCAGAGTCTAAGAGACATAACCATGAAATGCAATGTGGCAGCCTGGACAGGATTGCAGATGGTTGTCAAAAACAAGGGGGAAATATGGATTTTAGTAATTTACATCAAGATTTCTTCAATACTTGTAAAAGTACCAAGCTAATGTAAGGTACTAATAACAGGAAATAGAACTCTTGTCACCTTAATTTTATAAGAATCTAAAACTCTTATACTATACAACTGTTATTTAAAATATATTTGAATAAGACATTTGCAGTTTTGAAACAGGATGTGAAACAATTTATTTGGAATCACCTTTCTTCTCTACTAACCTATTTCTCTCTTTCTCTCTCTCTCTCTCTCTCTCTCTCTCTCTCTCATTGAATTGCTTGGAATTTTGCACATTATGAGTCATAGGATCAGAATATGGTTTTCCTGAGGCCCATGAGAAAAATCCATAAAAGAAGACTGTGCTAATCTCACAGGTAAGAAGAGGCAGGGTGGGGCTGGAGATTTAGCTCAGTGGTTCTGCCACCTGCCTCACAAGTACAAGGTCCCAAGTCTGATCCCTAGTACCAAAAAAAAAAAAGAAAAGCCAGGGTATCCATGAGAGAGGATCAATTTCCCACAAAGCTAGAAATAGCTGCCTTGTGCTAGATATCATGATGTTCTGAAGCAGGATGTTAAGCAAGTTCAATACATGTGATGCTTACATATATGTTAAATATGTAAGTATATGTATATTATTATAATTTGAGAATATTTGTTTTATCATTATCCCATAGCTAGCTTGAATCAGAACTAAGTTTAACACTTTTTTAAAAATCAAGCTGAACCTTGCAGGGTTTTCTACTTTTATCCTTGAAACAATATATTCTCCCAGACTACATATAGATTTGGTTTTTAGAAAAATTAATACACTGAACATAAAAAACAAACAAAATTAGTACACTGAATTTTCCTGGAGTATGGTGAACTTTTGTGTTATACCTACATATGCTTCTTATCTGTATGTACAGCTTTCTTCATATTTTGACTAGTCTTTTTCTCCACAGAAACATTATTATTATATTTCTAAGTTATAATAGAAATATACCACCTCTCCCAGCTCATAGGAGGTTTCCAAACTGGCATAGAACCGCTCCCAGTGAAGAGGAGGATGCTTTCAGTCTGCCATACCACAGCCCCCAGCATGGAGGCTTCCAGGCTGCCACACTGCCTCTCCCAAAGTGGAGGAGGCTTCCTTGCTGCTGCACCATTGCTTCCAGCTCATAGTAGGCTTCTGAACTGGCACAGAATCACACTATTCAAAGAGAATGGTTTTGGTAAGCCATACAACAGCCCCCAGCATGGAGGAGTCTTCTGGGCTGCTGCCCTGCAGCTCCAATAGTGGAGGAGTTTTCCGGGCCACCGTACCAGTGCTCCCACCTCATAGGAGGCTTCCAAACTGGCATAGAACTGCTCCCAGTGAAGAGAAGGATGCTTTTGACCTGCTGTAACACAGCTCACAGCATGGAGGAGGCTTCCAGGGGGTGGCCCAACTGCTCACCTAGTGGAGGAGGATCCTGGGCCATAGTACCGCCACTCCCAGCTAATAGGAGGCTTCCGGACCTGCATAGCACCGCTCTCAGGGAAGAGGGGGATGTTTTTCATCTGCAGTACCAAAGCTCACAGCATGGAAGAGCCTTCTGGGGTGTTACCCCACTGCTCATATAGCGGAGGAGGCTTCCAGGCCACCGTACTGCCACTCCCAGCTCATAGGAGGTTACAGAACTGGCACAGAACTGCTCACAGTTAAGAGGAGGACACTTTTGTTCCACAATACCAGAGCTCCTATCATGGAGGAGTCCTCCAGGCTGACACCTCGCCACTCCCACAGTGTAACAGGCTTCCGGGCCACAATATCTCTGCTCCCAGTTTATGGAAGGCTTCCAAACTGGCATAGATCCACTCCCACCAAAGAGGAGGATCCTTTCAGTCCACTGTTACACAGCTCCCAGCAGGGAGGAGGCTTCTCGGCTCCCGATTCACCAGTCCCATGATGGAGGAAGTTTCTGGGGTGCCGCCATGCCACTCAAATAGTGGAGGAGGCTTCCAGGCCAGTGTACCACTGCTCCCAGGGCATAGGGGTTTCCAAAGCAGCACAGAACTGCTCATAGTGAAGAGGAGGATGCTTTCAGTTGACAGTATCACAGCTCCTGGCATGGAAGAGGTATCTGGGCTGCCACCCCTCCACTCCTATCATGGAGGAGGTTTCTGGGCTGCTGTACCACTGCTCCCAGCTCATAGGAGGCTTCTGAACTGGCACAGAGCTGCTCACAGGGAAGAGGAGGATGCTTTCAGTCTGCAGTACCACAACTCCCAGCACAGAAGTGGCTTCTGGGATGTCTTCCATCTGCTCCCATAGTGGAGGATGTTTCCGGGCCATTGTACCGCTGCTTGCAGCTCATAGAAGGCTTCTGAACTGGCATAGAAGTGCTCTCAGTGAAGAGGAGTATGCTTTCAGTCTGGCATCCCACAGCTCCCGGCTCAGAGGAGGTTTCTGGGCTCCCACCGATCCATTCTGATAGTGGAGGAGGTTTCTGGCCTGCCGTAATGTCCCTCCCAGCACATAGGAGGCTTCTAGATGGGCATAGCACCACTCTGAGCAAATAGTAGGATGCTTTCTGTCCTCCGTACCACAGCTCCAAGTGCAGAGGAGGCTTCCAGACTCCTGCCCTGCACCTCCCATAGTGGAGGAGTCTTCCAAACCACCCTACCACTGCTCGCAGCTCATAGGAGGCTTCTGGATGGGCATAGAATCACTCCCAGCAAAGAGGAGGATGACTTTGGTCTGCCATACCACACCTCATGGTGAGTAGGAGGCTTCCGGGCTGCCAACCAGCCACTCTCATAGTGGAGGAAGTCTGCAGGCCACCGTTCCATCACTCCCAGCTCATAGGACTCTTCTAGATGGGCGTAGCACCACTCCAACTGAATAGGAGGACACCTTCTGTCCTCCATACCACAGCTCCAATTGCAGTGGAGGCTTCCAGGAGGTGGCCCAACTGGTCCCCTAGTGGAGGCTTCCAGGCTGTCATACTGCCTCTCTCAGCTCATATGAGGCTTCTGGATGGGCATAGCACTGCTCCCAGGGAAGAGGGTGATGCTTTTGGTCTGCAATACCACAGATCACAGCGTGGAGGAGCCTTCTGGGCTGCTATGTTGCTGTTCATATAGTGGAGGAGGCCTCCAGGTTGCCATATCACCACTCCCAGCTCATAGGAGGCTACCAAAATCTCACAGAACTGCTCACAGGAAAGAAGAAGACACTTTTGTTCCACAATACCACAGCTCCCACAGCAGAGGAGGCCTTCAGGCTTACACCCTGGCTCTCTCATAGTGTAGGACACTTCCAGGTGGCAGAACTGCAGCTCCCAGTTTATAGGAGACTTCCAAAGTGGCACAGATCCACTCCCACTTAAAAGGATGCTTTCAGTCTGCCATAAAACACCTCCCAACATGAAAGAGGCTTCCATGTTGCTGCCCCACAGCTCCCCTGGTGGAGGAGGCTTCTGGGCTGCCACTCCACTGCTGAAATAGTGGAGGAGGATTCTGAACCACTGTACTACCACTCCCAACTCATAGGGGTCTTTCAAACTGTCACAGAACTGCTCACAGCAAAGAGGAGGACACCTTCAGTCCACCATACCACAGCTCCCAGCAGGAAGAGATTTCCGGCCTGCCGCCCCACCCCTCCCACCATGGAGGAGGCTTGCAGACTGCTGTAATGCTGCTCCCAGCTCATAGGAGTCTTCTGAACTGGCATACAACTGCTCCCAGTGAAGAGGAGGATGCTTTCTGTGTGTTATACCATAGCTCCCAACAGGGAAGATGCTTCCAGGCTGCCACCCTGCCATTCCCATGGTGGAGGAGCCTTCCAGGCTGCCACTTCACCACTCAAATAGTGGAGCAGGCTTCCAGGCCACTGTACCACCACTCCCAGTTCATAAGGGTCTTCTGAACTGGCACAGAACTGCTCCCAGCGAAGAGGAGGATGCTTTCTGTCTGCTGTACCATAGCTTCCAGCATGGAGGAGTCTTCTGTGCTGCCACCCCACTGCACCCACAGTGGAGCAGGGATGTGGGATGCCGTGCCACCTCTCCCAGTTCATAGGAGTCATTTGAAGTGGCTCAGAACTGTTCACAGTGAAAAGGAAAATGCTTTCAGCCCACCATACTACATCTCTTGCCACTGAGGAGGCTTCTGGGCTGGCACGCCACCACTCCCATAGTGGAGGAGGCTTCCAGTGTGTCATGCCACCACTCTAAGCTCATAGGAGGTTTACAAACTGGCATAGAACCACTTCCAGTGAAGAAGCAGACACTGTTGTTTTGCCATACCACAGATCCCAGAACAGAGGAGTCTTCTGGGTTGCTGCCCCACTGTGCCTATTGTGGAGGAGACATCCATGATGCCATACTGCTGCTGCCAGCTTGTAAAAGTCTTCCAAACTGGCTCAGAACCACTCACAGAAGAAAGGATTATGCTCTTGGTCCACTTTACCACATCTCCCAGCATGGAGGAGGCTTCTGAGTTGCCACCCTGTCGCTGCCATAGTAGAGCAGTCTTCTGGGCCATCATATGGGTGCTTCAAGCTCATAGGACACTTCTGAACTGGATCAGAATTGCTCACAGTGAAAAGGAGGACACTTTTGGTCCACAGTACCACAGCTCTGAGCAAGGAGGAGGCTTCTGGGCTTTGGCTCCACTGCTCCTATAATGGAGGAGGCTTCTGGGCATCTGAAGGTCCACTCCAAGTTCATAGGAGACTTCCAAACTGGCACATAATGGCTCCCAGTGAAGATGAGAATCCTTTTGGTCCACTGTACCACAGTTCCCAGCGTGGAGGCTTCAAAGCTGCCACCCTGCCTCTCCCATAGAGGATGAGGCTTCCAGGCTACTGAACCACTGATCCCAACTCATAAGAGTCTTGTGAACTGGCATAGAACCACTTCCAACAAAGATGAAAATGCTTTTGGTCGGCTGTTCCACAGCTCCCAGGGCAGAAGTGGCTTCAGGGCTGCTGCCCCAATGCTCCCATAATGGAGCAGGCTTCTGGGACACCATACCACTTCTCCAAGTTTGTAAGAGTCTTCTGAATTGGATCACAAAAGCTCACATTGAAAAGGAGGACACTTTTGGTTCAGCGTACCATAGCTCCAAGTCCAGAGGAGGCTTCCGGGCTGCCTCCATGCTGCTCCCATAATAGAGGAGGCAACCCAGACACCCTGCTGCTGATCCCAGCAGGTAGATCCCCGAACTCGCTCAGAACCACTCACAGCAGAAAGCAGGATGCTTTTGGTTCACCTTACCACTTCTCCTGTAAAGGAGGAGGCTTCAGGGCTGCCACCCCACAGCTTCCATTGTGGATGAGGCTTCCAGACCAGCATACCACCTCTCTCAACTCATAAGAGGCTTCTGAACTGGTACAGAACTGCTCCCAGTGAAGATGACAATGCTTTCAGTCCACCATACCACAGCTCCCATTGTGGAAGAGGTTTCCAGGCTGCTGTACTGGGGATTCCAACTCTAGAGCATCTTCCAAACTGTCTCAGAACCACTCCCAGCAAAAAGAAGGATGCTTTTGGTCCAGTGCACCACATCTCCCACTGCAAAGGAGGCTTCTAGGCTGCCACCCCACTGCTCCTGCAGTGGATGATACTTCCAGGCTGCCGTACTGCTGCTCCCAACTTGTAGGAGGCTTTGGAACTGGCACAAAACCACTCACAGTGAAGAGGAGGTCATTTTCTGTCCACTGTGCCACAGCTCCCAGGGTGAAGGAAGAGTCTGGGCTGACACCCCGCTGCTCCCATCGTAGAGGAGGCATCAAGACACTATAACACTGCTCCCAGCTCATAAGCATCTTCCCAGCTAGCTAAGAAATGTTCACAGTGAAAAGGAGGATGCTTTTGTCCCAAAGTACCCGTTTTCCTGGGAGATGAGGCTTCCAGACTGCTGCTCCACCTGTTCCATAGTGGAGGAGGCTTCCAGGCCTCCATGCCATTGCTCCTAGATTGTAGAAGTCTTCCAAACTGGCTCAGAACAGCACACAGAGAAAAGCAGGATGCTTTCTGCCCACCTTAACACATCTCTCGCAATGGAGGAGGCTTCTGGGCTGCTGCCCCACTGATCCAATTGTGGATGAGGCTTCTGGGTTGCCATACCACCTCTCTCAACTCATAGGAGGCTTCCGAACTGACACACAACTGATCACAGCAAAGATGAGGATGCTTTCAATCCACCATACCACAGCTCCCAGCATGGAGGAGGCTTCCAGGCTGCCACCCAGCCACTCCCATAGTAGAGGAGGCATCCGGGATACCATACCACCACTCCCAGTGCATAAGAGTCTTCCAAACTGGCTCAGGACTGCTCATAGTGAAAAGGATTGTGCTCTTGGTCCACCTTACCACATTACCCAGTGTGGAGAAGGCTTCTGGGCTGCCATAAAGCAGCTCCCAGCTCGTAGGAGTCTTCCAGTCCAGCTCAGAACCACTCATAGCAAAAAGAAGGATCCTTTCAGTCCACTGTACCACATCTCCTACCTCAAAGGAGCCTTCTGGGCTGCCACCCCACTTCTCTTATAGTGGATGAGGATTCCAGGCCACTGTGCCACCACTCCCAACTCATAGAGGGCTTTTGAACAGGCATAGAACCACTTCCAGGGAGAGGAGGTTATTTTCTTTCCACTGTACCACAGCTTTCAGAGTGAAGGAAGAGTCCAGGCTGACACCCCACCACTCCCATAGTAGAGAAGGCTTCTGGGACACCATACCCCCTCTTCCAGCTCATAAGAGTATCCAGAACTGGCTTATAATGGCTCACAGTGAATGGAATGATGCTTTTGATCCACCATACCACATCTCCCTGCATGTAGGAGTCTTCCAGAATGCCACCCCACTGCTTCCATAGTGGAGGAGGCTTCTGTGGCTCTGTACCACAACTCCATGCTCATAGGAGGCTTCCAAACTGGCATAGAAGCACTCCCAGCAAAGACGAGAACACCTTCGGTCTGCTGTACCACAGCCCCCAATGCAGAGGAGGCTTCTGGACTGCCTCCCCACCACTCCCATAGTGGAGGTGGCTTCTGGGCTGAGTTACTGCTTCTCTCAGCTCATCAAATGCTTCTAAATTGGCATAGAACTGACCCCAAAGAACAGGAGGATGCTTTTGATCCACCATGCCAGAGCTCCTGGCATGGAGGAGGCTTCCGGGCTGCCACTCCACTGCTCCCATGTTGGAGGCAGCATCTAGGATACCGTAACCCCACTCCAAGCTTGTGGGAGTCTTCTGAACTGGCTCAGAACCACTCAGTGAAAAGCAGAATGTTCTTGGTCCACCTTACCACATCTCCCATAATGGAGTAGGATTCTGGGCTGTTGCTCTGCCACTCCCATAGTGGATGAGGCTTCCGGGCTGCTGGACTGCTACTCTCAACTCATAGGAGGCTTCTGAACTGGAACACAACCACTTCCAGCAAAGAGAAGGATGTTTTCTGTCCACCGTTCCACAGGTCCTAGAGCAGAGGAGGACTCCAGTCTGACACCCTGTCACTCCCATAGTGGACAAGGCATCCAGGATGCCAAACCACTGCTCCCAGCTCACAGGAGGCTTCTGAACTGGCCAAGAACTGCTCCCAGCGAAGATGGGAATGCTTTTTGTCCACCATACCACAGCTCCCAGCATTGAGGAGGTATCAGGGATGCTGACCTGGTGATCCTATAGTGGAAGAGGATTCTGGGCTGTTGTACCAGCAATCCCAACTCATAGGAATCTTCCAAACTGGCTTAGAACCACTCACATCAAAAGGAAGGATGCTTTTGGTCCAACATACCATATCTCCCACTGCAAAGGAGGCTTCCAGGCTGCCGCCCCACCTCTCCCATAGTGGATGAGGCTTCCAGGCTGCCATAATGCCACTCCCAACTCATAGGAGACTTCTGAACAGGCACAGAACCACTTCCAGCAAAGAGGATGTTTTCAGTCCACTGTACCACAGCTCAGAGTGCAAAGGGAGATTCCAGGCTGACACCCTACCACTCCTATAGAGGAAGAGGCATCTAGGATGCTGCACTACCACTCCCAACTCATAAGAGTCTCCTGAACTGGCTCAGAACTGCCCACAGTGCAAAAGAGGATGCTTTTGGTCCACTGTACCACATCTCCTGTGCAGAGGAGGCTCCTGGACTGCCACCCAGCCACTCCCATAGTGCAGGAGACTTCCAGGCCACCATACCTCCACTCCAAGCTCATAGGTTTCCAAACTGGCATAGAACTGCTCCCAGTAAAGATAGGTATGCTTTTGGCACACCAAACCACAGCTCCCAGTGCTAAGAAGGCTTCTGAGCTGCTACCCCACAGATTCCATAGTGGAGGAGGCTTCTGGGCCACCATACTGCCACTTCCAGCAAGTAGGAGTCTTCTGAACTACAACAGAACCACTCACAGAGAAGAGGAGGACATAATTGGTCCACAGTATCACAGCTCCCACTGCAGAGTAGGCTTCTGGCCTGTGGCCCCACCATTCCTATAGTGGAGGAGGCCTCCAGGCTGCAATACCACCACTCCCAGCTCATTGGAGGCTTCTGAACTAGCATAGAACCACTCCCAATGAATAGGAGGATGCTTTTCATTCACAGTACAGCATCTCCTACTGCAGAGGAGGTGTCCATGCTGCAGTACTGCTGCTCCCAGCTCAAAGGTTTCCTAACTGGCATGGAACTGCTCCCAGAGAATTGGAGGATGCTTTCAGTCCCTCATACCACAGCTCCCAGCATGGAGGAGGTTTCTGGTCTGCTGTCCGAATCCTCCCATAGTGGATGAGTGTTCTGGGCCACAGTACCACTGCTCTCAACTCATAGGAGCCTTACAACCTGGATCAGAACCACTCACAGGGAAGAGCAGGATGCTTTTGGTCTACAGTACCACATCACTCACCACATAAGTGGCTTCCAGGCTGCCACCCCACTGCTGCTATAGTGGAGGAGGCTTCCGGCTGAAGTACTGCTGCTCCCAACACATAGGTGTCTTCTGAACTGGCACAGAACAACTTTCAGTGAAGAGGAGGATGCTTTCAGTCCACTGTACAAAATCTCCCACCATAGAGGAAGCTTCTGGGTGGATGCCCAGCCACTTCCAGAGTGGAGGAGGCATAGGGAATGCCATACTGCCACTCCCAGCTCACAGGAGTCTCCAGAACTGGCTCAGAAAGACTCACAGCAAAATGGAGTATGCTCTTGTTACACCTTACCACATCTCCCAGTGTGGAGGAGGCTTCTGAGCTGCCGCCTCACCTCTCCCATAGTGGAGGAGACATCTGGGCCACCATACCACTGCTCTGAGCTCATAGGAGCCTTCCAAACTGGGTCAGAATAGCTCACAGTGAGATAAGGATGCTTTCAGTCGACCATACCACATTTCCCACAACAAAGGAAGCTTGCAGCCTGATGCCCCACCTCTCCCATAGTGGAGGAGGCTTCTGGGACTCTGTACCAGGACTCCAAGCTCATAGGAGGCTTCCAAATTATCATAGAAGCACTCCCAGTGAAGATGAAAACATTTTTGGTCCACCGTACCACAGCTCCCAGCACAGAGGAGGCTTCTGGACTGCTGCCTCACCACTCCCATACTGGAAGTGGCTTCTGGGCTGAGTTACCACCACTCTCAGCTCATCAGATGCTTCTAAACTGGCATAGAACTGCTCGCAATGAAGAGGAGGATGCTTTTGATCCACTGTACCACAGCTCCCAGCAAGGAAGAGGCTTCCAGGCTGCCACTCACCACTCCCATATTGGAGGTGGCATCCAGGATGCTGTACCACCGGTCCAAGCTCATAGGAGTCTTCCAAACTGGCTCAGAACCACACACAGCAAAAAGCAGGACACTCTCAGTCCACCTTACCACATCTCCTGTAACAGAGGAGGCTTCTGGGCTGCTGCCCCACTGCTCCCATAGTGGAGAAGGCTTCTGGGCTGCTGTACTGCAGTTCCCAACTCATGGGAGCCTTCTGAACTGCACAGAATGACTTACAGTGAAGAGGAGGACACTTTCAGTCCACCATACCAGAGCTCCCAGCACTGAGGAGACTTCTGGGCCCCATGGTTCCCATAGTAGAGGAGGCATCCAGGCCATTGTACTGCCACTCCCAGCTCATAGGAGTCTTCCTAACTGGCTTAGACCACTCACAGCAAAGAGGAGTATGCTCTTGGTCCACCTTACTACATCACCCAGCCTGGTGGAGGCTTCTGAACTGCCACACCACCATTCCCATAGTGGAGGAGGCACCCGAGATGCCATACCGTCACTCCCAGCTCATAAAAGTCTTCCAAACTGGCTCAGAACCACTCACAGTGAAAAGGATTGTGCTCTTGGTCCACCCTACCACATCACCCAGTGTGGAGGAGGCTTCCGGGCTGCTGTAAAGCAGTTCCCAGCTTGTAGGAGTCTTCCAATCTGGCTCGGAACCCCTTACAGTGAAAAGAAGGATGATTTCAGTCCACGGTACCACATCAAAGGAGGCTTCCAGGCTGCCACCCCGCTTCTCTCATAGTGGATGAGGATTCCAGGCCACTGTGCCACCATTCCCAACTCATAGGAGGCTTCTGAACAGGCACAGAACCACTTCCAGTGAAGAGGAGGTTATTTTCTGTCCACTGTACCACAGCTCCCAGCATGAAAGAAGATTCCAGGCTGCTACCCCACCTTTCCCATAGTGGATGAGGCTTCCGGGCCACTGTACTGCCACTCCCAGTTCATAGGAGGCTTCTGAACTGCCCAAGAACTGCTCCCAGCAAAGATGAGAATGCTTTCGGTCCACCGTACCACTGCTCCCAGTGTGGAGGAGGTATCCAGGATGCTGACCCAGTGTTCCTATAGTGGAATAGGATTCCAGGCCACTGTACCAGCGATCCCAACTCATGAGAATCTTCCGAACTGTCTTAGCACCACTTACAGTGAAAGGAAGGATGCTTTCAGTTCAATGTATCACATCTCCCACTGCAAAGGAGAGTTCCTGGCTGCCGCCCTTCCTCTCCATAGTGAATGATGCTTCCGGGCCTCCGTACTGCCTCTCTCAACTCAAAGAAGGCTTTTGAACTGGCACAGAACCATTTCCAGTGACGAGGAGGATGTTTCCTGTCCACCTTACTGCAGCGTGCAGTGAGGAGGAGGATTCTGGGCTGACACTCTGATGCTCCCAGAGTGGAAGAGGCTTCTGGGCTGCAGAACTGCCACTCCAAACTCATAGGAGGCTTCTTAACTGGTATAGAACTGCTCCCAGTGAAGACAAAAACACTTTTGGTCTACTGTAACACAGCTCCCAGTGCGGAGGAGGCTTCCGGGCTGCCACCCCACTGTTCCCATAGTTGAGGAGGCTTCTGGGACACTGTACAACTGCTCCCAGCTCATAGGAGTCTTCTGAACTGGCTCAGAACTGCTCCCAGTGAAAAAGTGGACACTTTTGGTCCTCTGGGAAACAACTCCAAGCACGGAGGGGGCTTCATGGCTGCCTCCCCACCACTCCCATAGTGGAGGATGCCTCCAGGCCTCCGTCCTGCCATTCCAAGCTCATACAAGGCTTCCAAACTGGCCTAGAACCACCCCCAGTGAAGATAAGAATGCTTTCATTCCACCATACCACAGCTCCCAGCATGGAGGAGGATTCCAGGCTGCCAACCTGCCTCTGCCATAGTGGAGGAGTCATGTGGCCCTCTGTACCGCCCCTCTCAGCTCAAAAGAATCTTCCAAACTGGCTCACAACCACTCACAGTGAAGGGGAGGATGCTTTTGGTCCTCTGTACTACAACTCCCAGTGTGGAGGAGGCTTCTGAGCTGCCACACTGCTGCTCTCATGGTGGAGGAGGCTTTCTGGCCTCCATCCTGGCCCCTCCATGCTCATAATAGGCTTCCTAACTGGCATAGAGCCACTCCCAGTGAAGAGTAGAACACTGTGTCTGCCATACCACAGTTCCCAGAGTGGAAGAGACTTCTGGGCTGCTCCCCTGCCACTCACATAGTGGAGTAGGCATCCGGGATACTGTACTGCCACTCCCAGCTTGTAGGAGGCTTCCAAATTAGCACAGAATGGCTCACAGCAAAGAGCAGGATGCTTTCAGTCTACAGTACCACAGCTCCCACCATGGAGTAGGCTTCCAGTCTGCCATCTAGGGCTCACAGTACATACAAGGCTTCCTAACAGGCATAGAACTGCTCCCAGAGAAGAGGAGGATGCATTCAGTCCACAGTACCACAGCTCCTACCACGGAGGATTCTGGGCTGCCACCCTGCTGCTCACATAGTTGAGGAGGTTTCTGGGTCATTGTACCACTGCTCCAAGTGCAGAGGATGCATCCAGGCTGCTGTACCACCTCTTCCAGCATGGAGGAAGCTTCTTGGTCATGGTACTGCTGCTCCCAGCACAGAGTAGCCTTCTGCATCACCATACAACCACTCCCAGTGCAGAATAGGCTACTGGGCTGCAATATTGTCACTCCCAGCACAGAGAAGACTTCTGGGCCACTGTACCGCTGTTCCCAGCATGGAGCAGGATTTCAGTCTGGCATAACACCACTCCCAGCAAAGAGGAGGAGGCTTTCAGGCCAGTCTATCACTGCTCCCAGAACAGAGGAGGCTTCTGGGCTGGTGTAGCACCACTCACAGTGCAGAGGGGAAGGCTTCTGGGTCATCTTACCAGTGCTCCCAGCACTTAGGAGGCATCCAGGCTGGCTTACTGCTGCTCCCAGTGTGGAGGCAGCTTCTGGGCCACTGTACTGCTGATCCCAGAACAAAGGACTATCCCTAGGCTGGGATAGCACCACTCCCAGTGAGGAGGAGGCAGCTTCTCAGCCACTGTGCCACTGCTCCCAGCATGGAGGGTTCCCGACTGATGTAGCACAGCTCCGAGCGAAGTGGAAGAGGCTTCTGCTGTGGCATTCCATTGCTCCCAGCACAGAGGAAGCTTCTGGGATACTGTAACACCAATCCTAGCATGGAGAAGTCTTCCAAGTCACTGTATAAAAGCTCCCAGTGAAAAGGAGCTTCTGGGCCTACATATCACTGCTCCCAGCAAAGAGGAGAAAGCTTCCAGGCCACTGCAACCCCACTCCCCACATGGAGGAGGCTTTTGTGCCACTGTACCCATGCTCCCAGTCAGAAGGAGGTTTCTGGGCCACTGTTCCACCACTCCCAGCATGGAGGAGGCTTCCAAACTGACTTAGACATGCTCTCAATGAAGAGGAGGATGCTTTCAGTCTGGATTACCCCAGCTCCCATGATGGAGGAGGCTTCTGGGCTGCTGCCCTGCTGCTCCCATAGTGGAGGAGGCTTCCAGACCGATGTACCACTGCTCCCAGCTTGTAGGAGGCTTCCAAACTGGAATAGAACCACTCCCAGTGAAGAGGAGGATGCTTTCGGTCCGCCATACCATTGCTCCCAGCATGGAGAAGGCTTCCAGGGCTGAGGCAGCACTGCTCCCATAGTGGAAGTGGCCTCCAACCCATCTTGCCACCGCTCCCAGCACATAGGAAGCTTCCAAACTAACTTAAAACCAATCCCAGTGCAGAGGAGGATGAATTCAGTCCACAGTACCACAGCTCCCACCATGGAGGAGGCTTCTGGGCTGCGATTCTGCAGCTCCCACAGTGAAGGCGGCTTCAAGGCTGACGTACTGCCACTCCAAGCTCATAGGAGGCTTCAGAACTGACAAAGCACCACTCCCATCTAAGAGGAGGAGGCATTCAGTCCACCATATGAGAGCTACCAGCATGGAGGAGGCTTCTGGGCTGCTGCCCCACTGCTCCCATTGTGGAGGAGGCTTACAGGCCACCATACTGCCACTCCTAGCTCATAAGAGGCTTCTCGACTAGCATAGCACTGCTACCAGAGAAGAGGAGGACCATTTCAGTCCACCATACCACATCTCCCACTGCAAAGGAGGCATCCAGTCTGACATCCCACTGCTCCCATAGTGGATGAGGCTTCCAGGCCTCCATACCACCACTCCCAACTCATATGAGGCTTTTCAACTGGCACAGAATCACTTCCAGTGCAGAGAAGGATGCTTTTAGTCCACTGTACCACACCTCCCAGCATGGAGGAGGCTTTGGGGTTGCCATCTCACTGCTCCCATAGTGATGGAAGCATTTAGCCCACTGTACTGCTGCTCCCAGCTCATAGGAGTCTTCCAAACTGGCTCAGAACTACTCAAGCGAAGATTAGGACACTTTCAGTCCACTGTACCACAGCTTTGAGTGTGGAGGAGCCTTCCAGGCTGCCACCTTGCCACTCCCATAGCAGAGGAGGATTCCTGGCCACTGTACCACTGCTCAGAGCTCATAGGAGGCTTCTGAACTAACTTAAAACCAATACCAGTGAAGAGGAGGATGCATTCAGTCCACAGTGCCACAGCTCCCACCATGGAGGAGGCTTCTGGGCTGACACCCCGCTGCTCCCATAGTGGAGGAGACTTCAAGGCTGATGTACCACCATTCCAAGCTCATAGGAGGCATCTGAACTGGCTCAGAATGGCTCACACTGAAAAGAAGGATGCTTTCAGTACACTGCACTACATCTCCCAGCACAGAGGAGGCTTCTGGGCTCCCACACAACCACTCTCATAGTGGAGTAGGCATTCCATACACTGTACCACCAATCCTGGCTCATAGGATTCTTCCAAATGATCATAACCACTCACAGAGAAAACAAGTGCCCTTTTGGTCCACCATACCACATCTCCCACTGCATAGAAGGCTTTTGGGCTGGTGCCCCACTGCTCCCATAGTAGAGGAGGCATTCCATACACTTTATTGCCAATCCCAGCTCATAGGAGCCTTCCAAACTGGCTCATAACTTCTCACAGAGAAAAGAATTACCCTTTTGGTCCACCATACCACCTCTCCACTGCAAAGGTGGCTTCCAGGCTGCTGTCCCACCACTTCCATAGTGGAGGAGGCCACCGGGATGCCAAACTGCCACTCCCAACTCATAGGAGTCTTCTGAACTTGCTCAGAACTGCTTGCACACAGAAGGCTTCTAGGCTGAAGCAGCACCACTCCCATAGTGGAGGTGGCCTCTGGGCCACCATACCACCAGTTCCAGCTCACAGGAGGCTTCTGAACTGGCATGGAACTGCTCCCAGTGAAGAGGAGAATGAATACAGACTCCTGTACCAGAGCTCCCAGCAAGGAGGAGGCTTCCGGGCTGTCACCCCTCCATTCCCATAGTGGAGGAGGCATCCAGGCTGCCATACTGCCACTCCCATCTTGTAGCAGGCTTCCAAAATGGCACAGAACCACTAGAGTGAAGAGGAGGACACTTTTGGTTGACACAAGCACAGCTCCCACCACCAAGGAGGCTTCTGGTCTGCCATCCCACCACTCCCACATTGGATTGGTTTCCGGCCTCTGTAGAGGTGCTCCCAGCTCATAGGAGGATTCTGAACTGGCATAGCACCGATCCAAAGAGGACGATGCTTTGAGTCCACTGTACCACAGCTCCCAGCTCAGAGGATGCTTTCAGGGTGCCACCCCTCTACTCCCAAAAGAGAGGAGGCTTACCAGCCATGGAAGCACTGCTCCCAATTCGTAGGAGGCTTCTGAACTAGCGTAGCACCATTCCCAGTGAAGAGGAGGAGGCTTCTGGGTGGCCATACAACTGCTCCCAGCATGGAGGAGGGTTCCTGGCAGCCTTCCCACTGCTCACTGTGTGGATGAGGCTTCTAGGCTTCCATACCAGCACTCCAAGCTCAGAGGAGAACTCTGGACTGCCGCCCCACTGCTCCCAGCCCAGAGGAGGTTTCTGTTTAGCCATACAACCTCTCGCAGGACAGAGGAGGATTCTGGGCCACTGTACCAGCACTCTGAGGTCAGATGAGGCTTTTGGGCCACCATGTCACTACTCCCAGCAAAGAGGAGTTTTCCGTGCCATCATACTGCCACTCCCAGTTCAGAGGAGGTTTCTGGACAGCCGTACCATTGCTCCCAATGTGGAGGAGGCTTCTGGGTCACTGTACCACTACTCCAAGAGTGAAGAGGCATCCAGGCCACCGTACCACCCCTCCCAGTGCAGAGGAGGCTTCTTGGCCATGGTACCACAGCTCCCAGCACAGAGGAACCTTCTGCATCACCATACCACCACTTCAAATGTGGAATAGGCTACTGGGATGCAATACCATCACTCCCAGCACAGAGAAGACTTCTGGGCCACTGTACTGCTGCTCCAAGCATGGAGCAGGATTCCAGTCTGGCACAACACCACTCCCAGCAAAGAGAAGGCTTCCAGACTGGTGTAGCACTGCTCCTAGTGTAGAAGGAAAGGCTTCTGGGCCACTGTACCAGTGCTCCCAGAACATGGGAGGTGTCCAGGCTGCTGTGCTGCTGCTCCCAGTGTGGAGCAGGCTTCTGAGCCACTGTACTGCTGATCCCAGCACAGCTGATGAATCCTAGGCTGGCATAGCATCACTCCCAGTATGCTGGAGGCTTCCCGGCTGGCATAACACACCTTCCAGAGAAGTGGAAGAGGCTTGTGCTCTGCTGTCCCACTGCTCCCAGCGAGAAGGAGGCTTATAGGCCAGCATATCACTGCTCCCAGCAAAGAGGAGAATGCTTTCAGGCCACTGCAACTCCACTCCCCATGTGGAGGAGGCTTTCATTGCAGCATACCCATGCTCCCAGCCAGGAGGAGGCTACAGAACTGACTTAGAACTGCTCCCAGTGAAGAGTGTTGCACCCAGTGAGAAAAAACCAACCAGAGACTGATATTAAATCCACACAGGAGTTTACTACTGGCTGGGACCCAAGCCAAACATCAGACTGAAGCCCCAACTGGAGGGAGACAAACATGTTTTATACACCTTTGAGGCCAGCAGTTTCTAGGCCCCACTATGGGATAGAACTAGTAAAGCAAGCAAAAGGTACAGAAGTGGAATATCCTGCTGTTAGAACATTTGTAAAACAATAGTCGATTAATTGTTATTTCTAAAGGGACCTTTCTAAGGGGAGGAGGTTTCTAAGCTTCCTCCTTCTGAGTTCATCTAAAGAGCAAGCAGGTGGGTCAAGCAGCAATACGGAGTCTGTCTTGCTAACTAGGGTCTTTCAAAGAGGATGATGGTTTCAATCCAGATTACCATAGCTCCCATGATGGAGGAGGCTTCTGGGCTGCCATCCTGCTGCTCCCATAGTGGAGGGGGCTTCCAGGCTGACATACTGCTGCTCCCAGCTCGAAGGAGGCTTCCAAACTGGCATAGAACCACTCCCAGCAAAGAGAAGGATGATTTTAGTCTGCCATACCACAGCTCCCAGCATGGAGAAGACTTCCAGGCTGAGACAGCACCACTGTCATAGTGGAGGTGGCCTCCGGGCCACTGTACCACTGCTCCCAGAACATAGAAAGCTTCAAAACTAACTTATAACCACTCCCAGCAAAGAGGAGGAGGCTTTCAGTCCCCAGTACCACAGCTCCCACCACAGAGGAATCTTCTGGGATGCTGTCCAGCTGCTCTCACAGTGGAGGAAGCTTCCAGGCAGATGTACTGCCACTCCTAGCTCATAGGAGGCTTTCAAACTGGCATAGCACTGATCCCAGCTAAGAGGCAGAAGCATTCAGTCTGCCGTACCAGACCCCCCAGCGTGGAGGAGGCTTCAGGGATGCTCCCCCACTGTTCTCATTGTGGAAGAGGCTTCCAGGCCACCATACAGCCACTCTGACCTCATAGGAGGCTTCTCAACTGGCATAGCACCACTACTAGTGAAGAGGAGGACACTTTCCGTCCACTGTACCAAAGCTCCCAGTAATAATCCAAAAATGGAGAAGCATTCCTTTCTCCCCACACCCCTGTCAGCATTTGTTATTAGATGATTTCTTAGCAGCCATTCTTCCTGGCATGAGATGGAATCTCAGTGTTGTTTTCATCTGTATCTCTCAAATAACCAATGATGTTGAATATTTTTTTCATATATTTATTTGCTGCTTTTACTTCTTTTTCTGGGTTGTCTTTCCCTGGTTTTGGAATCAAAGTAATACTTGCTTCCAGGAAGGAATTTGGAAGCTTGGCTTCCCTTTCAATTTCCTTCATGAGTTTAAAGAGTAATGGTGATAGTTCTTCTTTAAATGTCTTGTAGAATTCAGCATGAAGCCATCAGGACCTGGGCTTTTCTTTGTTGGTAAATGTTTTATTACATTTTCAATTTCACTTATTGTAATTGGGGTGTTTAGAGTTTCTATATCTTCTTCATTTAACTTTGGTAATTCATATGTATCTAGGAATCTGTCCATTTCTTCTGTGTTTTCCATTTTATTAGAGTACAGATTCTTGAAGTAGGTATTGATGATGCTTTGGATTTCTCCTGGATATGTTGTGACATCACCTTTTTCATTCTTGACTGCATGGATTTGAGCCTTTCCTTTTTTTTATAAAGTTGGCTAAGGGTTTATCAATTTTATTTATTCTTTCAAAAAAACCAACTCTTTGCTTCATTAATTTTTTGTATTGTTCTCTTAGTCTCCATCGCATTGTTTTCTGCTCTGATCTTTATATTTTCCTCTCTTGTATGAGCTTTGGTTTGTTATGCTCTTCTTTTTGTAGGAGCTTGAGATTCTGCATCAGGTTATTTATCTGAGTTCTTTCTGTTTTCCTAATATGGACACTGACTGCTATGAATTTCCCACATAGAGATGCTTTCATTGTGTCCCATTGATTCCTGTATGTTGTACTGGCATTATCATTCACTTGTAGAAACTGTTTAATTTCTTCTTTAATTTCTTCTGTGGCCCACTGGTTGTTCAGGAGGGTGTTATTTAATTTCCATGTGTTTGTGGGAGTTTTGCAGTTTCTTATGTCATTAATCTCCAATTTTATTGCACTATGGTCTGATAATATACAGGGAATAACTTCAATTCTTTACATTTACTTAGACATGTCCTATGAGCTAGCATGTGGTCTATTTTAGAGAATGACCCATGTGCAGCTGAAAAGAATGTGTATTCCAATTTTGTGGGGTGGAACACTCTGTAAGCATCTATTAAGTCCATCTGTTCAATAGCTTTGTTCAATTCTAGAATTTCATTGTTAATTTTTTGTCTAAATAATCTGTCTAATTGTGATAAAGGGGTATTGAGATCCCCCACTACAATTGTATTAGAGCTTATTTGGTTTTTCATGTCTATTAATATTTGTTTTGTATAGTTGGGGTCATTCTTATTTGGTGCATATATATTTATGATTGTCATCTCTTCCTCTTGGACTGTTCCCTTCACAAGGATACAGTGACCATCTTTGTGTCTCTTAATTAATTTTGGTTTGACATCTAGTTTGTCTGCAAATAGAATTGCTACCCCTGCTTTTTCTGGGTTCCTGTGGTGTGGAGAACTGTTTTCCATCCTTTTATTTTCAGTCTATTAATTTCTTTTTGAGTTAGGTGT